>NC_142187.1:29265312-29591250 GCF_026936395.1 Plectropomus leopardus | reverse complement strand
AGGCCTCCATGTCATTATCTCGTCTTTTGTGTTGCTTATCTGGCTGGAAGCTCCTACTAATATTCACACAGAAGGAGAACAAACAAAAAACACTGGAAATAATAAATGATAAAAGGTGCACTTGTCTTCTTCTAACTGACTTCCATCCAAGCTGTTTGATTTTAGGCAAGGCTTAATTTAATTCTAAAATATGTGATGTTTTGTTTTACCAGTATGCAGCCTGGAGATGCTGCATACTATTGCGAAATGTTGATCGGCTTTGTCAAGTTGCAGTTGAATTGCCGTCCAATTTCATCACTTCAGTAAATGACATATTTGCATTAACATTGCCCTTCACTGCACATCAACGGCAACAAAGTGAAATAGCTTCACAAATGTGACGCTCCATCAAATTTGGCTTTAGGCGAGGGCGGTGGTGGCAATTTTGTGACCATTGAAAGAAGCTCAACAGCAGCTCTGACACAATAATTAACTGTATTTTTCTGATATGGGGCTAAACCCCTGTCCACCCCCAAACCATGTGCATAAAGTTATGATTAATACAATGTAATGCAAAAGATTTAAAGGATTTAGGGGCATCTATTGCCAGAAATGGAATATCTAAGTCATAACTATATTTTCATTAGTGTATAATAACCTGAAAATAAGATTTGTTGTTTACATTGCCTTTTAATGACCTTTTATATCTTTATACAGAGCAGGTTCTCTTTGCGTTGGCTGCTGTAGTTCTCCTACTTGCTTGGCACACGGAAGAAGTTTCATTTCCTAAACCTCAGTGACACTAAATTCTGCACACTAAACCCTAAAAAATGTAACCTACATACTTTTAATTTTTAAACTTGCATATCAGAATGCTATAGTTATAGCTGTGGTAATATTTTGCTCTTTCCATAATCAACACACTGAGCAGGGTTTCCCACACATTCATTTATTTGTGGCTGCTTGCCACGATTAAAACATTTGCCACCACATATTGATTTCATATTTTTGAAGCTGGACCGTTCAACTTGAACTTCTACAGCAGTCATGAGGGCACAAAAAATTCATAAAGGACAACATCAGAAATAAATGAATAAATAAAATTAAAGAAATTCCCGAGCTCATGTGAACACAAAGATGGTCCTACCACACTGAACCAGATTGCAAACAGCACAGTAAATGCATTGTCAAGTCAAACAAAGTGCTGCGCAGAAGCAATAGATAAAATACATAGTAATAAATAGTTCAAGATGAGATAAATAAATAACTAGGTAAATAAGTAAGTAATAGGCAAAGTATACAATCTAAAATCTATCTCACACACATACAACTGGGATAAAAGAAGCTCTGGCACACCTTGTTTTTGCTCTAGGCAGGTTCATTAGAACCAGTGTTGGAGTGTTTGGTTATTCATTGCATCTTTCAGAGCGAAGAGCGTACTCTGGGCATAAATGAAGCCGCAGAGCATTGAAAATTAAGTGAAAGTTAAGTTTCGGCAGGTCTAAAAGTTTGCATTCACTCCTTTTGAAGCAGCTGCTCCTCTTATCTATCGATCTGATCTGATCTGATCAGCTCTGTCCACTCCGCGACTCAAACTCCACAAACTGCTGCTGAGGAAAAAAAGAAGCTCTGCCTGTGCTGCATTCACAGACCCACAAAAAAAGTCTCAATTTAGAGCAGGTTCACCCCCGTCGTCATCCATTGCCACAATTAAATTCAAATTCTGAGGAAAACACTGCTGTGAAATAGAATTAGCTGTGTGACTTCACAGTTCCAAGGACCATTAGAGGTAAATTACAGTATATTGAGACATTGGTTTTGTTTTTGTAGCTTTTCCTATTGTTTTATCACTGACGGGATGCTTTACTAATGAAAATATTCGCTGAGATCTGTGAACAAAAAGCAAAAAGACAATTGGACAAGTTGTAAACACACCAACAGTTTAAGTAGACCATCTTAACCACTTTATTTGGAGGTAAAACTGATACTGAGTGCAGCTAAAATGTTTTGTTTTTTCCACTGCACATGAAAAAAGCTGGAATCATCCTTTAAAAGTGGCATCATATAATTGGTATCTGCATGAGTCTGTACACCAGCCTCGAAATTATCTCTATAGCTTAATCAACCAGCTACTGTGTATATTTACAGGCGTAAACACCATGTTGTATCAGCACTCTGGAGAATGTAAACTGCTTTCTTATAGGCGATATACCCAGTGACGAAAAAGGTAAACTTTTCGACATTTTGGGAAATTTTAGTCTCATCTGTTATTTCCGGTGTGTTAGTGTTTAAAACTACAGTGACTACAGTATATGTAACTCTAGTGCCGATCAGTATGCAAAACAAAATAAAAAAATGAAAATAACTGTGGAAGAACAGGATAGTTTGGGAGAATGTTTTTGAGACAGAATGGAGTTGCAGGTTGCAGGCCTTTGTTTCACCCCTTCGGGGAAAGTATTCAAGCTGACTCCAAAAACTACGGTTCAACAAGTTTGTGCTTACGGTGGCATTTTTCGGGACGCCTCAAAGTGGCTGCCGACTCATGCAGAAGGAGCAGGTTGACAGAATGATGATTCCCAGCCTCTCAGTGCTTAGCAAATACAGATGGTACAGTGTGTAAATGGAGGCTTGAGGATGGAGACACAGAGGAAGAGAGAGGGGGAGAGATGCAATGAGACGTGTTCATCCAAATTGAGACAGTGAGCAGAGCCGAATGAAAACAGAGTGTGTCGGAATTAAAGGGGAAGATAATGGGACCGAAAGAGGGGAAGAGATGAAGAGCGGCAATCGAGGTGGAGTGAGAGAGAACACGGGGAAGATACAGTGAATGGGCCGAGAGTGGGCTGAGCTGAGAGAAAGAGCTGTTTACCAGAGAGAGGAAGGCAGCGAACGAGAAAGAGACTGCAATAGAAGAGAGATAATCGACGTGGGTGAGAGGGAATGAGAGAGGGGGCGGTCGAGAGTGAAACAGACAGTGACAGAGTGCACAACGGGTAGAGAATAAGATAAAGGTAAGCGGGGGGCGGAGGTTGTGAGGGAGAGATTTTCAACAAATGGGCGACAGTTGTAGAGAAAGAAAAAAAGAGAGGAGAGTTCCCAGCTTTCGTCCTGGACGCAGTCCTTGAGCCAACCACAGGGCAGCCAGGACGGATGCGACCCTGGTTGGGGCTGTGGAGGGCATCGGGCAGGACGAGCACTTGCAATGGGGACATTAACAAAGCGTGAAATTAAAGCTGCCATGCTGCAGGGACCCTGGGCCCTGCCTTAACCCGCCATCATCATCACCCCTCCGAGGCCTGCTCGGAGGCTTGAGGGAGGCGGTGGCGGTGGGGCATTGACGGGGTGCTGAGGGGTAATAGAGCCTGCTGTATTACCGTAATGATGTGTGGAGAAAGGACAGAGGAGGGAGATTATAAAAGGAGGCTCTAATCACTCCTGCGTGACAGCATGGCTCTATCTGGTTACCACAGGCGGTAACGCTGCCTCACACAGGTGGAGTGCTCACAGAGCGACAGCGCTTCTGAGTTTTGTGTGTGTGAATTAAGTAAATGCTGACGAGGCACGAGCGTGTATGTGTGTGCAGGCGTGTTTTCCCAATTTGGACAACTGTGCACCTTGTCACTTACTGCATTACACCTGCATGTCTGTTTTCCCAAGTGGAGCTCGGCTGACAGGATGAGGTGACATCCTCGTAAACACACTAGTCAGCATTTCGATTTATAGCTGACACCCTGACGTGAAATGGCAGTGGACATAACCACAGGTTTCCACTGCAGTTGTCAGTTAGGTTTCTATTTTTTCTATTTCTTTTTTAGTTTTTCTGATGAGCCTGAACTGAATGAGAGTCACCTCTCTGCAGTCTCTCTGCAGGATACAGCTTTGCTGCTATATACTGCATTTTCACTTTCACCTGTTGTTGGACAAGACATCATAACATCTGTTAGTCACCAAATTTGCACTGAAATAATGAGTCTATCAACCATTTTGTCTGTAGAGAATAATCTGAGTAATTTCTTCAAGGCCAGTGTTTTTCATATTTCAGAGACAACCTCTGAGACTGAGAGATGAAGCCAAAGTAGAAGTGCCAAAAACTGTAGTTCATCAACCAGCCACTTGAGGCTGGCTCCAAAACAAAGTAACCTTCCATTGATCCCCATGTTAAAATGTCCAACTTTACAGCAGAAATAAACAGTCTGGTGCAAAAAACAGTTTAGATCTCTGTAACTTATTTTAACTTTCATGACAAATGCACGGGGTTAATTCTGTACAACACACCTGTTTACATTCTATTAAGGCCCCAAATGACTCATGTTTAATGGCAGGTTGCATGAGTGAGGCATCACTACAGGTCTGTGAGTCAGATCCGCCCCTTTCTCCCCCACAGCTCCAGCCTGTCATTGGATTATGGTGCCTTGTGGCTTCAAAAAAACCAACATGATGCCAGACAAAATTCCGGACTTGGCTTCAAAGTCCATAAGCCATTCAGTAATGTCACAATAGCTACTTCCTCTATTAAATAGTCTATGATTTTACACCACTTACAACGAGTCACAGGTACTTTTCATTGTAGCTTTTTTCAAGTAATAATAGTGTATTTAAAAAAAATGATAATGTATTTTTCGTACCATTCTTGGCTCCCGTTGGCCCCTAACCCTAACCCTAACCCTAACCCTAACCCTAACCCTAACCCATGACAATCATACAGCATTAGCACTAGCATCAAAAAGCAATTGACTGACCATCGAATTGGCTTTAATTTTCCTTACTTATATCCCCTTTACATACGAAAATAGATATGTCAATCCCTCATACCTGCCTGCATCATATGTTAGCATAGATACAGCTATTGGATGGCACAAGAGGGCAGAGTCAAAAGTTCCTGACAGCAACAAATGAGGCGGCGGTGGAAGAAGCCATAATAATGTACCTTTTAACAGAAGCAGCCGCGCAGACAGCGGTAGTACGTGGGGTTATTAAATACAGCGTGACATGTAGTTGGATAATTCTTTTCACTATCAATTTGTTCCATCCTGCCATTTTTAAAATGTCTTCGCCGTGTCCTGTGGTTGAATCTTTCTTGAACTACGCTACACTGCCCCAGAGATTTCTGGTAGTACTGCTCTATCTGTGTTCCTGTACGTATCTAACATATGGCATGAATGAGCCATTACTCTATTAATCAGTCAGCACTTTCAACAGACTGCTAATGGATTTGCATAGTACGCTGCAAAAAAGAATAGAAACCATAGTGTATGGGATTTGCAGAGGAACCCACTCTCCCAAACACACTGATATGTTTTCTTAGGTTATTGATCAAGCAAAAAAGCTGAATATTCACTGATTCCAATTTCTCACATTCAGATTTGCTGCTTTTTCTGTTTTGTAACACCCTTGAATATCTTTGTTTTTTTTTGATAAAACAAGCAATTTTCACCTTGGGCTCTGGGAAAGGCACTTTTCACAGTTTTCTTACATTGTATAGGCTTCACAATTAATCAGGAGATGAAGCAAAGATTAGAATTTTTTTATTTTTTATTTTATGTTGATGCAAATTACCACTCTCTTTCCAAAAATGTGAAAAAGAGCAGAACATTATTTCCTCAGGTGATAATTAGATGTTTTCAAGCTTTTTGGATCGCTACATAGACTGGTGTAGCAATTTCAGTTCTCTTTAAAACACAGCAGAGAACAACAAAACAGGTGTTTTATTCTATGCAAACCACCAAATGCTATTTGTTGTGATGCACTGTTGAATTGTGTCTTTTGTCTTTCTGTCTTCACTTGCCGCAAGAAAATGAATGAATGAATTTCCCCCAGATCTCAGTTAATTTCCGTCTTTAAAACCTCCTCTGAATCTAAAATCCCCATCCTTAGTCCTCTGCTTTCCCCCGTGCTCTGTTAGGAGAAGGGAAGGGCTGGAAGACGGCGTTAAATTTTGTCCGTGTACATGTCACTGTCAGGGGAGCGCTGGAGCTCTGCAGCAGTGGCGGCCAGTTAATAACCCTGGTGTGAGGTCTAGTGACGGGGCATCATCAGCCGGCTCTGTGCTGCTGTCAGGAGCCATTTACCCCAAGCAGCTCCTCGCCTAATGGAACATCTGAGTCAATAAAAACAATCATCACTGCCAATCCTACTGAAAGCAAGGAAATTATTTTAGGTGGTCACGGAAAACATGGCTGAGGTGTTTGAATCTATCTGTCCAGGGAGCGGCTTGATGTGCACTTAGCCAGTCAACTGATTACACTCTTCTGTCTTTGTCTTGTGTGAATACATTGATGATCGCAGCAGGGTTTGTCTTCAGCGGTGCAAAGGCGACCGCAGCCTCTCAGTGAACCGGCCATTGTTTGAGCATGCAGATACTGCAGTTTGATCTCTCTTGGTGGGCTCGGGCACTTGTTTGGTGGGAAACAGAAATCTATGTCTGGCTGTGTTGGATCGGGTACAGACTTTATCAACAACCATGTTTTTACTCCCACCATGGCTTAATGAACCGCTCTCAGCATCCACTCAATATCTCCTCAGTGAGGACCTCCATTGTGCCTCCGAAAGGTCAATAGCTGGACAGTGTGTCTTTGAGAGGCTTTCTGCCTTACTCTAAGACTCTTAATGGTGTTCAATGGAGAGACCCACACAACATTCCCAGGGGGCCATTCCCAGATATCCGCCCGTGATACCTAATCCGGGCCCATTAGCTCTCCTTCCAGCCATGAAAGAGCGCGGCTCCCTTGCATCTCAGGAATTAAAAATTAACCAGCTAATATCCATTTGTCTGATGGGATGCTCTGCGCGGTTGAAACAGCAGATTCCCCCAGCGATGGTCTGTGAGGGATGACTTGTGGAACCCAATCTGCTGCAGGGAAAATGCTGACAGAGATGGCAGGAAGAAACAGAGGGATAATGCCTGTCCGTCACATCCATCACGACCGACTCACGTCTGTAACAGCTGGCTACCGCGAGATGACCCCCTCTATAAAACTAGCTTCTATTCCTTAGCTGTCATGCTGCACACATTACTCTGCGCTGTATCCTGTGCAACACCACATCATGACCTTGCTGTTATTGTCCTTACATGTGCAGTATATTCAGTGAGGTAGAGCAGGAGCCATGCATGACACACACTGTGCAAGGCGTTGCGTGTTCTGTCATGTCCTGCAGTATATATTTAACATTTTGTGAATAATTAGTGCGTCATCACACAGGATGGCATGTTTGTTGTGCTCGGAAGTAGGGAATACTGTATATAGTGTCACTGTTTTCCTTTCCTGCAAAAGCAGAGTTCGACACTCAGCAAAACACTCCACATTGCAGAATATATAAAACAATTTGTGCTGTGTCGCCTCCTATTCCTTCTCAGATCCTTGTGCTCAAGGGCCTCGCCAACCTGCTGGCTACCATGCATCTCTCCTCTATTGCTGAGTGGCTAACTACTCTAACCACACTGTGAAAAAAAACAACAAAAAAAAAAAAACAAAGATGAGGAGGACAGGCTTGTTTCTCTGCCCCCATCCCTCTGCAGGAATTTTCTGCCTTTGATTTCTTCTTTTTTCAATAACCAAGGGCTCTTTTCACTGTTGCCAGCTCAATGAGAGCTCATGTGTCCTTCATCCAATTCCAACCCACCACTCTCTTTCTCTCTCTCCCTCTTGCCACCACTGTCTCTTCCTCTTCGTTTCTCTGCATTCCCCCTTTCAAATATAGCTTCTGTGAAAATGCTGCTGTGTTTCTTGTGGCTCCAGTCTTTGAAGGAGCAGAGTATTTCAGATAATTCATGTCTCTCTCTCTCTCTCTCACTCTCTCGGGGCTTAAGAGGTGTGCTTGTGATGCGGGGAAACGCGTTTTAGTTGATCATGTCCTATTATCTACAATTGGACCCTTAAAGGGAATTTTCTTAAATCTTTGCATGATAAATCAGTACTATAGATATCAGACATGAATAGCTTGTTAAGAAAGAGAGGAGACAAACTCTAAGCTGCCTTGTCAAGACAAAACCTAATCTCCTCCACTGATAATTAACAGATTGATTTTTTACTCAGCGATTGTCATAGCTTTCATATTCAAAAGTCTTATTATTGATGTTATTATCTATATTATTGGCAATTACTCTAAAGAATACAAATGTAACCCCACTGTGTCACTGCTAGGAGATTGTTTTAACTGTTTTTCTGCTTTTTGCGTTGAGAGATATGCCTATTTGTAGTTAATCAAAGATGAAGAAAATACGTGCCAACATAGACGAAATATATTAAATCTGTTAAGAAACATAAAAATTTAACAGCATTTAATCACTGAATATTCCTGGTAGATTTCTACATTCTATTTTTTTTTATGTTAATCTAACTACAGTAAGTTCTTTCTGCTTATTTATGTGTCATCGTTGCTGCATCTCACACATGCATTTTAAGCCTGAAATTAAGACTGGAAAAACATTATAATGACCACTTATCACACTACTCACACTGCTCAGTGCTGACTGTGACTTTATTCTCACAAAGAAACACTTTCCTTTCAAGAAATGCGGCAAGGTGCTGCAGCAGTAGCTCCACAAGGACCTGCTGGAAATTGTGCCTTCATTGTGTCCAGCCGCTGAGGTAGAAACCGCAATCATCAACATGTTTGACTGCGTGTTGCTTAATGATACAAAGAGCTCTGTGTGTTCTCATCATTAACTTCCATTAACTGTTTTCCTGCCTCATTGAATCCTGCGTTAATTGTGCAACAGTTATAAGATGAAAGCATCCTGCTCTGGAGTCGGTGTAAGGTCCCCTGATCATTATTTATCAACCCTTTTTTCTTCGTTTTGTTGTTTTAACACACCTTTCTATAAGATATAATTAACAAAATATAGATTATGTGTAGCATTATAACAGTAAATGGCACAGTGATCCATATTTCACATTTTGTTAATGAAAGAAAGCTTGATAGTGAGGTTTCTTATTGGGGAACCATTTTTTCTGTGAACGAAATCAGTTAGTACATGTTATGATAAAAAACGTTACTTTAATTGCAAGTGAGCTGACAAAAATAGGTTAAGACTTTTACAGCACGCATGATGTGTCTTTGAATTAATTGATTAAAATAAAATGGGAACATCTCATGTTTTTTAATGATATGATGGGCTGTAACACACTAACAACCCCAATCAGCCTCATGATTAAACTATTTCTGGTAAAAAAAAAAAAAAAAAAAAAAAAGAGGAAAAATAAATCCAGGAATTAGCAGATTCTAACTTGATTTAATAACACTGATGTACCACTAACCAAAATCAAGATCAAACAGAGATGATATGATTTTAAAAGGGCTGAGAAACTCTTATCTTTGAACTGAAATTAACGAAAATCCACTTATCTTAAAATTATAAATGAGGCAAAAGGGACTTGTAAACTATTCTGGAAAAATATCAAGCATCTTACAGCAGATGCGGGCAAAGGGGAGAATAATCGAGGGCAGCAATTGTACCAACTCTGTTTCTTTCAGGAGACTGTGCGGGAAAAATATTTCAAGTTGTCTGAAAATAACATCAAATTCTAATATCAGTCTTTGTTTTCTAACTGATGAAGGACATGCAAACAAAATTAATTCCTTGAAAAACTCGACACCAATGATGCTCGTCACTTTGACAGAAAACACACTGCAGTTCCTCCCTTCAGAAATAAGGACACATTTCCTATTACATAGAAACAAGTGGCTGTCATTCCTGCCAATGAATGTGTAGACTACTCTGGGGCCAGTATTTATAAACCAATAAGCCAATAATGGTGTATTGTGTTAATAAAATTGTCACCGAACAGCTGACAACACATCTTAATAATAGTCATTCACATCAAAATTATATGCCGTTGACTTCAGAGTGAACCACTGCCACTGATTATTAAGTTAATTAAATTCAGCGTTGTTGTTTGAGATGTGCATCCTAGATATGTGTAAACCATATTCTAGGTATATTCTGTAGACCATATTCTTAAGCAGTTTGATGTATACAATTTGCCTCAGGCGTTGGTACTGAGGGATTTCATTTTTATCTCATGCAACACTGTCACAGGGTGGAATAATCAATGTATGCTGATGACATGCTGATGCTAAATCTGTTAATTATCGAACACTGGGACATTATTTCACCAAAAAATATAACACTAACACTTATTTTCAGGGGTGAAAAGGTTGACAGTCTGATCACAAAGTTGGATTCAACTTTCGCTTTAAATGTAAAAAAATCCCAAATTCATTCTGTAGCGACAATGGTTAATAGCACTGTATGCTAGAGAGTAAAATGTCAGCAATACATTTACTTTATGGTTAAGTTAACTTAACATTTTTACAAATAAATACAATTTTTTAAAAAGAATTAATGATTTTTGTATATCCAATATGTCATTACTCTGTTTTAAGATGGTATTACATTTGGTGAGGAGTGCATTATGACTTGTTTCGGACTTGAAATATAAAGTTTAGGACTTTGGACTTAACTTGCTACTTGCCTGCCTTGATTTAGGACTTGACTTGAGACAAAAGACTGTATAAATAGTGGATGTAGACATCATGACGTCACCCCTTGGTTTGTGGATTTCTGTTCTTAAGCCTTGAGTTCTGCATTTCGGCTGTCCACATCTTGTTTTGTATGGAGCAAGAATAGACAATATTCGGACAAGAGAGGTCGGAGCTGTGGAGGAACGAAAGGTAGATCTGGCTAAGACTGTAGCAATGCCTTTCAGACAGCCTGTCACCCCGACCTTAAATATGCATAACTTTGGGAACCTACGTATGTTGTCATAACTGCTGAAATTAGCTCTAGAGACCAACCAGGTTGTAAAAATGTTTATTTCTGCTGTAGAGGTGGGCATTTTCATTTGGGGGTCTATGGGGATTTACTCCATTTTGGAGCCAGCCTCAAGTGGCCATTCAAAGAACTTCAGTTTTTGGCGCTTCCTCATTGGCTTCTTTTCAGCCTCGGAGGGTGCCTCTTGCTTGAGACTTGAGAGTGCAGAGACTTGAGATGTACCTGTGACTTGCATAACAATGACTTAGTTCCCCCGCTGCACTCATCCAGGATACAACACCTGTGCATATGCAATATACATTTTGGATAATATGGCCACATACCACCATCACTGCAACACTGGCAGTCATACCTCTTGAGAAAGGATAATCAAGCATGCAGTTCGCCTACTGCTGATTGTGTAAATGTTTCAGACTTGTGGGAATTTGTATTTTTGCTCAGAGGGCTGTATAGTGAATACATACTCTTTCTTATAACCCACCAGGGGGAGTGCAATGTGGTACCATACAGCAAATGGCCACATTTATTTTTAACACATCATCAAAATATCCTCAGTCACCATGAAAATCAATGTGTTGGTCTTATTTCTTTGCCACACAAGTTTCTTTTTAAAGAGACAGTACAGTTACTCTTTTAAAATGTGCTCATGGTCTACATTCTGCTCTTAATGATTCTTTACAATATGGATCATGGACAGAAAAGTAACTGCACTAGCATTAAATCATCCTTCAAACCATCAAGCACCAACTCAGGGGCTTCCTGATAGAAACAAATCTCTTTACAAGTAATTTTTCCCAACTAATTTCCCCATAGAGTTCAATAAAAAAAATTAATAAGGAGGAACAGCTGATAAAGGGAACCATGTATGAAGCTTCATTTCAGGAGTATTATGGTTGGGGGGCTGATTCGGTACCTCAGATCCTTTTTGATTTGCAGTAATTTAGCCAACCATTTATTCCAAATTGCAGCAATAATTAATAGCAGGAAGTAGTTTAGAGTGGGAGTTTTGTTCAATTGCTCTGATGGATATAAGTTGTTTAATTGACTGAAAAAAATTAGTTTTAAGATCCTAAATGGCATTCCTTAATTTAATTAAATAATTGACATCCATGTGCAAAAGTGTGCAGATTTTTGTGAAGCCAAGTTGGATGGAAATAAGTTTGTTATGTATGATTCAACACCAAGTGCCATCAAAAATGTGTTGCTCAGCAAACGTTTGGTGCTTCGGGTAGAAAAAGTGTTCTTTGGTGGATGCTTTTATTCAATATCTGGCAAGGGCAAAGCCTGGTTGGCCCCGACGGACTCTTTAGCACCATAGCTACAAAAAATAAAAAAACAGCACAAGACATCTTCTTTGACCTTCACAGGCAAAGGTTGTTTATAGGTCTGCTCCACTGTCCGCATGAGATGTCTGCGGCTGAAAAACAGGTCTGGTGTTGGCCACAGGAGATACGTAACAGCATTATTGAGCGCATGCACCAATTTCTCTGTCTGGCACCTACATATTGATGGTTGTTGTATCAACACAATGGCTTTCCTCTGAGTGTAATAGCGCTGGCTGGGTCTCTTATTTGTCTGACAGGATCCTGTTCCTGGAACATTGTGTACTGTCCAATGTTATCATTTGTAACCTAAAAGGAACAGAATTCCCTTTCACTCACTTTGAGGTCACATAGCAACTCATTTTCCAACATGTACTTAATGTGTATGTGTATGTCTGCTTGAGTGTGTGCCTGTGTGTGTGTGTGTGTGTGTGTGTGTGTGTGTGAGCGGAGCACCAACCCAGATCGCCCGATTGCTAGAGACATTTACGACAAGGTAAAACTTGTGTAAACGTCATTTGCACCAGTCATTAGGAAGGTGTGGCGGATAGCCGGGCTGCAGTTCAGCGGGAGTTTTGCCAAGCTAACGATTGATCATGGTAAGGTTAGAAGGCGGAGTAGATGGGATGTCAAAATCCTAAAGATATTCAGGTCCTCATTACTGGGGGTCACAGCATCCATGCCCTGCACGTTCAGCCGAGTCGCTTGAGTGCTCATGCACTAACAGCCAAGCTGCACTGTAAGCACAGCCCTCTCTCTGTGCCCATTACATCGCTTCACTTATGAATTCTGTAGTTCCACAAATCTGTCCTTGATTGCCAGTTGGTTGCATTAAAATTGGAAATGCCAAGGTTAGATTTGATGTATTTTTTTGATACCATCTGCAAATATGGAAATCACAGTTTAAGTGAAATGACTGCAAAGCTTTAGGTCTTTCTTAAAGGGATAGTTCTGATTTTTTTTAAGTGGGGATGTAGACACACACAAATCAATTCTCTCAAACAGGCATTTATTGGGCATTTCTGTCTCTCTGAAGTATCCCCTCCTTATCATGCTGTGAAAACTATTTGTAGGAATATACATAATGCAGAATGCATCAACACATTGTACACAATGTAATATGAAAGAAAAAATACAAAAATGGCAGCAAGTGTAAATATGAGCAACAAAAGTGGAATAAAATACCTTGTTGACTACTTGACATGAAAAGAGTTTCTCAAAGTCCTTAAAAGTCCTTTGGCAGCTCTCCAATCGTCCACTTCGGCAGCAGACATTAACAAACAAAAGGTCGAGCTTAGCAAGACATCCTCCACGCCATGCTCCACACTGCACTATACACAGTCTATTCATGGACATTCGTGTCTCCACAGCGATACATGTAAGGAAACCATGAACTAACATCTCAGGAGCTTCAGCCTTAGCAATCATGTCCATTTTACCTTTTACACATCAACTTAATCACATGAGATTTACATTTTTACCTTAAGAAATTACATTATTTATCCTTGTATTTATCAAATTGTGAACTTGGTTATGCATCATGTACTTTTTAAACCGAAGATTTTTTAACAACACTTACATGCTGTACTCATTCATAGACAGTGTATTGCATACAGCAGATGTCAGTCGGCATGCCTCCAGTTTGGAGAAGCAGGCGAGTCCAACATGGAAGCCAAGCAATACACTGCTGTGGATGGGGGCCTCCAACTAAACATGTTTTAGCCACCAAAAAACGTTTCACCCCAAAAAAGTCATCATCAGTTAATGTGTATGCTCTATGTATTTTCACAGCTTTACCTTTTTGTCAGACAGACCATTTTGAAGCGAAAGCCGTTAACAGCTTCAGTTCTCCATCTGTGCTCTTGTCCAGTCCACCAGACTCCACTGAGAAAACTGTCATTTTAGCATCTCTGAGCAAATGAGCTGCTGGTTTAACTGCTGCTTTGATCTGTTAGTTAGTTTGCAAAATTTTGTGACTTTGGTGAATCTGAACTAACCATTTTAAACACCAAAGTCTCACAAAAACACAAAGAAAATACTGATCAAGGCAGCGGTTGACCAGCACCTCTTGTGTTCAGTGATGTTAAATTACTGGTTTTCTTAGAGGAGTCTGAATTTGAAGAGGAGCAATATAATGGCTTCGTAATCCTGCTGGACACCACCATCTGACATTAACCTAAAGCAGTGAAAACACTCACATTATAAAGTACATTTTAACTGATATTGATTTTTTTAAGTGGCTATAATATGTTTTGTTGCTGACCCCTCCAAAGCTGTAGCTTGCTTAGCTTCCATGTTGAACCAACCTGTTTCTCCAAACTAGGGTCGTGTTCACTGCTGTTTGCTGTTTGTAATATTCTGTCTTTGGATAAGTACTCCATACAACCCCATTTACAAATATCCAAAGTACCCCTTTAATATCTTTTTTTAATATTCAAATGTGAACAAGTTGCAAAACCATTACAGTATTATTATTCTGGTTTGAGATAGCTTGTTAACATGCTTGTGTCACTGATCTGTGGGGAATATTTTCTGCAACCCTTTTCCCATGGCTGTGTTAAAAAACAAAACAAAAAAAAAACAATTTCAAGTACTGGTAAAAAAGCCAGAAAGTTGGCCTGCACGTATAAATTATAAATTACAGTCTTGTCCTGAGAATTCACAAGGTGAGCACAAGAATGAGGATGGGGAGAGGGGCTGTAGATGCATTTTGTTGCTCTAGAAAATGTAAATAATAGGGCAGTATTTATAATTTTTCTATTCTCAGTGATGATTCATGACTTTGCTGATTGCAACAGGCTCCCAGAGAGGGGCCTGGGGACCAACTAAATTAGCTGGAGGTGCTCCCCAGGAAAATGAGGAAATATTTAATTCCACTCGTGTACTGAGTGAGTTTGTTAAGTAGTTTGTGTTTAACAGTGGTATTCAGATCCTTTACTTAAGTAAGAGTACTAATACCACACTGTAAAAATACTTCTGCATTAAAATGTGCTCAAGTAAGATTGACGTATATGCAGGAAAAGTGCTTAAAGTATTATAATAAAAGTACCAAATGCAGCAACATCTCAAAAAATACCCCCTAAACTCAAAATTATTTAAAAAACAGCAACAACCAAAACATCTTTAAAAAAAATCTAAATTATAAGAAAAAAAAGAAAATAACAGCCACCCAAAAACCTCAAAATTATATTAAAAAAACACCCAAAAACCTAAAAAAAGAAAAAGATTTACATGATTATCAAAATAGTCTGCAATGAATTTCCTGCCAATCATCTGATTAATCAACCAATCATTACAGCTACACTTGCATTGAATGTTTTGATATTTAATTCATAACAAAACATCATATCTAGTACTCTTCATATAATTTTTATGCAAAAATCTTAACCTGGAAAGTAACTAAAGCGTTCAGATCAATGTAGTGAGGTAAAAAGTACAATATTTTCTTTTGAAATGTAGTTAGTTAAAAGTATAGTGACATGCAAAGAAAATATTAGGCTGCAAGTACTTCAAATTTGTACTTAAGTACAGTACTTGAGTACATGTATTTAGTTACACTCCACCACTGGCTCTCCAGCATTTTCTATATCGTGTTTTTTACCTCTAACATCACCTAAGGCAGAGTTTCCTCGTTGCAAATGTGGTTTCATTGTCTCTTTTGAGCAGGTGCATGGCGCAAACAGAGAAATAATGACGGGTTTGAGTCATGTGTCTGGTGCATGTTTTCAGAGGCTGCAGGACTTAAGGGGCAGGAATGAATGGACACAGCGGCGAGTGTAGCCGAGTGAATCCGAAAATCCTGCTGACCGACCTGTATGTGTTTTCACCACAGAGGCAGAAAGAAGCGTGACTGTGAAGGGAGAGACGTAACAACTCCCCTACCTTCCACAGCTCCTTCTGTGGGGAGGACTATGTGCGGACTCACGAATTAACTTGCAAAAAAAGAGAAGAAATTCATTCGCAGGAGAAGAAATAACATTTGTTCTCGCCTTCACGCGCGCAGGCAGCGACACTCAACACTTGAGCGGAGCTGACGTTAACCCGTTAGCAGCGAAACACGGGAGCTGCCACGAATAGATCCAGTATCCACGACCCCGGTCGGCCGACCGGGATAGGACCTCGTGTTCCTCTGGCAGTGGACTCGTATCTTTTCTGCCCGTCTTCTTTTACACTCTGGGTTGGCTCTAACTCTCGTGTTTTGTGGCTGTTCATTACATGAAGTGGATTTTTGTGCTTGCTGCAAACTGAAGACGGGACTAGTGGTTCAGAGAAGGAGAGAAATGCCAACGGCGGTGACAAAGAGGAGATTCAGTAAGTGCACCGTTATCTTTTTTTCAATGTCCCCCATTGAACTTGAGACGCAGCTTTTAGCTCTGCCATTAGCGAACTTGCTCATATTGTGGTAACGGCAGTCATTTGCCTGCTTTTTTAGCGTCTTTTATGAAGAGGAAATACTTTGAAAATGTTTTTTTTTAAAGGTGTAACGGTTAAATATTGCAAGTCTGCACCGTCTGGCAAAACCAGGTCTCCGGCTAAACGCCAGACAGCCACGCACACAGTTTGTTGCTGTTTTTATTTATGCTAACCCTGAATGTACGGCTAACAACAACTTTTATTTCAATACCCGAACGTGAGCGGATAATTATGTGTCTGCTTAAACGAGTCTCGCAGAAATAGTCGGTCATTTTCACCGAATACCACAGAAATGAAGGTGAATGGCACACTTTTCGTCTTAATTACTTATTTCACAAGTGTTTTCGTCACACAAACCTGCGCAGAGTTTGCAATAAACTGAGCGCAGGCACTTTTCAGTCAGCACATTGACGTAGCTGTAGTCTTTGCAGGGATGAAAGCTTCAATCAAGCAGAAAATCTGTCGAGAATCACTATTGAAATAATAAAAAGCAGCTGTGGTGGTCTGTGGTGCGCGAGCTTGTCCTCACCCCTATTTTTTTGTCTAATTGCATTGTCCCATTTTTGACCTTATATTAATGTGTTTTGCCATAAGATGTCATAGCTCTCTCCCAACCTGTCTTTTCCTTCATGTGTGCGCGTGCACGAGTGCGTGACCATGTCAGCGAGCGCCTCCGGCAGATGAAATCTTTTGCTCTTTCTTTATTTAATATCACCACAGACAGGTATCTGAGTTCTTGCGTCCTTTTCTGTTTCAGAAATCTCCTGTAATGTATGTGTCATTCATCTGCCCTTAAAAATCAGTATTACTGCAGCACTGGCTGGAGACAGGTTTGATGTCATGAATTTTCTCCTTGCAGCTGAGGCAGAAGCATTTCAGCAATCAGCTATTAGGTAATTTAATTGTCAAGCCATTTTTTGTGACAGCTTTTGCAGGTGCGCCACTTCATCCGATAGCCTAAAGCCCTCCTGAACAGATCTGAAATAGGGGGAGTGTTTTTTTCCCACTGGGTGGATATACAGAGAGATTCACAGCATTGCATCAAGCCCGCAGCCCTTTTTTGGTTTATTTAAAGAAAGGATTGGAAGCAGCAAGAGTGACATGCTGAAGTAGCCTCATGGCCATCCTTTATCAATACATGAATCCGATTATAGCTGTCACAGACACAATGAAGAGACCTAACCATGAGCCAAACTGTAACAGGATGATACAGGGTGGGTTAGTTTCTTGGAATTGCATCAGAGGCTTTCTGCAACTGAATCCTAGGCCCTGCTGCATGTTTGGGTTTCTAACCTTCGGCTCCTGCTTGCTGAAAAGAAAGTGACATGGTGTATTTCTGCTCTAGATTCAGGGTAATTTAATAGTAAAATGTCATATAGGTGGTAGCTTTCACAGCAGAGGCCTCAGTGGGACAGCATACTGTAAAATATTACGGCTTTTGCATGAGGGCTATTCCGTCGACACCGGAGAATACATGCAGATTAAGCAGCGGAGTCTCACTGTAATTTCTTTCATAATGCAAGTGACTCTCCCTGGTGCTGTTTGGATCTTGGATTCAGTTACCTGTTGTTATCTGTATAGATATTTCATCATTTAAAGCTGTGTTGACAGTGCTGTTAGGTGCCATGCTGCTGAAGCATTAAGGTTTTCCTCAATCATGTTGTAGGGAAGCTGCAGGGTTTCCTTACTGTGTTTATTCTCCTGTTTATTCTCTCATTTTGTGGACTGTGAACGCCATTATGCAGTCAATGAACATTTTGGCATTTTCTTTAAAATATGCTAATATGTTTTAACATGGTTTGGTGTTTATTTGCTGAATACTGACACATTCCCGCAAGCTATTAGTCCTACTTTCTACTCCAACCACTTGAAACCAGAATTTATTCAAGAGAAGACATGACTTATTTGACCTAATCCTCATGACTCCGGAGGGATTACAGGGTGGCCCACAATGGATCACCAAGTTGCTTTCTTCTTTTGTTTCTTGACAGAAGAGTCAACAGTTCATTTGGTGTCTGGTTTTTTTAAAGAATGCCCCTGAAAGGAAATAGCTTGGACCCTTAGCTGGTGACGTCTTCTGTTAGGAGTAAAGCTAGGTTGCATAGAAACAATCAGCATACATCAGCTAGCTCACATTGCAGCCACCTCAACTGTAATGCTTGTTTTGCGGTTTAACTGATACCCAAAAGAAATTTCAGACCTTTTTTTACTCTTTATTTATTTTTGGTTAGTTGATGTATGAAGACTGATGAAGAGGAGAATGTACATTTTATCCGTTTCTTAACTGATTGTGATTAAAATAACCAATATGGATGTAAATAAACTATAAATAGCATCAGAATACCTCTTTGTTTTACTTGTTTTTTGGGTATCGTTCCTTTCATGGAAAAACCTGCACGCTTCTCACGGTCATGGAAAACCTGGAAAAGTCATGGAATAATCACAATTACAAAGTCATGGAATTAGTCAAATTCGTGGAATTTTGTTTTGTGTAAGCAATTGTTTCCGTGAATAGCATTCCATGCTAGGGGTTGTAATCTGTAAGCACTTCCCTTAATCGATTATTGGTAGGATTAATGTTTAATTAATCGGTTAATTATTTGAACATTATTTGTAACAATACCAAATGTGATTTTGCCTCAGCAAAATTTTTTTCATATACTTTGCATTGCATAGTCTATCGATTAATCAGTTGAATTTCACATGTTTAATTAAAGTAATTGCAACCGATTAATTGATTGTCAATTAATTGTTGTCATATCTATTCCATACAATGGAACATAATGGCAAATTTATTATCTGGAGCTGGCGACGTATCGTTGCTCTAAAATGCGTAAGTGTGTGACAAAGAGAATTTTGACAAATAATTATCAGTAATGTGGATATAATTGGGTTAGATGTCGGTCTGCATTCAAGGAATTCATTGTCCATTAATCTGTCGATTATTTTCTCGATTAATCAATTAGTTGTTTGGTAAAAAATATCAGAAAATGGTAAAAAACCTCTTTCCCCAAGATGACGTCCATAAATGTCTTGTCTTGTCCACAACCCAAAGATAGAGGAGCAAAGAAACCAGAAAAAATAATTCACATTTAAGAAGCTGTAATCAGAGAAGTTTGACTTTTTTTTCTTAAAATATCACTCAAAGCGATTGATCTGATTGTCAAATTAGTTTGCGATTAATTTAATAGTTGAAAAATAATTGATTAATTAATAATAATCAAATTTAAGGCAAATAAGGGCGCAATCTAAGTATGGAAAATAACTTTACCTTACTTTAATGCCATCTTCAAAACCCTGAAAAGACCACACTTATTATATTACGATATCCAAAATCTAACACAACAACTTTTCTCATATCACAATATCAATATGATATTAAATTGTTGCCCAGCCCTGAGATGGAGTCTGATATGTTTGATAAAGACTGGGCTACTTGGGCAAGAAAAAAAATGACTGAATTCCTTGAAAAGCCATGAAAAAGTTTTGAAATTTTGTCCATTAAAATGTCCTGGAACCCTGGGCCTGCCAGTAAATTTGGGAGCGACATCTGTAACTGGTGTTTCATTTTGAACACTGGTGGCAGTGCTATTCTCTTTTTCAACTTTTCAGTGTCAAATTTTGCCTTTGTTTGGGTTTATTCACATTTGCAATGCTCTATCTGTTGTGTTTGTTGTCCCGGGTAAATCCTTGGCCTGTGTGAGCATTTTGTATGCAGTTGTGTTGGGTATTTCCTAGCAGGCCTGGTCTGGGGCTAGTAGCCAGAGCATCTGCCTCAGCTTCCTTGTATGCCGGTGCTCGCTGGCAGAGGCCGGGCTGAATGGCACTGTTAAAGAAAACCAGCTCCTCTGTGGCCACACACTGAAAAACCACTCGGCACAACCCTCTCCCGACTGACGCTTTCTCATGCTTTCCATATGGGTAAAATCTTGGTAATTTCAGGGCCCCGGAGTTATAATGAGAGGTTTTGCCCTGAGTGTGTTGGTCTGTGGTGGGCGGGATCAGCGTTTCTCGGCTTTATGGGGGATTATAACTGCTCTGAGATGCCTCACTGGCCCACTGTCAGGGCGTTGGCACAGAGAAACCGAGAACTCTTTTTAACTAGGGAAACTGGTTCAAACTGGTTGTGATCGGACTCTTTGGCATGGGGGGCACAGAAGCCAGACGATAGTTTAAAGCTGCAAATCAAGCTAGTTACTGTTGAATTCAGCTTCAGCTACAGATAGGAAGTGTGCTGAATTTCTGCTTAGACATCAGTTTGCTTTACTCTTCCCTCTATATAGGGACCCCGCAAGCAATCGCCATTGTCCTGTTTAGCATCCAGTCCCCACATAAAGGCAGGCTGCTCTTAGTAGTATGCTTGGTGGATTTTTAACAATGCTTGTTCCTTAACGTCAGCCACATAAAGGCAAAGAGTGATTTACTACTCTGTCTGCAAGGGTAATGTTGGAGCAATTTGACTGCTGATTGAAACCAGGTCTCCCATTTCAGAGTCCACTGGTGGCATTATAAACCATTTACACCGATGTTTTACAGGGCACCCCTGCAATGGGGAAAGTGGAAACAGACGCACGGCCTAAAAATGGCCCACGCTACCACAAGAAGCCTATTTTTATCCATTCCTGGTGTGATTTGTTGTCTTTACTTCAAAGTATGTTGGTGCAGCTGATTGAAGTGGTGAATATGGATGACATTGAAAGGTCAAATGTTAATCAGTCCTGTTTCTCATTTAAGCACAAGGACCTCCGGTATATAAGGGGTCCGTCTGCTTTGGATTATGCAGCCTTTTCTGCGAGCGTTAGAGCTTTTTTTTCCTGCAGCCATAAACGCGTGAGTCAGAGCTGCAGTCCAAATTCTGTGTAGATTGGCTCAAGCAATTTGCTGTGTCGAGACCTTATGACTTCTTTGCACTTGTTCTGTATCAACATATGTTAGGAGGTAGCCATTACTTAAATGGACCAAGCAGACTTAATTACATTTTTACCACCTAAGCCTTAAAAAACACACAACTCATTACAGAGTCAAAGTGCTGCTGAAGAGCAAGAGGAGAGAGAGTGCAAAGACTAACGAGTGAAGGACACTGAAACTTGATTGCCGAACCTTTAGGATGCCAGTTTTCTGTTAATGCCACTGTTAATGACTAAAGCTCAACATTAGCTGCAGCTGCTTCACAGTGAAAGCATTCCAGTAAAGATAATTAGCTATATTGTGAAGCAGCTACAGTGTGTGTTGAGTTTCAGTCATTAATAGTGCCACAATTAAATTTTATTAGCTTTGGGGAAAGGTTAAAGGTCGTCTGACGCTGCATTTGGATATTTTCTTTTTGTCTTTGTGAACCGATTGCCTTTATACAACTGATAAAGTTAAGATATCACCATCATAATAACTACACTTGGCATTAGAGCTGCGTGATCATATCATATTTGCTCAATTGACTTGGATATGTCACACAAATACACAATTTTAGAAATCAAAGATAAGAAGTAGGTCAAGGTTTCAAGTCCTCAGCTTACTACGAGCTGACTGCTCAAAAATATCACTGCTCTTTTTTGCCGTCGAGAGATTTTCTGATGTGAGAAATGGAACTTTTAACTGTGAAATATCATAATCACAATATGCAGTTAGCCGCCCATTGGTATGCACAACAAAGTCTGCAGTGAGATGTAGAAACTGTTGCTATTCATCTGCTGTCCCTGTGATCTCGGATGGTCCCAGATGGCTTTGCATTCTCGCCACACAGGCCATCTAATTAAAACTTTTAACCACCAAACACATAAAAATGGATTGTGTACAGGTGTTGCGATTGTTTTAGTATTTATCCTTGCTTGCCATATAAGGATACTTGCATATCTACTTGCTCATTTTACCTCTCTGCATTGACATTTAAGAGGAATTATGTGAAGCATTTCATTTTGTGTAGAATGCTCACTGCAGCTGTAAATGGTTGAGATAAGATACAAAAAGTGTGTTTACCAAGCTTGTCTTAACGTCAGTGGCATTACTAGTACAACCACGTGAGATAGATTATTATTTTTGTCCAAACATAGTACTTACAGGTTTATGGGCGCTTAATGAGTTTAGTGCTTTCTCATGACATGTCTGCTGGTAGTGTGGGAAGACTGCTTTTTCATCAAGGTAATAAACACAATGCAGTGTGTGTGTCTGCAGTGCCTAGCCTTGCTGTTTTTGTGATCAAAAGAAAATATTCTAGACCTGAAATAATAAGCCTTTTCAATTATTGATTAATCATTAAGCAGACAAAACAAATATTTGCACTTTCTGGCTTATTAGTTGTGAGGATTTGCTGCTTTTCTGAGTTATTTATCATTTTGAATATTTATGCTTTGGACTGCTCAGTTAAAACAAGCAATTTAAAGACTTTAAGGCTGTACAGATTTATGGGTCGGTCGTCAGTTTTTGGCTGACATTCACCTTGTGAACTGCCATTGGCCCTTTGGCAAATTAGATGGCATTCATGGTACTCACTGATGCAGATGCCGATGTTTTTTTCTGTTGTGTCACATTAGTTTTGCACAGGCAAAATTTGGCATCCCATGGACAATAGAAAACATGTTTGAGACAAAAAGACATCTTCCTCTGGATGCTGTCCTGAAGAAAGGATACAGAAAACTCACTATCGAAGCGAAGGGGGAAACACCCTAATTTTTCCCTGATAATGCTACATCGTGAAAAACAAATCTGTTATGACGGTCAGGATGAGAGCTAGTTAACAGCAGCCAGAACTGACAGCTAACGGAGGTTACATCGAGTTACATTATGATTCATTCAAGCTCTCTTCGGTACAAATGAGTATTGAGCGAAGTTACATTATAACGTTGTCATGATGTGTTCAAATGTAATCTTGTAAATGTAGTATTTGGCATGAAACTTGAATACAAACAGTTGCTTGACGGAGGGATTTGTTGATGTTTTCACAGCAATATAGTAAAAAGGCGTTTAAATCAGTTATTTAAGAATGTTTTTATGTGAAAGATGGTAATTTTATGGTAATGTGTAATGAAGGGCTGAATGACTTAGAAACATATGAGGTATATATAATGAACATTTCTGTGTTTCCATGGCTCAAAAGGGGGGATATTTAACAACAAAACAAAGTATGTAACAACAGCAAAACATTTGTATTGGCTAAACCAAGTTGTTATTTTAAACATGGCCAGAATTTTATAATTGTTGCATTCCTAGAAAACATCATCTGGGGTTCTCAGAACTTGTTAATCAAAGGTTAGTATGGGCTTGCCTTGCGCAGTAGCTTGATTCTCACAATATCACTAAGTTTCTGCAAACGTTACAGACACAAGCACACAAGAATCCACCTTGTGGCTCCAAGTAACATGTTTGTGTCAGCATCACCATTGGTACGGACCAATCAGCGTCTTGCAAAGGGCTAGCTGGCAGCTGTGGGTTTGATTTAGGTGTGTGTGATGAAACAGGAAGGCGACTGTTTGTTCAAAACAATAATGGCGACTTCCAAATAGGTTGTTGTAGATTCTGCAGTTACATCAGTTACATCAGAACTGAAGAGCATTCATTGAAAAAAGAGCAAATAATGATACTGAAGGATTTTCTCGATGGAAAAGATGATTTTCCTCTGCTCCTGACTGGCCCCTGATAGACGGTGATAGACAGATGGTTCTTCCTGCCTTCATTACCTGCCAAGCATTTTTTTGAAAGTGTCTGCCCTTTTGCCAACAGTTTGCAGTGACGGTTTCTCACACAGTTCTGTGTAACAAACCATCTGGCACGTTAGGTTAAGTATCGGCCTCATATTATAATTTATGGGTTTGACCATTTAGAACATGAGGAGATTAATAAATGGTACCAAAGTTCAGTGTAACCTGATGATAACAAGAGTTCTTGGGGGATAACAACACATCGTACCCTTTTACTGTATAAAATAATGGACATAGCTGCTGTGATGTCACCCACTGGTTTGTGGACTGTTGTTGTGAAGCCTCATATTAGGCGTTTTGGCCATCTTCATTTGGTTTTTGGAGACAGAAGTGACCATATTTGGATGAGATGGAGGAGTGATGGGTGACATACCCTTAATTGTGTAACTTTGGGCCTTAATAAAATGTAAACAGGTGAATTATAAAAGAATATACCCCATACAGCTGCTGTGAGTGTTGAAATAAGCTTCAGAAACCTAAACTGTTTTGTGAACCAGGCTGTAAACATGTTTATTTCTGCTGTAAAGTTGTGCATTTTAATAATGGGGGATTTACTTTGTTTTGGAGCCAGCCTCAAGTGGTCATTCGATAAACTGCAGTTTTGTCATTTCCACACTGGCTTCATTTTGCAGCCTTGGAGGTTGCTGCTTGATTGAACTCTTTAGTATCATTTAAAGCAGCGTGCTTGATCTGATACATGGGATGAATCAAACAGTTGACTCCATTTACTCAGTATTCGTCAAACAATGCGGTGGTGTTCAGCTGAAGTGATCCTGTTTTGACACCACATGTGGTTGTTTTTGTTGCATTGTAAAGCGCTGCTTTTGTTTTGTGTCATCATGCTGAGAAACCACTCAAAAAGGGACAAAACTGTTGGTTCATTATGCGCTCTCAAATATTATACTTTTATACTTTCATAAAGTTGAGTGTCATAGTAAATTGAAAAATGAAATATGAGACTCATTCTCAGGCAGTCCTTATTGTTGCAGTGTTAAAAATATATAAAATGGTGATGCCACTATAATGCATAAAATCCAACTGCGAATTTTATGAATCATTAGAGCCCAAATAGCTTCATGTCTCTACAGTTGCCACTTGTGGGTTATTACATCTTTTGCTTGAGATCCTAACGCAGATTATGTATGGATTCTCATGCAGGTTTATGACACAGTGTTATCACTGCATCTGTATCGGTAAAAATACCAGGGAGTTGACAGGAACATGCGACATGCGTGTAAGACCTCAGTGCTTTGGCTTTGCTCAGTCAGCAGAAGTGCACAGATGACGTACTCTTTCATGTCAGACAAATGCTCGATGTGGACAAATGGAGCAGCAGCTCAGCGGCTGGTGTCATTCATTTTGCTTATCATTGTCAACCTATTCTTTCCAGGTTCTCATCTAATTAAACCCCCCCCCCCCACACACACACGCGCACAGACTATACTAGAATTGATGCAGAATATTACATGAAGGTCAAGCTGTCAGCAGTCTTATCAGGCCGGACTTAAATGGCAAATAATTCAATGCTTCAAAAATGGAACAAATGTGACAGATTCACACAGCTTATTTAGATTAAATGTTGAACGCGATGAACAATGAGCATGTTCTCACGCTGAGCTTGGCCTGGATTCTCAATGTTTATCAACAGCACTATATATCACCAGTGTAGTCAAGCAAACCTACACTTTGAGAGATGGAAAACATGCCCTTCTACTCTTGCATTTATTGTCCAATATTGACACTTAACATGCTGTAACACTTGCCTTTGCATAACTGACAATTGCATAGAAATCTGACATTTGACAGTCATGAAGCTATTCTTTATTTATGTTGTTTGAGAACCAATCGTGACTTTGCATGTTTTAGCTTGCACTCTTTCTCACATTGGAAGGATGTCAGCACGTCTTAGTTTTCCCTGTTATTTTTTCTTTAAAAGCTTCTTCCCTCCAGGGAGTCTCTGTCCAAGTCATTACCAGTTTTGGCGAGAATATGGTTATACAAGCACACGGACAGTCAGAGATTTAGTGTGCGCTTTCAGGTGCAAAAATCATGCTGACTGACTCAGCATCAAGACACTTTGTCAGGCCACTCCACCAGGTTGCTTTTAGCTTATGGGAGAGGTGAAGATAGTCCACGGCTTTAAGTTGGAACCATAATGCTTTTAGAAGGCTAACTTTATGGCTATTGTGTCAAGACAAGCCAAAGCGGTTTTTTGCTTATAGAAGCAAAAATTCAGCAGCTGACCATGTGTTGATTGTAGCAGTAAAGACTCTGACACAGGAACCCTCATTGCCACTAGCTGGGTGGCTAAAGCACAACAGTGAATAGCAGAAAAGTGCATGCCTTGCACTCCGTCTGCCCCGCTGATATGGCAGATGGATAGGATTTTAGGGAGTGGGGGTGGGGCACTTTGGCAGTGAGGGACAGAGATGACAGCTCCTCGTCCGTGGAGGGCTACCAAGGGCCTTGGCTCTGAGCACCTAGTGTGTCCTCCTGACAGAGCCTTGATGCCATCATAGACCATTAGCGGTGACAGCATGTCATCATGTCACGCTTGAGCTCATGGTCAAGCAATGAATAAGTAAGAGCAGCAAATAAAGATGGCACACTTAAATAAACATGATTTCGCTAATACCAGACTGAACATTTCGTCTCTCTTATCTGCATCACTTTTACAGTAAATCTCTCCTGAGTTTATAAGCCGCACAGATGATCCTTCATTTGCAATATTTCCAATGCTGTCCAAAAGTCGCAGCCTGTAGCTTTTGCTTCAAGCATATACTATCTAGAGAGCCCTCAAAGCCAGTGTTTGGGTTGTTTTTCAAGATGACATGATTTGATTTAACCCGAATGTATGACACAAGTGAAGAGTGGTGACTCTAATAAAGCCATGTAATGCAGTAATTCAGCCACTGAATTAAGGTCTGAGCAAGGCTTCAAAAGAGTGCTGTCCTCACAACTCAGAAAAAATTTAAAGACTTAAGTATAAGGCTACTTACTGTGAATAATTTACTCTTGGAGCTGTAGCTTTTGCTTGTCAAACGCTGAAATATGGGAGAAATTTTTCATATGGTCGGCCTATAATTTATCTTAAAGGTCTGAGCTGTTAACAAGTGATGTGGTCTTAAATTGTGAGAAATTTGAGATTGTTGTCACAGTCAATTTATCCACAAACATGCCTGTGACTGTTCATTCTCTTTTCCTTGATAACATTGGAATAAATTAATAAACTTGAGTCCTATTCGCAGGGGAATAGTATTACCAGGAGACCTTGTGTGATTTTGAAATTTCCACCGTCTGTTTTTTTCGTGCGTCACATTTGCACAGGATAAGCGATGTCTGTATTTTTACTGACATTATTCCCTTGATATGATGCACACAGTCATTTGTACCACCACTCTACACAACACAGAGACACTAAACAGCATCACTAGCAGTGTTGTTCAGTTAGACTCCTTTTTTCTTCTTAAAATGGGTTAAGCAAACAGAACCAATTCTGCCACACATTGTGACACGTTATCCATCTTATCATCTTTGGAGACTTCACTCTTCTGATTGATTTGAGCTTGCTTTTTCTGCAACTGGGTCTCCATGCTCCGTAGTGAGATGAGCCTCCTACTGCCAAAATGCTGTCAAAACTTTGAAATTGTCAGGGAAGCGTGGAAGGAACAGAATACCTAAATGCGACCCCACATCACAATTATGCCGATTTGCTTGCGAATAATATTGTCACACGACCTTTGTGTTTGGCAAAATATGTTAGCTAATTTGCAGTTGAGGTACCCGGCTGATACTAGTTCAGTGTAAATGGAGCTATAGTTTGGGATATTTCCAAAATGAACATATAAAACACAAAGGGATGCACATGTACAATGTTACCCACAGAATTTGCAAACCTGTTGTGTGTACCCTGAGTCACAGGGTGGACAGTTGATGAGTTGATCTGATCAGTTTTGATCAAATCAGATGGGGGGAGGAGCATTTTGCTGTTCCATCTGTGCCCAGAGTATGCTCTGCGCTTCGAGACTGTGGTGCAATGAATAATGGAATGGTATATATATTTCAATAGTTCTTCTAATGGTCTAATGGTCAAGCTCCAAAAACCAAAAATCAGCAGATGGCAGCAGATGTTGTTGTGTTTTGGCATGCTGCCATAAATAAATAAATGTGTGGGAAATCCTGAAAGATTTTGTCATTAGATTTTGAACTCTGTTCAAAACTCTGTAAACTCTGTAAATACTGATATAAAAATAATGTTATCATTATCGCAGATAATCTTGTCCTTTGAGCCCATCAAAATAAGTGGTGTACTGTCTAACCACTTGCATCCTTCATTTTTTTTTTCCAAAATACCTTTTGAAACATAAGACACATAACTATTCTCCAATGCTTGTTATGTAAGTCAAACCAGTGTGATATTTCTTGAATTAATCACATAGTATTTGAAGCTGAGAAAATTGCCCAGAGATAAGGCTGAAATTCGTAATACTTTACATCACAGACATGGTTTTACTGTTCCACTCTCATATCTCTGCACAAGTAAATGAAGTAACAGGGAATGAAGAATCACTGCTGGGGCTTTTGAACTTGCTTTTAATGGAATGTCCACACAGTGACCGAAATGATAAGTTGTTTCCCGTATCCTGTTTATATATAAATATGGGCTATGATAATATAAATGACCCAGTAGGTAGTTGCACATTACCAGCATTCATCAGACTCACATAAGTACGTTTCAAGGTTACACATTGTAGTGCAGAGCTGTCAAATTTTCCCTAACTGTAGTCAGAAAGTAATGGAATATCACAGCATGAGGTTACAGAACGGTTTAGGTGGAGGAAGGAGGGGAACTCATTTGGCTCTATCGGTAATAAATAGAATTTATTGTATATTTAATGTTTATGAACACTAGATAAATAGCTGCTTTCCATTTCAACAAGGTCTACAGGTTATGTTCCACTGCGGCACATCCATGGGTGCTGTGAATCCTTTATATATATTTATAGGGACAGATATACGAGCACAGACCATTCACTCAAACCTCAAATACTACATATCATAGCATTTACAGCCTGAGCTAATTTGCAGTGTTTATTGCTAGACGGAGTTTTATTAAAGAAAAACAGGGCCATACAAAATACATATGCCATTACACAAGATACAAACATAAATATTAAATACACATTAAAGTAAATGTGCCATAAAAGTACATAAAACCCAGCAGGATGACACCTGATCATCCATAACTACGTGCCTGATCAGATGCAGAAACTTGGATATAAAGTTGATCCTAGTTGTGATCCATTGCAATTCATATTTGCGGATAAGGAGAAGGTAGAAAGCGGTCAGTCCAAAAGAGGTTTTATGAAAAATATTTTACAGTTCCCCATAGATCAACCGAGAATATGTGAGCTAGAAATGTTTAACTGTGTTGTTGAATACCAAAGAAAATCCTGAGAATGTAGGTTTCCATTTATACATTTAATGATGTTATTGAATCCTAACATAAATAGTTTCTTTGGACCATGGCAGCAGTGAGATATTACCAACTCCCAGTACCAAATTGTTATTGCATGGTTAGATAGCATCTTAAGAAAGTATATCAAGCTTTTTTGGACAAGAAAGGTCTACAGGTCTACACCCCAACCAGTACTTGATTTTGAAAGCAGATACCAGGGTTGCACCGCTCCAACGTTTTCAGTCCTGACACCTGTGCTTTGAATATTGGTCGATACAGAGTAACGATCTGAGTGTTAAATTCAAAAGCTATATGCCTCATTTTGTGGAAGTGACTGGGATCATTACTCCATGTGTAAGGCAACATCAGGGCTGACTTCACCATTGCTTTCCAAGCTTTGTTCAACAGAATTTAACACTTACTTAGATGTAAATCTGAAATACCAACAAACTGCTGACAGGTTTGTTGTTACCTTGCTTACCTTCCTATGTGATCTACCAGTGCACTGCTGATGCATGACGTAGTACACATACGTTCAAAGAGATGGAAAGAGAGAATCAGTTCATTTTAATTTTAATTTTATTTTTTTCATTGTGAAATACTTTGATAACAGAAAAAGTGAAGACGAGTAAAGGGACATATGAGCAGACAAAATAGATTATATAAAGAAAAACAGAGACAAAGGGTAAACCATTGAGAAAACGAAGAATCAGAGTGAAAAGAAAGGCCCCATTTTTACGATATCTCATCCAGCTTATTTGAGTCAGTATCAGCCTAATATCAGTTTTGAATTTGTTAAGCCGATACCAATATCACTGTTTAAGAGTTTAAAAAAATCAGTTCTGGATATATTGGCTATTATTAGCATTATTATTATTATTATTATTATTATTATTATTATTACTATTATTGTTATTGTTTTTGTCATTTATATTTAACACAATTTAAACAATTATTTTCAATAAGAATCCTTTAAATTTTATGTTGTAAGCAGGACATTTTTATCAGAAATTGAGTGCTCTCTGAAATGTACCATAAAAATTCCTGCTAGTCACTGACCAAAATAAAAAGCAAAAACCCATATAACATTATTAAGCTAGTTTCGGTTGTATATATATTATTTTTGTTCTTTACAAAAGACAGCATATGATCTGGTAATGTCATAAATATATCCACTCAACTAGTATTCTACCCACTCTGTAAAATTGCTTGATTCCTTGAAACTGTCATAGGCAAGTCAATTAATCATTTAGTGAAATGATGCATAATTCTTACTTGAATGGATGCAGTTGTTTTCCTCTACTGTAGGTATTTGGCCATATTGTATCCCTACCCAACAGACTAACAATAGTTTACTGTAGAACAGGCGCTGCCATCTTCATCATCTTAACCGGGTTATTGTCAGCACTGAGTCATTATGCTTCATAACGTGATTTTTGGAACCCCTTGGTCGCAGTTCAAACATTTTCCTTCACTGCCACCCTTTGTTTCTGTCTACCAGGAAGAGTCAAGAGAACCCTATGGACTTAGCAAGGTGAGATCCATGCCGCAGCTCCTCTAAAAGGGCAATGATTCATGAGCCTGGCTCTCCTGTCCCTGGGGCTGGGAGGAATAGCTGGCATTATCTTCTGCAAATGGGTTTGAAAATGCTCTTGGCCAGGTTGACCAGGGCACTGATTTATAGCTCAAGATGCGCTGAGCGGTTAGGCTCTCTTCTCCAGCATAGGTATGAGCACTCACCACGGCTGCATGCATGGACACGCACACACACATGTATATGCACACCTCCCCATTTCAGTGCTCACAATCTGTGCATCTCCAGTTTGTGCTGGTCATGTATTTAGAAGAGAAAAAGAACTAAATTCATGATGCCAAAGTTGTGGAGTGAAAGAAGTAGCCTATTGTTCTTAATACGTCAAGCACAAGGATAAGCAGTTTTTCCACCTATATCTTTCTCTGTCAAGGCCTATATAGAGATATGAACCTTATCCCTGACATGAAGTAGGAACCACTGTCAAAGAAATAGAAATTGCTTCCTGAAAATTGTTGCTTTTAATCTTGAATCTGGAGATAAAACTCTTCTCTCTGAAATAGTGTGAAATAGTGTGGTTAAGCCCTTCTGGATAGTTGAGTCTTAAGAAAGGCTGCTGATTGCTTTGTGTGTCTTCCACCCTAATAAGCTTTATATCCATGTCTGAGCTTCGGAGCCTCCCAGCAGTTCCGAATTTTCTCCTTTCAGACAGGTAATGTTGCCTACAATGTTTGAGATAATTAATTGACAGAGTAAACTGAAAATGTTTGAAAAAGCTTGAGTCGCTTGAAATGGCGCCGATTTATTCAAAGCCTTCGATTGTCACAAAGCAATTAGCGTGGCAAACAACTTCACTAAGGCTCCTCAGAAGGGCTATGAATTTTCTAGTCCTTCATAAGTCGGGACAAACTCCTGTCTGATTCCCACGCTGGTTCCTCTGCTTCTCACGCAAGCAGGCATCAGACTCATTATTAAGTCAACAAGGATTATGAACTGACTGATTGTAAGTGATAATCATGACGGAATAACCAGTCTGTTTTCACATCAAGCATGTTCTTTCCTGTGATTGTGTTTAGCCTTTTCTCATCAGAATAGCAGGGCCTGGCAGAACCAGGGGGGTGGGAAAGTCAGGCTGCAAACAAGGGTTGCACAAACCGGATTTGACTTACTTTGTGAAGCGTTTAAAATGCAAGCTGACAGGGAATGTTTTAGCCAGCATCACCTGCTTCTTGTGTTGCAGTCCGCCCCATTAGAAAATTCCCAGTCCTGTCTCACCATTGTTACGTAAGATCTACATAAAGGCAGAGAAGGAGCTCACGTCTCTTCTCACCAAGAAACCCTCCAGAGGATCAGCGGCAGTTGCTTTGGGTTTTAATGAGTGGCAGCTAAAGTCTGTAAGTCTCAGAGGTCTCCACATGGTGTCTGTCCACACTATCATCCATCTTCTAAACCTCCTCCGCCTCCAACCCCCCCGTCAGAAAATCACCTCTTCCAAGCTGGATGCTAATGTTTCTAAATGGTGTACTTACAAGTGGATTATTTAAAAGGCTATGTGTCAGACAGATCTTTATCTGGCGGCCTGGCAGCTTGACTCGGACTCACTCAGCTTCCTGTCTCTGCATGTTGATTAGCTTGTTTTGCTCCCCTTTCCTTGCTTTGTTGTGTAGTCGTCTGTGCTAACTCACCTCGTGATTTGGGAAACCTAGAGAACTCCAAGGTTAATGGTTAATCCTTTGCTTGTGGTCTTCTTGTCTTTTATGGAACTGAATGGAGCACAGTGAGGATTAGTCATGTGTTTTGTGCATAAAATACAGAATGTGATGATTATTTACATTCATTTTTAAAGATAATTTACTGAATGCCTCTTGTTTAAATGGCACGTAGATCAGGGTAGTGAAACAAAGGTAATGCATTCGAGGCTGTGTATTTCATGAAAAATCTTTAATACAGTTGGGCACAATTAGAATCAGGGAAGTAGAATCCCACATGCAGAGTGAGAAACACATAATAACTCCCACAATTTGCCAACAAATGTCAGTTATTTCCCACATCCAAAGCTGTTAAAGTGGGATGACTTTACAGTTTTATTTAGAATTTGTAACATAAGACTAATTATTGCATGTTTTGCAGGTTAAAGTAGCTGTCTTGTTTTGCCCAGTGAATGTTTACATTTTAAAAAGCATTGCATTTTATGTCTGCATATGCCACCAGCAAGCCATCACGATAAGAGTAGGCGTAGTATGTTAATTTTACTACAGGAGAGACCTGATGTTCTCTGCAATTAGGTGGAAAAACATATGTGCATATATCATCATTGGCAGGTGGTCAAAATAAAGTTGGATATTGGCAGTAATCCAATATTATGCATCCCTATTGTATAATTGGGCTTAAATTTAATTCTTTTTGTCGTAAAAAGTCTTAAATCTGACTTGCCTGTAGCTGTAGCAGCCCTGTTTGAGGATTTTGATCTCTTTTAACCTTTTGATCAGCTTACTGTTGCTTGGCAAAACATTGTTGGCAACTTTACCCTTGATTGTGGTGCTTTGGAGATAAAGCAAAGCAAGATAATATTTCTAAGGGCATTTATTCAGTGATATTCAGCTATTAAAATTTAACAGGAACCTTCATGCTACATTTTGCTGTGCTTTCATTTTCAAAGTAAATGGAAAAGTGCATCGATAGAAGCAGACATGATTGCTTTTCATATATGAAACTGAAGTGACAGGGTGAGAAGTCAAGACATGCCCACCCAAACAAAGCCTACGAGATGAAGCTGATCTAGGAGAAGCCCAGTGCAATATTTCAGCAGCCTGTACACCTTTCGTAGCATTTTATCCTCATTTTTCCCCCACAATTTGTAGGGACTTTCATGACACCACGTCTTGTTTTATACTCAGCTCTTTGTACTAAAAACTGATAAAAAAGAATTCTAATGCAAGTACAATGGCTTGACAACAAGGCTCACCAATAATATGCAGCAGCATGGCCAAATAAGGTATTTCTCACTTTTGCTTGCTACCAGTCTTATCTATGCTTTTGTACCTGCACAAAGCAGCCAGACACTTTGATCTGATCTGAAAGTAATGCGCAGGCATACTTTATCTGCCAAAGGAAGCACCACAGCCAAACAAACAACCATCAAAGTAAAGTCCAGCAAGTTGGAGGAATAAGTGAGATTATTTTAATTGAAAAATTAATTGGAGTTCTAATTGGCTCTTTCTGAGGTAAACCTTTGGATGATATCTCTTAGAAAGTATGGAACACTATAGGACACTAAACAGTCATACGAAGCGTTTAAATGATAATTGTGTGAATTAGGGGCTGACTTTGAAAAGGACATAAGACAAGAGTCTATGGACTGTATGCAGTTTAGTTTGTCCACAGGAACGTAGTTCATGAAAAGGGTTGAAAGATTTGATGGCAAATGATAGATGCTCCCACCTACAATTTTTATTAGTCCACTAGCCCTTTGATGTTGGGTTGAATCCAATCTGATATATAGAAACTCCTAAATGATGCAGCTCCAGAGTGCACACATAACTTTAAGTGGGTCTAATTTAAGATCAGTAAAGCATTTTAAAATATCTTTGACAGCTGCAACGCTCTGCAGTAACACACTATAGCCATCATTACTGCTGTCTTTTCATGGTTTTGTGTTATATTTTATAAAGAACATGGATTCGTATTAAGTTCAAGGAGTGTTAGTTAGTCATCCTTTCTTTCTCTTCATCACGAGCATGAACAAGATGTTGAAGTTTATGTAGCAAAAAGTTAAATTTGCTCACCAATTTATGACATTAATCACCGGTAATTGATTGTAACTGCAGTCTTCTTGCTGTCAACATTGTGCATGCATTAGGTAATGAATGCAGTGTTTTAAAGAGGTTCTGTTAGGGGTGTGGGGAAAATTTGATACAGCATAATATTGGGATATATTGCGTGAAAATCGAAGGCATTATCAAATAAATTAGTATTATTGCAAATACAAAGTCAACTTTTGGTAGCATACCAGAGTAATAAAATCAATTGTTTTTTCAATCCACTAGATACAGGTTGCTGCAAAATTGGATTGGAGAATTGAAGTGAGAAAACTTCTTTTTGGATCTTTTTGGATTTAAGCAAATGTTTACAAAGTTTTCCTTTGGTAACATAATTTGTAGTTAAAAGGAAATTAGTAAATTGCGATGTTTTGCAATTACAATAACCTGTGTCTATAATTTTAGTGTCCTTGGGCCGGCACCATGATTTCTTTCCACTGAGAGTTCCATGTGTAGAATTTCCATTAACAGATTAGTCCAGTGACATAGTGACAGGTCATGTGGTGGTTTCCAACGAAGGGTGAGGATCTATTAGGAGGGTTAGTCCTGCCAATGGCAACCAATGTGAGAGCATTGTGCAAAGTGGCGGCAATGAGTTAGTCAGTGGGATAAACAAATGCACTATAACATGCAGCACAACAAACCACAGAAAACCTCATATTACAACACACACAGATACACACACACACACGCAGTTAGGATGTCATTACCATATCTTTACATAGCAAACAGTGGTTTTCTGTTTATAAATGCTCTGAATATCGCATATGGACTCTTTAATGAATGTTCAAATGGAAGTAGATGGTGTTATATATATTGATCCATCAAAAAAATGGCTGGATTGGACCTGATCCTATTTGGGATATTCATCTAACAACATAGGAAATTCTGACCATCAGAATTTGGCTGTAGCAGTCTGAACCAAATGGTTTTATAACTAGATTTGTATCTGTTTACTTGCAAAATAGGGAACAAGGTTATGGATGCGGGGACTTTCCATGCCTTGGGGTTAACTGAATTAAGGTCCCTAGTTTTGGTTGATAATCAACAATCCTGAGTCCTCCAAAATGCCAACAAACAAAAAATGATTTATAAGACGAGCAAAAATAATTTGTGGTCGTCTGCATATTCATTGCTGACTTGTCCCATTATTCAGAGGCTCATTTACATTTTAAGCAGCATATCATGGTCAAGGACTGTGTGTACTTCCTCCCATGAGCCTCTGGAGCATCCCAATGAGTTTACTCTTTGAGGGAAGAGATGAGGCTATTGATTAGAGACAGCCTGACCTGTGGCGGTGGCAGACGCGCAGTCACTCACTTCTAAAGCTTGAAAGGGACACGCAGCACTGATTGACCTTGTTCAAACTAAATTAAGACAACAAAAAGCGTTAGCGTTTATTTTGTAGTCATCATCTAATATGCATTAATAACTTAATTGGTTTTGTCAGATCAATGGATTTATTCCACTGTGAAGTTTTTTTTAGAAAAGGCAGGCCTTTCAACTTCTGATTCGCCATGATGCCTTGCCAATTATCTCGCTCCCTCCGGCTTTCATCTGCAGGATTTTTTTGTCACAGATGTTAAGTTCCAGTAAATATTTGTCAATAATATGTCAGTCCGTCTGGGTTGAAATATGACATGTGTTGCTTTGGATGTGTGACAATCTAAATATCAGCAACAAGTGTGACTGTCATAAATTGTGACAGGTCTTAATGACTGGTTGTGAGATGAGATCACACCATCCTTGATTTTGAGCCAAAGGACAAAATGTGTAGATTGCAAAAATCCTGATCCTTCTAGAGAGTCATGTTTTCAGTGCCACAGACAAACCGCTCTGTTAGAGATGTGTTGGACATCCATATATTTTGACAGTGGGGGCACGAGACTGATAAATTATCTGCTGATAAATTGGAAAATGTAATTACCAGCCTATTATTTTTCCAATAATGGAATTTCAGCAGGTAATTACAACCAACCAATATTAGAAACTGGACTGTTCTGTAGAATGTTGTGGCTTTCTCTTTTTTTGACATATGTTTAGCAATTTCCCTGAGTGGAGAAGTACTTTATTGTATTTCTCATTGGAATGTGCAGTAGCAAATATGGTATTTCTGTGAGCGCATCCTTCTTTGGAGCTGCTAAGCACCCTAGGCTACAGAATGATGAATTCATTGTTGCTTCTTCTTCAGTCGTGCATCTTTTATAACGATGTTCAAAGACCACACTGGTGTTTTTGCATGTTTTAGCCCATTCTGAAATGTGCTCAAGCTGTGCCATGTAGCAGCTCTGTAGCAGCTGGACCTAGTTGCATTCAACCATCTGCGTGGGAGCTTACACTAATGGTATAGTATGTTCAGCATTCATGCAGTGTTAGAAAACTCCAACACCTGAGTCTGTGGAAAACTTTTGTTGCTGTCAAAATAAACCAAAATCACATCCTAAAGTTAAGCATTTTATATTATTGGATTACCCTACTGCATGTTTTTGAGGCATTGGTTTCTGTCAAATGCACTATAAGGAAAATGATGAACAAGTGGACAGTTAGGAAAAAAACCTCTTTTTGTCATAACTGCAGCTCATAATTATAGTAATTTTCATGTCAGTCTATAAATGGAATATGTTACATCTGTGAAATTATCCATCTTCACAATCTGTTAGGGCCTCATTACACATAAAATTTGGAAACTAGTGTCAAAATGCACAACAACTGATGTTTATCATCTATATTGTTTATGTGCATTGCTAGTTTTGAATATAAAAACCTCACCACACAAAGCTTATAGCTTCCAGTTATAGTGCATTTTTCTGCACACTAGGAAAATAGTAAAATTAGCTTGATATTGGATCTTTGCCGATATCTGAAAAACCTAGAAGTCTTCCTGTAGTGGAATTAACATACTACTCCTTCTCTTATCACAATCGCTCCCTAGTCGCAGATGCAGACATAAAATATAATGCCTTTCCAAATGTCAACATGTATTGGGCAAAACAATACTACTTTCACCAAGGTTACAAAAACAAAACTGTAAAATTCATCCCACTTTAACAGGCTTGGATAAAGCTTTCCCTGAGACAGTCCTGACAATAGCCAAAAAAGAGCAAATCTGACCTTTTTAACTCATTAAAGTCACATAGTTAAAACATCATCTTGTCATCTTGTCAGCCATTATCTGCTGATACTGAAGACATACGGATATGATCATGCATCCCTAGCCATACACTAAAATTTGTCAGCAGTATACCCTAATAAATGTATATCCATAAAATTATAGAGTAGGGTTACAATTACCTATCTACCAGTTCATAGCACACAGTACAAGGTTTGTATCAGTGTGAGGTTTAATTCAAAAGTTAGTGCAGACTGAAATTCATCTTAATATATCCAAATATGAACTGAATACAAATCCTGTAAAGCCTGATGAGTTCCAGACAAATTGCCCATATCCAAATTAGAGACGAAAAGCTGTGAAATTAAACAGTTCCTCTTCTGTGTGATACATTTCAAGGTTATCTCCGTCATTAAACGACGGGAGAGACTGACACTTCGGGCTTTATGCAGGATCTTAAAGAGCGCTGTGGCAGCCACGGGACCAGCGCTCGGTAGGTGTCTGTCCTGAGGCTCTTCTCCCCTCTGGTGCACCGCTCTAATGTGAGCATGTGCTTCTTCACATTAGCAAGAGCAACAGTGCAGCTGCCATTTGACTGAGCTGTTTAACAGGCCGACGCAATGTTTGTGTGTGATGCTGACACAAGAGGAGCAGCCAGAGCCCGTGCAGAGAACTGGATCCTCTAGCACACGTCAATAAACAGCCAGAGATGATGATTATATTGTTCTTGTCAATCTAGACAGTCAGGAGAAGTAAATGGCAGTTTTGCCTGAGGACAACTCCAAATAATGCAGTATCTTGGCTGCTGTATATGTCATTAATCTTCATAATAAGGATTAGACCCACTAGCAGGGTTTGACAATAACAATTGTCCTGTCGCTCGAGGCCAGTTGCTCTAAAAAGTTTTTGGTCTAATATTTACCCAGAGATAAGTCTGTTATCTTTGCCTCTCTGCTCTACCCACTCACTCGTCTTGTCCTTTTTCATACCAGTGAGATTGCACACTAGAGCCATCTATAGTATACTGTCTGAAAATCTAATTTTACCATGAACTGACTGAAATATATTAGGATTGTTCTCAAGGGTGCATGTGCACATCGTGTGCTCGTTAAAACCATATTAGTCTCACAAATCCCATTAACATCTAGTTTGATTTTGCTTACAAAAAGCAGGAAGAATGTCAATATTTACTGAACAGAATTATCTTTGTGATTTTTGTTTTTGAATGATAACATAAGTTTATTGCCAATTTCGATGTTTAGTGCACTTTATAACATTCTGCATAGCTCAGTTAAAAGAGACACTAAGCTTGGTTTCGAGGCAAGTTTAAAATATGGGTAGCTGGGGGTAAAGTAGAAGCAGTACTAATGAGCTATTAATAGTTCAAGTTACTCAGTGGTTGTAACAATCAGTGTAGCCAATACTTTTTTTAAGTTTCACCAGGCACTAAAAACCTGGATACCTGGCATAAAATGTATAAGGAAACACATTCTTACAGTTATTTAGTAAGTTTAATTACTAATCACCAGGGTTGGGAAACACAAGAGTCCCCCAATAGCATATAATCACAACACTTAGGTCACAGTACAATATTTTTGTGATTTTAAATGTGTTGTGATATGTTGAGTATTGCAATAACATATTTTGGTATATTTTGATTTATTGCATTTTTTCATGTTTATTGTGGAAAAACTGCTAATATCTTTGACAAGACAAGAATTCGAAACTGAAGAAACTGGAGGACTCATGGTACTTTATTTTTTTATCCAACTAAAAATATTTTGCTAAAATACAAATTTCATTTTTTTATTGAAACAGATGTCAGTTCTAACCCTGTGCCTTTCTCACATATTTAAAAATGAGATGATGCTAAGAATCATCCCATCTGTCCACGTTCACTCTGAAATAATGTTGCATTCCTTTTGGTTTCAATTGTGGATATTAATTATTGACTACATTTTAATTATAGTTCTGCAATCAAAGCATTTCTGCACCGACCTACTTTTAACGTAAAAAGAAAAATCAACAGCAAATGATTCCTTAAGTTTAATAAATAATTACCCCTATGAATGGTTAAGAATTCTATATCCTGTATGAACACTGCTGATTCGTTGCATAATCTTAAAGGTTTGTAGGCTTACTGACTTATTTCATCAATGAAATGATGATATAACAAGGCACAAACCCAGTGTCTTGATGGAATGAAATTAAGGATGTTTTTCATTTTGTGGATGAACCCATGCAAGCTGCTTTGGACTTTGTGCCCCTTAACTGGTGATGCGTGAAGGCAAGACTTTAAGAATGAATGTTTAACATGTTATAAATAGAGTTGATTCGGTACACTGCCTCTCAGTGTTCATTTTCGTGAAAGGTTTGAGTAGATATTCTGCTTCATTTTGCCTTTCTCACAGGGGAATCAAAATATCTTATAACTCTTAGGAACAGGCTATAAGACTACAAGAGAGAGAATTAGGAGCCGGGTGTGCAAGAAAAAAACAACAAGTGTTTTAATGTATTTTGTCAGCTTGTTCAGTTTGGTTTGTTTTTTGTATTATACTCAGATTTGAATATTAAAATTTGTTCTGACAGCTTTACTGGATGCCACCTCAGAGTTAGTCAGAGCAGCACTTGGAGCAAATATGACATCATGTCATTTAGCAACTTTGACAAACAAAGAAATACTGCATGCTGTTTATTTTATTGTGTAACCACGAGCAAGGTTGAAAATGATGATCATGCCATGCGTAGGCGATCTCTGTGCATGGCAGATGTATCTGGCTGACTTTTTTGGAAAATTACTGCAAACAAAGACAAAATGGCCATATGTAACCAGAGCCAGCAGCACCTAGTCTGTATGTTGGCACTGCATCTTCCTCACACTCCCACATCAGGTCCCATTAATGTAGTGGCAAAGCGGATGTGGACACTAACTCGCCTCATGAATTGCCATTCTCTGAGATTTTTCATGTTAGTGCTGATTACATTTACAGAGAGGCTTCTATCTGTTAGGTAACAGGGCTTAGTCATGAATACAAAATGAGCAGCAAGGGCCAATTAATATTATGGAGTTGTTAAAAATAATATATTTTAAAATATTCCGAGTCAGTTAAAGGAACACTAAGGGATTTTCCCAAGGATTTTCCCTGAAGGCTCTGACTTGCCCTGTAAAACAGCCAGTATAACACAGCATAATAATTCATGAAAAGATTAATCTGGTTTGTAAAAATGATTTATTCAATTTGTTGCATGTTCAAATAAAAATAATAAAAAAAAACTTCAGCTTCAATTTAAAGTCCTTAATCCATCTTAGGAACTGTCCATCTCAAAAATGACACACAAATGTTTTTCCTAGTTTTATGATTTTTCTAGTCTTAAGGTTCTTTCCTTTCATTTCTCACATATTCGGCGGGCTGTTATTGGGACAGTTGCGGCTTGAAATGCCTGATTTAACAGCAGCTTTTCTAAAAATTGCAGTGCATGTTGATATGTTGTTGGGCTTCTTTTTTTTTAAGAAATTGTGAGAGCAAATGAAAATTGCAAAGATTGTTGGGATGCTGGCGTGGCCTCTAGCTCACCTGGTAAAGGCCTTTGCGGTGGCTGGGGTTCAATCCCAACCCATGACCATTTGCTGCATGTCATTCCCCCTCTCACCTTTTCTGATTATATAGCTGTCCTATCAATAAAAGGCAAAAATGTAAAAAAAAAAAAAACCTGCTCAGTGTTTACCACAGAATTAAAGACAGAGACTCAGAGAGCTCTCTCAGCCTTCTCAGAGCCATTAAACGGTCCCACACAGCACACTGAAATGGCTCAACTCTGTTGTTAAACCTTATAATAACTGTTGGATAACACTAGCCGTGTGATGCCAACAGTTTTCCCTGTCACAGAGTGTGTGTATGACTTTGTCCCAGGCACAGAGCTCACACTCCTCTCAGCAGTAGTCTCATTATAAAAAGGCAAGGGGGGCTGATCGAACCTATATGCTGCGTTCAACGTAATTCAATTACACCCATTGTAAATAGTCATATGTTTGCAGTAAAGTTGCTGTAACTGGACAAAATTGCAAGGTTGTGCAGAATTTGCTGTCATAAGCTGAATTTGTGTTAATTGTTGCAACATTGTAACATTTTGGAGGGAATGAGCAACGATGTTTAATAACACACTGAAAACACGCCATTTAATCCCCCACCTGATAATCGAAAAGTTTTCCTTTTTGTAAACTTTTAGTCGTTATAAAGCTTCTTTTCTTGTCTGTTTCTCTATTTTGCACTCATAAGAGAATGAGAATGTTTTGCAGCATTAAACACAAGCAGATGAGTGTTATCCGCTGGGGACAAATAAAACTCATGACACATCCTAATGGGCTTCTTATGGTTGAATGGCAAAAATACCTTCTTAGCAAAAAACATGCTTTTTTGGCAAAACAAAAACGCAGAGCAGCAAATGCACACTGTACACAGAAAGTAAGGTTAAAGGCCTGTTTTCAAGCCCTGTATGACATCAGAGATTTTTTATGGTATGTTCGTCTCGATATGGGATACCTCATGAACCGCCCCAAGATTTGTCTCATCAATCTGCTATGAGAGAGTGGGCTTCTTCACAGGCTGTCTGCCATTCTTTCATGCTGGCCCTGTTGGGAATGGTGATTGGATCCCAGTCAACCAGCAATAGATGGATTGGCCCTCGACCAGGATGATTGAGTGGCGCTGCTGTCTATGCACGTGTATATAGCTTTGTGTGTAGTGGTGTGCGGTTGTGCATGCCTACCCTGTATGCCTGCTGCTCTTTTCGAACAACAGCGCATCTGTGTCACTCCATCTCCTCTCTCTCATTTGAATTTTGAGTTCTCTTAATCATCTTCAGCACTGCTGTGCTCCGTCCCTGGCTTGTGGGCTGCAGAGTGGGATGGTATTCCTTTGAACAAGTATTCTTGACTTAGCCATCAAATTATTATCAAGGCACAGCTGAATGTAATCCAAGTGGAAATGAGCATTCAAGATGACACTTTAAGAGCATCTGTAGTGTAAAATGAGGAAGCGTACAAGATGTGAAATAGCAGGCAAACTTTGTTTCGCATTCATGGAACAAAGAGCGATTTCAATGCAAATGTTTGTCTGTACGAATAATCAGAATTTGCCTAAACGAAATCTATGCTGGTTTGCTCAAAATGTAGTCCCAATAGATCCATAGTTTGTTCACGGCAATAATATTTTCATTTTTAAAAATTGCACACAGGCTGATCTGGAAGCATGTCACTCATACTTGTGTGCACCATGTTGTATTAGTCTATTCCTTTTTCTAATGACTTGGTAATTGCTTTGTCCCTGGTTATTGAGATGACTGCCATGCACTATTACACCAGTTTAATGGCGTGTAACTATTCCTCTTAACAAAGCCATCAATCACAGGTGTTACTATGGTAACAGCATTAGCCATTATGCAGATGTTGTAATCAAATGTATGTCACACCTTGTGAGGAAGCACAAGCGCCGCATTCAACTTCCAGTACCTGAGAAAGTCAGGCTTTATGAGTTTTATGAAGGGAAAAAAAAGAGCAGCGATACAATTTCTCTGAATGCTCTCCTTTGTATGGATGCTATTTATAGTTTAATTGAAATGAGGCCTCAAAATTGTTGGCCAGTTTTTTGGGTTTTTTTTTCCTCCATGCTTGAGCTGAGCTTTATGAAAATTTGCACGGCCTGCAGAGCAATCAGCAGAAATTCAATCATCAGTTTTTGTGTAGAAGGGCCAAGTTATTACAATCAGACCAGCTTAAACCCTCAACTCTTTCTTTTTGCTCCACTCAAGTTGTTTCATAGTTTGATACTTCAGTTTTTCCACCCTAACCTGTGTTGCCCATTTAGGCGTTGAAGCTGCAGCACATAAAATGGAACATGCAGAGGACATTGCGTATCCTTCTTTTAAGCTTGCTAAACAGGGCCACAGATGAATTGGATCTTAAGCTATGCATGTCCATGGTTTAGGTAGTGTGGTGTTGACTCTGTAGTGATAACAAAGATGACAAAGGATCGTTTTACTGTTTCTGCTATAAAAGACGTTCAAGATGTTTTTATTCAGAGTTGTAGCCTCGAGCTTGAGGAGGTAAAAGTGCTGGTCGAACAAGCTGTTTACAGCTACTACCCTTTTTCTCCATCTTGTCAAAAGACAGCCTTTGTGAAATGTTAATATAATGCAACCACCTTAGCTTTAGAATATGGTTATAGTGGTTATATGTGTTCAGAGGGCATTCAGGTCTGAAACTGTGTGTGGGCATTATTCAAATGAGGTTCGGTATGTACATTGTCTTTAGTGTATAATCACCTGAAAGTAAGAATTGTTGTGTTTTCATTTACTTAGAATGAGCCGTTTATATCTATGTACGGACTAGTTCCTATTCTATAGAATTCCCCATGTTGTTCTATGGCAGACTAGTATGGACAAACCAGAGACTACCTCCAGATAAGGCCATTTTCGTGTAACTTCAGCCACTAGATGCCACTAAATCATACACATAAGAGCTTTAAGCAGGGCTTAAGCAATGTTCTTTCACATTTTACTATGTGCCTGCCCTGTGTAAACAAGCACCCTGGTGCTTCCCAGAGGGAAATGTTGCTGCACACAATAGCCTTTTCTTTGTCTCATCAGAAATAAGTCAGACTCTCATTTGGACATTACTAAATTCTGAGCTATTTCTCCTTTTATGAGAAATAAGAAGGTTATTTTGTTGTGCTCATAGGCCTCTCAGAGTTTCTCAATTCCTAGAACAGATAAAATAGACTTGAATTTGATCACTGAGACAAATTTCTGAAATTGTGCAGGATAATTTATAAGCCAGTCAAGTTTTCTGTTGGATCTCACTGTTATCTTGAATAAAGATGACTGCAGTGAGAGAAGGGAAAGAGCATTTTAAGATCTTAAATTAGTATCAGGCTGAGACAAGAGGAAGGGTAAAAATCTAATATTGATGTTATATAGAGCTTAGTGATGTCCAGGAGAAATAGGCTGGACAAAGAAGTGATCTTATTTTGAATTTTCTTTTCCTCTGGTTTGTCTCTTTTGACCAATAAATGGAGGGTCCAGGGCTGTGCTTTAAATGTGTAAAACATGAAAATAAAGTTAGTTTCAATTGAGTATGGGTGCAAATGGATGAACTGAATGTGACAAGCTTGAATTGCATTGCTGGCTCTATTTAAATTAACTATAAATGCACAACATTTGTCTTAATAGACACAGTTTTTGCAAAATATTATGACCAATGAGCCACAATTTAATGAATATTTGTAGATTTATTCCACTTTTTTTACTACTTATTCATCACTGTGCCCTGCTATGTGTTATGTGGCTCCACTGGAATGAATTCTTCGCATTGTGACAGTCATGGTTATGCCCCACTTACCTCCCAGCCCCCACCCCTTGACCTCTTCATTAGATAAATAGGGCAGTCTATTCTCTGGCCTTCACTTGTGATGGACAGCATCTGGCTGTTTCCGATACCAACCGTGAGAAATGTGGATACAAAAGCCTCTCTCTCCTTCCCCTTCTTACAGTTTCCTTCCCTTTTCTTGCTCCCTTGTTTACGTCTCTCAAAAAACTGAGCATTGATATCATATGTCTTTGTATGGTCTGCAGATACAACAGAGGGTGGGACATAGCAGATGCTGATTTTCCTCACTCGCCGTGTTGTTTTTCACAAGGAAGTAAAATTGATTGGTCACACTTTGCACAAGGACTGTGGTAATAAGTCCTCCTATGGCAACAATGCAGTACTGGATGCCATTTTTCTCAGACACATCTTCATGCATTCCTGTGTGGATTTAGACACATTAAGGGAATTATTTGGTGTGTTAAGTCAGTGCACCAACACCAGCTCCTAAACTTACGTTCTCACCACATCCTGCAAATGCATTTGCTGTATAGCTTCTCTTCAGTTTTGTTTTAAGTATTACTGAAAGTTCAACTGCTTACTGAGAGGATGACTAATTCTTAGACTGGGAAAGAACTTAAAAGGAACAGCCTGTATGTTGCATCATCCACCATGTTGGGAAGCTGGAAGTTGTTTATACTTTTTCCTAATGGCTGCACTTAAAGGGAAGCTTTGGTATTTTTCAGCCCGGCCCTTACTTTCCCATTTTGTAATTAAGTGACTAATGTAGACAAGTTTTGACATTCGTCCAGTATCGAGAGAGACCGCTGCAGGCTGCAATGTAACCACTCTGGGCAATATTGCACTGTCAGTGGACATCCGCTAAAAGTGCTTGTTTTTACTATTGACAGGGTCGGATTGTTGTTTTAAGTGTCTGGCAACATTACAGAAAAGACCTTATGGAGAAATTAAACTTTTTTTCTTTATCTTTCACTTGATCCAGTCTGTTAGTTATTGAGTGTTTCGATCAATGAGAAGTCCCTTTATGAGATTTTATTGATTACTTTTTGCAGGAACTACAACAGTGAAAATGTTGGTGAGTGTTTGTTGTGTTGTAGTACAGAAGTCATAGCTTAGTATTATCTAAAAGATTTTCAATGTCATGGCTGAATATTTAGCTTATTTAGAGAATGGGGAAAAGATTTCAGAATGGGACTTTACCTTGAGATTTTTTTTTCCTGTCAGACACTTATGGTAACAATCTGAGCTGTCAGTGGCAAAAAACAAGCACTTTTAGTGGAGGCAAATTGATGTTTTTTTTTTTTTTTTGCCCCAAGTGGTTACTTTGCAGCCGTTTCACAGCTTCCGGCTGCAGTGCTCTCTCTCAATACTGCACCACTTTCGAAAATTGTTAACTCCATCAGTCACTAACACACAAAAACATGGTAAAAATGGGGCCCAGGTTGAAAAATACAGAAATTTCCCTTCAAGGGTGGAGCAAGAAGCTGTCTGTAAAGAGAGATGGTTATAGGAAGTATTTGATGTCTTATTCTTTATTCCTGTTGTTGATGGGTTGTTCAAGAATCCGATGTTTGGCTGCAACCTATCAGTGTTTTAAGTTTCACTTAATCTATAAATAACTTTCACTGTGAATGTCTTGACTGACAAATTGATTGATGGTTTATTCTTTAGAATGTCAAGAAATGCTGATTTATGGCAGAGACAGTTTATTGTACATGGACACGAGTGATAAAAACAACTCTCATTATGGATGCTAAATCCAATAAATGGGTGGCTGTTTTCCTTGAAAAATGACTTTGTATTGATCATCAGAGTCATTGTTTGTCAATTTTCTGTTGGTCTACCAATCAGTTAATTGATCAGCTGTGTCAGTGCCAATCCAGTATGCACTCTTAGAGTGCATGATAAAGTTGTAAGATTCTTTCTGTAGTTTTCCACAGCCTTCAGACTGTCAGAGCAAAGCTTCTTTTTGAGGATACTCTGGCCTTTAACAGACAAGAAGAAGAAATAAACACAGCCGGGCCTAATTCATTTAGAAAGTCTGAATCTGCAGTAGAAAAACCCCCCACAAAATTGATTCTGTTGAGTTGCTGAAATGTCATGGAAACCGACAACCTAGGCCTGTCTGTTATGATGTGCTTGAAAGCTGAGCAAAAAACATTTAATCAGCACTTCTGTCTCCTTACTGTTTGTGCACTAGTTCAGGCAGACAGGCAATCCATCAGCAAGCAAATATAGTATGTGTCACAGAGAAAAGTACTCCAACAGCAGAGTCAGTGCCACACACATCCATATTTTTAATGTCCATATGTGATGTCTGGGCCGCCTGGCTTGAAATTCAAAACCCTGGGTTTCCTCCCAAGCATAACATGTCATTTGGTGAAAGCTTTATACTCTACGAAGCATTTCACTGTTACTGCATGCATTTTAAATTTTTTTTTTCTTTTTAGAGATGTTTTATGGGAATAAAACCCAAGCATACCTATTATTATACATGAGACCATAATTGCTAATTGCTTTCAGGATTCTATTTTTCTCTGGAATGTGTCACATTTTTCACAGTAGGATGAGAATTTACAGGGGGTGGCATCTAAAAAAAACAACCCTGAATTGATTTTTCCATATTCAAGCAGCTTCACTAAGATAGCACATTACCAAATGAGGCTTATGCGCATTGTTAGATTAGAAGTGCTTTCTGAAAGAATGTTTGTGCCCTCCTTCTTTGCAGCTCATTTGGTGCAGGGGCAGGCTGACAGTTTTGAAAGAACAGGCCTCAGGGAATGCAGTGCACACGTCTGATGTCGTCGTATCTCCTTGGTCCAGCACTTGTTCTTTTGGAGCTCTGCTGAACCAATCCTGCTCCTCGTACTTACCAGGCCCTCAGGCCCCACTTTGATCTCCCTTAACAACCAGGACAGCAGTTCAAGCATCTTGTTATATTTGACTGTTTAATCCATCAAATGTGTTTGTCTCAGCAATAGACTAATGAACATCTCTATCTAGGCCCTGCCGCTGCTGAATAACTCCTGTGATAAAAAGTTTATGTAGGATAGACTTGCGTGAAATTTTAAAAAGGGTAATTGCTTGTTTCTGCAAATTGCTAGTGTCCTTGTATTGTTAAGTTTGACGCTGATTTTCCACACCTTCACTAAAATACTTTGCATGAGGGATGGCAAATTCCACCCATACCATTTAGCACGGAAGTTTAATACTGTGTTCTCTGCTCTCGGTTGTTTGGCAATGTTTTACACAGTTACACAGGATTTAGACTCCTGAATCAGCCTTTTAGGTTGTGTCCTTCTGCTAGCATGTCCAATACAATCTACTGTATCAGCCCCCCTGTGGCTAAAATGCCAAGCCACTAAGCAAAATGTCTCAACTAATTAGGAGCTTTAGAGCAAAGCTGTAGAAATGCATCATATGACTAACTTATTTTATCCTCTTTTCCTTTGTTTTTTCCAGACCTGCCGTATCGGTCTTATATTTCAGCTTTAAATCGGTGACTTTAACCCATAAAACCCAAGGCAATTAAAAATCACACTGACTGACAGCTGATCTAAGTTAAGCCTGCAATTCTTGCACCCTAATTTAAGTACAATCCTAAAGTCTTCCATAGGACTTTTATGTTAAATGGCACGCTTCTTTAATTGGATGATCCATGTTGATCCATACTATACTTGGATCAACTGTAATTTGAAATGAGTGAAACTGTTCGAATGATTGGCAGCAATTTAGAGCAAGTCTTTCATCTGATATGCTGCTTGGTTTTACAAGGAGAAATGTTGAAATATCAGCAGGAGAAGACAAATCTTGAATTAATGTATTTGAACTCAGGGGAGCCAGTATCCCACTTGTGTTTGCCCAGGTTTACAATTTGCTCAGATTGCTGCAAATTTTGGATACTTTAATTTGCATGCTCTTTTAATCGCTGTAACAAATTGCAGTAAAAATGCTGCCAAATTCTAACAGCAATGTACAGTTTTTGTAAAATACAGTTATACACTGCAAATCTTTATGCTTTTTGAAGCCAAATGTTTTTTTGCAAAATACAGTAGTTGTTTTTGATGTATCATTACATACATGGCTTGCTTAGTTTACTTAATTAGTTGTTGGATGTACTGACATCAGTGGAGTCCATATGTCTGACTTATTAACAATATTTTGCAACACTTTCAAACTCTGTTTTGAAAAATCTCATACACATTTGATTATTGGTACATTTAGATGCATTTGTAGCACATCCTTGTTCTTTCCCCACGCTTCAGTTATAAAATCCCACTGGGAGCCATATATTGTTGCAACTAACACAATTTCTATGCTCTTCCAGGTCTGTTTCAACTCCTGACAGACATTTTACTGGTTCACGTTTTCAGCGCTGCTGCTCACAGATGCTCAGTACATCTGATTTGTATTTCATAGCCGTTTACACCGCTCACTCGCTGTCACTTGATGTTTGTCTTTTCAAAATTTTGCAAAGAACCTTCAATTAACTCCAGACTATTTTTATATCTTTTGGGTGGTGCTCCTTTTGTCTCGTTTATGTCTTTCATAACAGAAAACAAAGCCACCTGGATTTTGTGTAAACATCAAAGGGGTGGACAGAGTAGATGAGGCTATATCCTCCTCATGAGGATGTATGGACTATCACAAGGATTGTCAGTTCTTATTTGTTTATTTCACGGCAAGCACTCTGGTGACGCAAACTGACTGGCTCTCCTTGAGAGTATCTTGTGCATGTCAGTCTGTATTATTGACGCAGAGAACCATGTAGAAAGGATAGGCCTCAAGGAAGTCTGTGTCTCCAAGTCAGAAAAACCTCTTTTGCTCCAATTTTTCTAACCTTTCTTAACCCATCAAAGATTCACCAGACACGAAAACACTTTTTCAGCAATGTCCCATATGTAGTGTTACGAACATTTACATATGGAAGTGAGGATCTTGATGCCAATTCTGACACCTAAAATAAGCTTCCAAGTTCAAATATAATATCCATGCTCTTCTGTCCTTTTCAGTTAAAATACTTTTACCACTGGATTTGTGATGATGATGGTGCAACAAAATGCTCTTTAGGCTTGTGCAAATAGTAAGGCTGCAACTAGTGTTGTCATGATTGTGATATTTAATAATGAAATGTTGATATGTTGATAATTGTGTAAATAATCCAGTGCCTCTTAAATAATTTCCGTTTCTTTCTGTTATCGCGTGGTCTCCCTCCCTCATCCCCAGCTGGTTGCCTTTCCACCCTCCATTATGTCTAACTGTTCTCTTTCTATGATTTTGCACAGTTGTGGATAGAGTCCCTCCAAAATTTGTATGCCAAAAAAAAAATGCATAGAAAACCAAAGATAAATCTGACTGATAGCAACTTTTACTTCATTTTTTCAAGTTTTCTATGGATGTTGTGATGATATCGCTTTCGTTAACTCATTGGCCACAATAATTTGGTAGTTAAAACCTGGTATTGCTCTAGCCCTACCTGCAAGTAGGAATTATTTCGCTATTAATTAATCTATCTTTTCTTTTTTTGTCCAAAACCTAAAGATGTTAAATTTCCAATAATATAAAAGAGAGATAGTACACAGTGTTTACATTTTAGATGCTTTGACACAGCCAATGTTCTGTAATTATTCTTAAAAAAAATAATTTGGTGATTACTTGTTAAAAGAATATTAATAATATTATCTCCTATGACTGCTACACATGGATATATTAAGAAACCTGGATACAGTGTTGGAGGTGGGCCGCGGTTCATACCTATGAAAGTAGCTCTGTGGTGCCAAAAAAAGCTCTATTTCTGCAGTATTAAGTTACAAGGATCTTTAGCATTGTGGGCCAGAGAGCTTCTAAGTTCCCCTGGCCAAATGCCTAACTTTTGGTTGAGCCCTCTGCTAACATGAATGCAGATGAAATGATCCAAATAGATCAAATCTTGATAGTGAATGGAGTCACATTGCGGAAGTTGAGATGCTAAAAAAATGCATTGCACTGATTTACATACATCTCTTTCACAATGTAAGTCTATGAAAAAAAAGGTGTTTTGGGGCACAAAGGCTTTGCAAGACTGACGTAGATTGTGTAATCCCACTTTTGGCCACTAAGCAAAACTGGCTTCAAACCCTGGAGCTGTTTCTGGGGGCTTTTGCGACCAGATCCGCTTAATTAGTCAGGCGTTGGTGTCAATCCAGTAGCATCAGGACCTAAATTTGTACATTTTCACTACTGACCAGTAATCACTTCAAATGAAACAATTGGAGGTTAAAGACCTTTCTCCTTGCTGCAGATTCTCCCAGCTGGCATTCAGACCAGTCTTGGCAAATGCTGGCCTCTAATATCCAGCATATATTACCTCTGTTAGCAGCTTTCACTGTGTGTCAAGTGCCTATTAAATTTAGGGCTGACACTAAGCTCGCTGAGACTGGTTTGCATGCATATAATGCTGCTACTTATAATTTTAATGTGGAGGCTTGTATCTTAGGCTTCACACTGTCCTAAAATTATGTTAGGCTATTTAATATTTCAAGTTAAAAAAGGAAACAAGATCAGAGCGAGGTGAGCCCGCATACTTTGACACACTGGATTTGCTGCACCTTAAGTGAAGACATCTCTATCCTCCAGGCTGCTTGCATGACTGTGATCATTCTCCACCTTTGCAGTTTGCATAGAGGTTTGATAAACCTGACACCAGGAGATGGATTTCCCAGCCAACCTAGTTCTGAAGTAATGGGAATCCAGAGCGTAACAAATGGTGGTGCCAGTACAGAGCTGGCTCCGCTGGGTGTGCAGGTGGTCCCCCATTCCCCTTGTCAAACCCCCCACTGCTCCCCCAAAGTGGCCATGGAGACTTGGGCAAGATTATTTTGGAGTTCAGGTTACAGACCAGCTCTTTCACTACCCATTAGTCACACTCCAATTTCTGCGATGGGAATTTTTTTTACTGTCCCCTCACATTTTGTAAATGTATACACAGCCTTTCCCCCTCAGACTTGAAAGGTCACAGCATGTTTCTGTAGTTTCTTGTCTGCTCTGATTATTTTCATCTTAACTGCGGTGCTGTGCCTGTGGAAAGCTGATGTCATTTAAGCTTTATATTTGCAAATTACACTGTGGTCTCGTTTTGACATAAATGATGAAGAAAAGGTTTGCAGTCGAGTTAACAGGAAATGTTCGTTCACTTTTCAAGTTAAGGAGTTCAAAGGATTTCCCCTCAGACTGGATCTCTGTTTTCTTACAAATCCTGGCCCTCACTGAGCCAATAATGTGTATTGATTGGATTTTACTGGCCTGTTTGCACTTGCAAATGGAAGCCTGCGTGTTATTTTATCCTGAAAAAGCTACAGGATTTTGTCCCTGTCAGCATATTAAAAAGGGAGACAGTGGATTTTTAAAAGTCTCTAAGCTATATAAGAATAATAAAAAAAACATGCACATAGGAAAATCGACAAATCTAGGCGAAAAAAGCACCCTTGACTCAACCTTGTGAACAACTGTGTGCTATCAAATGCCAGACTGAAGGGGATGAAATAAGTTTACTCTTTGAATAAGTGTATTAAACTAACGTGACACCCCAGACACTTTTAGTTGTTAAGATATGATGTGGCTTGCTGCTTAAAATTTTACTCATATTTAGCCCCAGAGACTATTCTCATTCCCCCACTTGTATTATTTAGTTACTGTTTAGCTGCTTGATTTAAATTGCCAATTTAGTTTAGGGCATTTGACATGTAGACTAATTTGCATAGTCACTTAAGGGACACCGGGTTACTTTAATTCAGCAGTGAACATATTTTGCTGCCATGGTGGCTTGTCCGCCCACAAGTATTGGCCATCTGGTGACACAATTTCCAAACCTCTTCCCAAGAAAATTAGGCATAGGGTTTCCAGACGAGCTATCTTCCCCAGAAATACATTGTTATCACCACATTAATGTACTGGGGGTAGACACAATAACATAAACACCTGTACAGTCTAATGGAATCTGATACAATAACCCTGCAATAAATACTGTCTGTGTGAAGGTTATTATGTTCCCTTTTAGTTCTGGTTTTCAAGGCTGTATGTCTGTGGTGTTTTTTTTTTTTACATTGTACTGAAGGATATTCCTGTTATTTCATCCTACTGGTGTATTTATGGGGGAAGGACAGAGCAGCACAACGTTAGCTTTTCTTGCAAGAATTTTGTATTTTATTGCAGTGGTTCTTAGCCAGAGGTCAGGGGACCAAAAGGGGTCCTTGAAGGAGTTCAAGGGAGTCCCCAGAAAAACGGGAAATAGTTATGTACTATTACTATTTAATTTACAATAGAAGTGAGTTTAATTTCAGTAAGAGTCGTATGAGTTACTATTCTGATCACAGGTTTCACTCCATGGTTATCTCCTCAACTGTAGTTGACAACTAAAGAATTCGGATCTTAATCATTTAAAAGAATGAAGATAAAAGATAAAGATAAAGAGGAATGTTATCAAAATGTGGTCCATGACCTAATGTGTCTCAATTTAGGAGTCCTTGACATGAAAAGTGTCAAGTATGTATAATACTTTTGTGCACTTGGAAAGGACATTTTGAATTAAATAAAAAAAATGCTCTGCCCCTCCTGTGGATAGTTTTGTTTTTACAACTAAGCCCTCAAGCATAAACCTAACCCAGATGTACCTCTAATTTATAATATAATTATTTAATGGCATAACTCATGTTGTTTGACAAAAGAGACCAAGAAAAGAGTATTTGTTTTTTCGTCTTCTTGTAGCTGTAACCTTGTTAGACAATTTCCCTTTTGTTCTTAAATCTTTGAAAGTGGGTCTTAAATTTGGGTTAGATTTAGATGTTTTACCTTAGATGTTATGCTAGAAGTGGTCTGACTCACTGGATGTAGACTGTGGCTATAATCCTGGGATTGGCCGGCATCCTCCCTTTAGCTATCTGAGTGTTATCATTCTCAAAATCTCCTTCACTAAAGGAAACAACAACAACAGCCATGATTAACAACCTACATGCTGAAAGTGTTAAGTTTTGGCAAAGATTTGAACTGTGCTATAAGGCACACTTGCTTTGTTTCTTCAGTGAATTTTTGTAAAGATCTGCAACAGGTGAACGCACCTCAGAAAAGTCCAGCGTCGGTCTTGCAGGACTCTTGACGTTGATTCATTTTCTGACATGGCCAGTTGGAGTTGATTTGCCACATCTTTTTGCTCCGCAAGAGCCACATGCAGAGAGCAAATTGTCGGTGTTTTTAACCGGTTGAGTGAGCTCCTCCAGAGCTAAATTATAGTCAGCCTTCACCTCCAGCGCAATGATTTTGAAATTGTTTTGTCTTTTACTCATTTTTTTTAAGTTGAATCACACAGCCAAAACATGTCCGTTAATGTTTTGGGTTTTTTTTCCTGTTCTTTTATGGAGAGTTAAACATTTTAAAACAGTGCTGGCCTCCCACTGTGAAAATGTTCTACTAAAACTTAATCCTCACTGACACAATTTTGCAAGGGCACCATTGCTGCATTCTAGGCATAGTGCCGCCCAAAACAATTGTGATATATTTAAATAAATACAAACAACCTATAGCATTTTTCTTTTATTGCAGAATCATAACGTGTGCTTCCAGACCTTTCTCAAGCACTGAGTGCTGTCGAAGTAGGTCTGGCTGAGAAACAGCACCCTTGTGTTGTGGATACACCTGAATTTTCAATGAAAACAACCAAACAAGGTTGCATAAATGTTAGTTGTATACGCCTGAAATGTTCCATTCAGGCAAAAAACAATATTCTGCCGTGGCCTAGCTTGCATTCCCATCAGATCTCATTAGCGGGCTGACATAATTTTGGCTACAGTCTGGATGTTGCAAGTGCTTGTATTGAGACTATCATGTGGAAAGACAGATCTGATCATTGATCCATACAGAGAGTTCACATTTAAGCGTCAAATGTGGGAGCAGCAGCGTGGTCAGACATGTTTTCACCTCTGCCACATTCAGACACAAAGGTCACATTGAAAAGACAAGTGCAACCCCAACCATTGACACACAGTGACAGAGAGGTGGCATTTGTCCAGTGCAGTGCTTTTCTTAATATTGTCAGAGATATAACCGGAGTGGCAAAACTCATTACAGAGATCAGAAGTGATCTGAACATTTTCCTAGCGGGAAGCCTCTTCATAGGCGAACACCAGGCGAAACGCATTAGGAGATGCTGGAGGAAATTACACCACGGTTCACCTACCATTTCAGTTTGGGGCTGTCCGATGGGATCAGCTGCACAGCTCTGAGCCGAGAGATCGACTTGTAGAACGAGTAGGGGCCATACCTTTTCTCAGTCTAACTTTAAACCACGCAGCACCTCTTAAATTCTGATCTGTGATCATGATGGCATGCTGTGTTTACTGGGTAGCAATACCCACAGTGTGACCTTCAGAATGGCTCTGACCTCTGCGTGGAATATTTGACTACTGCAGGAAGTGGGGATTGTTCCAGGGTGCCTCAGTGTCACCCACATGGTGGCTCCTGTAAACACCATGCTGGTGGGTCAGACAGTAGGGAGCCTAAATGGAATTTAGTAACTCTAGGAATGCTTATCCCTTTGCCGCACCCAGTGCAAACACTCAGTGATATAAAAACCCTTGACAAGAACAAATCTGATTTAATTTTAGATTCAGTGTTTTAACTTATGCTCAAGATGAGGAACAACCCATGAAATTTTTGTGGCGCATTTGAATGACATTTTAGTCCTCAGGAGTTTAAGCATTAAATGAGCTCTTGAATCTGAGTGGTTTTGCTTCATTCAAATGGTATTACATCTCCTGTTTTTTACTAATATTAACAAACTGTATTACACGGAGACAAATTCACAGAGAATAGATTGTGACAGCTGATAGCACCATGAATTGTGCATCACTTGCAACTACTATCTGCCCTGTCCCAAGGTCCGATTCACAAAAGATGCACTAATGATATTACAACGCAAGCATGCCCGTTACATTTTGTGCACAGTTTCTGTGTACAGTTTACCCTTTTTGCATCTGATTGGAATCATAAGTCAGAGACCTCGCGATTGATTGAAGTTGTTTCAAGTTGAGCAGTTGTGTTTTTGTTTTGTTTTTGTTCATCAGTGTGCTATGCATTGTACTTTTGGAGACGTTTTGGTCCCCGGACTTTGCTGCAGAGTGAGTGCTCTTGACTTTCATGTTACTCTTTGGTTCAGGGAGTTGCGTACATGCAGGCAGCGGCACAGAGGAAGAGTGACTCTGTACAATGAGATAACATAACGTTAGTTCCATTAGCTTGTTTACTATATTACATGAATGCTGCTGTCACACTGAACATCTTGAGGAGCCATGCAAACTTAAAAATGTTATATGAAAAACAAATAAATCGTCAAATATCCGTATTGAACTACCAAATCTGATTTGACTGAGATAATTCTGATTGGGGTACAGCCCTAGATTGCAGTAATACATGTGGCAATGTAAGTATTGTCTTCACACCAAAAACACTGAAGGCAGAATAATGGCAAAGAGAATATGATAACTGAAACTTTCAGACTGTGAGATACAGCTACAGGTTCTGACCGATGAGGTGCAGAGGCATTTCTTTAAAGTCGAGGCAGGGAATTTAAACATGAGAGAGAGAAACTATGTTTGGGATTAAATATCCCAGTCTGTCAGTGCACTTTAGTAACCACTACCATGACAGTGCAGCTGGGGGTACAGTTCAGCCTTTGCGAGCGCTTCAAGAATTACACGATTTCTTTTTGTCTTTCTTGTGCGGGTTTAGCGGCCGCAAAAGCCGCACAATCCTTTAGTGAATTCACCCTCCAGAATCAAAAGGTGCCTGTGTACCGGCTCTGCCACTGTCTCTGGAAACAAGAAGTCACTACTTGGTTTTTCACTCACACAATCCACTGGTGTCTGGGAGCGACCTGACAGTTGGCCTTACTTTGCTGTCAGAGTCCCAGAGGTCTTAAGCTGAGACATTGTGCTTCAGGCAAGAGAAGGCAGAAAATATACGGAAGGCATTCTGAGGGAATGTTTTTGGACTTTTTGTTATAAACCTTCGAACAATAAAATATTAGTGCATGGAAATGCCGAAGATGGGTAATTAGTTTTTTTTAGTGGTGTCTGAAGTAGGGTTGAGATGTGTGGGTTTTTTCCCCAGGTCTAAGTTTCTACAGGCATATCTGTCCCTGAGGTACAGTGTGTGTGTGTGTGTGTGTGTGTGTGTGTGTGTGTGTGTGTGTGTGTGTGTGTGTGTGTGTGTGTGTGTGTGTGTGTGTGTGTTGTGTTCCCACCTCAAAGAGCACTGCACTTTAGCACTTCTACATTCAGCAAAAACTCCCCCATCAAGAGGTAACAGCGGCACACAGCTCCAGACTGTTTGAAAAATTGTACCTTCCCTCTGGAGCACTTAAACTCAGATCTTTGTCATTATTAGCTTGCTCCCTTAGCCTCAGATTCCTCTTTTATAACGACAGAGACCAATGCCCCGGACTCAGTTTGGCGGAACTGCCATGCACCAGAAATCCCAGTGATAAGTAATAGAAGGTGTAACTCTTAAAAGGCTAAATGAAGTTGAATGGGAGGAAAGGGAAATGACTGTCTTTCTTGCCTATTAGCACTCAAATTAATCCACTCATTTCATCTCTATAAATTTATGAGGCACTGATGCTATAATAAGAAGTTTTATGTTGAATATTTCATATCCTTAATTATTTTAGGCTAGCTTTCTCGTCAGTCGCTTGAAGTCCATTTGTTACTCCCCACTATGAATGGTTAATGAAGAGAAAAGCACTGTGATTTTCCTTTTAAAAGTGTGGTAGGCTCAGGTTACTGTTTAGCTTTGATCAGTCATTTAGTTATTTATTAAGTGTGTTCAAATCAGGATGTGTTCAATTTGCAGGACAGCTCTTAAATATTGAGCAACCAGTCTTACCATAAGTTTAGTCTAAGTTTGAGCATGTGAGATTGCAATCAAAAAGCACCCTCAGAATCACAAATCTTTGTTTTAATAAGTCATTTTTGGAGTTCTAATAGCTTTGGATACTAAATACTTATTTCCACAAAATGTCACACCATTTAATTTTCTTTCTGCTTTAATGTTTTCACTGTTTTGGTCAACAGAGGGCCCTTATCTTTCCCTGTCAGTCAAGCCATTGTTGAAGAGAGGGACCCTGTGAATGCAAAATGGCACAAGTGATGGATTACTCTTTTATTTGGCAGGCTTTTCATCTGTTGAAATGGTGTGTGTGTGTGTGTGTGTGTGTGTGTGTGTGTGTGTGTGTGTGTGTGTGTGTGTGTGTGTGTGAGTGAGTGAGCGCACGGGTGCATGTGTGTGTTTGTGCTCAAGCATGCATGTTCACTTATGTGTTCGGGACAAATGGGAGAATTTTTATGTGCAGCATGTTTTTTAGGTCTGGTCTACGCATGTAAAAGAACAGTGAGACTGATTCTGCAAAACTGTTCTTAATTTATGAAGACGAGGCATCGACAAAAAAAAAATTGACTGGAGTTCAACTCAGAAATCAAAAATCTCAATGTCTATGGAGTGCCCCAGGAATGAGTTAGCATTTCAACACCTCCAGGTCCCTCGTCTCAAAGTCAATGAGTTTTACGAATGGGTTTTTGGTTAGAGGCCGGAAATAAGGTCAGTGGTTAACACACGCTTAAGAGATTTTCATGTTTTCTTTCACGACACAAGATATGTCAGTAAATACCCAACTCAAAAACATTAAAATGTTTATGTGTCTTTAAAAAGGTGGTCATGGCTAAATGAGACTTCAGAACGTCATCATGTAGTGCCGCGCTGAACACGGCTTTACAGCCTTTTTGAGGTGTACTCAAACTGTAATGTTGTTTGTTTATAGCCTAACTTAAGCTTTTTTCTTTGGCCGATTGCATTTTGGCTTTAAAAATCCTGAAAGTGTTTTTGTGACGATTATCTTTCTGAACAGAATTTGGAAGTATCATACACGTTTATTTTCTGCTACAATCCAAAATCCAATGGAAAAAATCTTGTAGGCTTTTTGAGGAGATGACCAGGGCGACGCTAACTTCCGTGTTAGCTTACAGAAAAACATCATCCCAGGGGCACTCTTTTGGTTGTATATAACATTTATTTAGGAAATGGAGGAAGCAAAAGATGGGACACAACCCACACATTAAAGTTATTCTCATTATTGGTGTCACTAAATCATGATTTTTATATTTTTGATGTCCAACATGTTTGTATAGTAATACAACTATTCAGATGTATTTTCAAGATATGAAATTATTTCTTAAGCCATTAGTAGTTAGACCATTATCAGCTACCCCTGCAAGAAGCGAGCTCATAATTTGTGGTTTATTTCCTTTTAGCAGAGGAAGCAGCCTTCTGCAGCAGAGGGAATCATTTCCTTTCCCCCTCCTTTTGATTCTAGCAAAGTGATGCACTGTGGTGCAAAGCTTGGAGAGATTTCCTAATGAGAGCTATTAACAATGCTGAAGTTGATTTGTGTTTTTGAATTCATCCCTTTGTGTCCGAGTTGTTTTTCCTGCATACCAATGGGAAATTATTGGAATAATAAAATGCTTTATTAGGAAGCCACCGGTTTGTTTTGTGGCGAGCGATCGTGGAGAAACATGAGACGCACTACATGGAATCATATGTGGTTGTTTTTGTGTGGTTGAACATGTTGACATTGAAAATCCACAAAGCTCAGATTGCATTTGAAAAGCAAGTTGACACTTTTCACTGTAGCCAGTCAGGCTACTTATCACGTTGAGTGCTAGCACCTTATCCTCTGTGTGAGGCAGAAATTTATTGTGGGAAAGCATCTTGAAGGCTGTCTTGTCAGAGACAAAGTGTAGCCACCTCAGGTTGGGAGAGACTGCTCTGTGGGGCTTTTATTAGGAACCTCTCGCTGAAAGTTTTTCAGATTCATCAAAGTCTCCTTAGTGCACAGCATGCTCACTGCATTCAAGGTACTGCAGACTGTAGTGGCCTCTGTATGGATCGTATCCTTGCTCTATTCTTTTGTGTAATGCTTGCTCGTGTGCAAGTTTTGTTACCTGTTTTCATGCTGGTTTCTTTGCCACATTTTGATTTTCATAAAGGGAATACATGCTTTAAAATGTACCTTAAAACATCTAAATAAAAGACAGAATTCCAGCATTGTGTTGTAAATCTCCGTACACATTTTGCTGTTTGGTAGTGCTTTTCCTTATTCTCTTAAGATGACTGGCCAAATGTACATTTTAGACTTCATTTAACAAACTGCCATGCCAAAACGACAGTAATTTGTAGCAGACAATTTTAAACATGAGAGAGAGGCGAGGTTTGAAAACATTCTGGGAGAAATGCACCATGAAAGAAGCAGAGATATCAGTTTCTCTGCCGACAATAACATCACAAAATGGAGGATTTTTTGGTGGATGCATTGTAGAAACAGCTTGCATCTTCGTGGATCTGTTGACGGTAGCCTGTGAAATGTAACACTGCTGAACAGCTGGTCACAGCACACCACAGCATTGCTCTTTCTCCACGCTGACTTTTTCCTTGATTGGAGATCTAACTAGGTTGCTTTTGCCATCCCTCTCTCCGCCCACACCAAAAGGGAGACATCTTATGATATCCTGGTCTCATAACCTTTTAGTATTCTTGAAGGGAACGGCAGTGCTGAGGTGGCTATCCCTTCTAAAAAAAGCAAAAGTGCCTAGCAGTTATCTCAGTGGAATGATCATTGATCAAAAAGAAAAATAGAGGTCTAGAAATTAGACCACAGGGAGACATATTCAGGTGAGAAAAGAAGCAGACTGAACCATGCAGGCTTTAGAGGAGGGAATGGGTGACACTGAAGGTCACCTGCTAAGACACGTTTGGACAAATAGAGCCAACATCCATATCATTGATCGCCAACTTACCCTTTGAAGTCGCACAGAGTTGCATTGAGTCCCTTTCCTTGCATGCTGGTCTTGACCCTGCTTGCCACCCATCAGGGTTTTCCTTAGACCAGGGACACTCATCTTGCTTTGCATGGGGGCTACTTTTGCAGGAGGCTAGGTGCCAGTTACAGCAGTCCCATACAAATTTTAGGACATTTCTGGGATTTAAGCATGTTTGAAGGATTTTAAGACATTTCAAGGATTATATGACATTTCTAGAATTTTAACACGCTTCTAGAATTTTCTGACATTTCTAGTATTTTAGGACATTTCTGGAATTATAGGACATTTCAAGAATTTTAGCACGTTTACGACATTTCTAAGATATAAGGACGTTTCTACGATTTTAAGACATTTCTGTAATTTTCTTGGATATAAGGACATTTCAAGGATTTTAGGAGGCTTTTAGGATTTCAGGCCATTTCTAAGATATACGAATTTGTCCAGGGGTTTAGGACATTAGGGGCTTAGCTAGGACCTCTGTTGGGGGTGCAGGGAATTCTCCACTGGCACCTTTTTTTTTGATAAACAAGCTCTATTTTGATGCGTTTTTTGTGTACTCTAGCTCCTTATGTTTACTTAAAGTACAAAAACAATACCCGGCCCGCCTGGTGGCTCAGTGGATAGAGCTGCACCCCATATACAGAGGTTGTATCCTCGCCGCAGCAGCTGCGGGTTTGATTCCGGCCTCAGTCCTTTGCTTCATGTCGCTCCCTCTCTCTCTCTCTCCCTCTTTCAGGCTCAAAGTGTCTTGTCCATTAAAGGCAATAAAAGCCAAAAAAAAATCTTCAAAAAAACCCAATTCCCAATGTGAATCAATTCATTTTTATTATGAATTAGAAAATGGTTGGTAGGCCACCCGCTACCAATAGGAGGCAACATTTGGCCTGCGGGCCACAAATTCTAGATCACTGCCTTAGACTGTGCAAAAATTAGGCATGCAAGATGAAACAATAAAAGGGATGCTGCATCACTTTGGCTCATTTTCGCCTCTCACAAACATTACCACCTCCCGCCGTGCAGATTTCACCTCAAAGCGACTTTTGTGAGCCACCCGCTTCTTTGCTGTCATTGCCACCCCCGTACCCCACACTGCGTGCAGTATGCAAGAAGTCAGTCTCTGGAGAGGTTCAGGGAGCGTAGGGGGCCAGAGGGTGGAGAGGAGGCACAGTGCTGTAAAGTGCCTCAATGTCGCTTCATTTCCCCATTTTAATTGGGCTATCTAAATGCACCCCCGGTTTGTCAATACCCGCCAGGGTCCCAGATAAAAATGATTTGTCTCATGCATTCGGCGGCATGCTCTGCTGTTTCCCTTAGAGAGCGTGCCCCGCCAGTTGTCAGCAGCACAGTGTAATGGAGAACGCTCGTTGGTTTTGATTTTCAACGAGTAGCAGGGAAATATGTGCCTTCCTCTCTCAGTCCTACCCCTTTTGTCTTAGTCTTATTTCTTTTTTCCATACCCTCATTCTGCCTGGATCTAACAAGTCAGTACAGGCATGCATCCACATGCTCCAGCCTCTGTGGACACATATACAGATGCAGAGGCGCAGGGACACATGCACATATTCACATGCTCTGCACACATCTCAACAGGCACGTACACGCACTCAATGAAGGTCAGCAACGCGAAGCCAATCTTATCTGTGTTTTTATGTGCTCTGTTTCCCACCGTCCTTGTCTTTTTAACACCTCCTGTCGCCGTGTGCCATCACCCTCCCTCTCAAAGCTGGAGCCAGTGTTATCTACAGACAGTCCTGAGAAAAATTCAGGGCCAAAAGTGTGTCCTTGGTGTTTGGTCTGTTGATCAGAATGCTCATGCGATGTTTGACTTTTTCATTTATTTTTGTGTGGCGTGGAGGTACATTACTTTGCATGGTGAAGATAAGCCTTTTATGTTTAATGTTCTGTGCAAAGTCTGCTCTTTTATTTTCTTAAAGGGATAGTTCAGCTCTTTTGGGTAAAAAGATAAAAATAAATGAATTTTTCAGCACTTTTTATAGGTCATTTTTGTGCTTGTTTTTGTTTTTAACTTTTTTTGTGCTTATTTGTAGGTGATTTTTTTTCTTACTTTTTTACTAACTTTGCCAATTTTGGGGCCATGTTGCGTTAAGTTACTTGTTGCCTTTCCCCATGTTTTTGACATAAATCAAACCAATTTGCACAGGTTTTAAATAGTTAACTGAAGGATAATAAACATGATGTGGTGCTTTGCATAAGGAAAATGACAAACAGTTTGATTAGATGTTTGGGCTTCATGTAGCTCAAGCCTATCCCTGTAACTTATCTTATCTCTCACCCTTAACCCACGTTTGTAAGCTCTAATATGATGCATGTTTGTGATATAGAAACCACCCGATTGCAATCTGGAGACAAATTAGCCAACAAACAGACAGCGACAGTAGCCAAGCCTCGGTAAATTGTGAATTGGGCTGGGAATTCTAAGCTAACAGGTGTTGCCCAGCTGTGCTTTTGGGATGTGATGACATAGTGCTAGTCTTAAGAGCCCATCAGCAGCAGCACACTGACTTTCACAGCTCAGTGTTTACGACACAGGTCAGCATTTTTTCCCTGGCGTGCAGCCAGAATTGTGTTCATCAGTGACCCGGCTGAATGGGGGAGATAAAGCACATTTATTTGGATGCCATTCAGAGGATTTTTTTTATAAGTTGTTACTTTAGATAATAGATAATAATACGTTGAGATGTGGTTTCAAAATACAGTATAATCTTGTCATAATACATATCATTTACTCAGTCAGTGTGTTCTCTTCTGACCCTAGACCAAAAAACTTATTTTCTCACCTTGAAGCTGAACCTTGTTAAAAATGTTTTGGCAGACTTGTTAGATGGAGCAGACAGTTATATTGATAAAGCCCAGGGCCAATGTGATTCATCTCATCCTACAGTACAGCAGCCAGCACGGTTTCCCATCAGATGATGACTGTATAGCTACCACAGAGGAGCTGAGGTGTCTGGCTTTATCCAGGTGTTCTTCACCTGCAGATAACCCTGGAGCAGCACAACAGATTTTGTACTTGCAATAACTCACTAAGTCTAAAATCTGAAAAAAAAAAACATTGATCTTAACAAAAGCAATTTTTCACTCGAATCTATTAAGTGTTTGCAGACTGGCTTCAGTCAGGGAGAGGCCGGCTCCTTCAGATTGAAGAGGTTGTCAGCCTTTTTTTTCAGGCTAATGAAATGAGTGGGGGATGGGCGGTTGTCACAATGTTATAAATTCTCAGACTTGGTAGGGGGTGTTTCCAACTCTATTCAAGCTTTTGGGGGGTGGGGCAAAAGATAAGTCCTAAAACTGCCTGAGCAACAAAAACTCACTCGAGGCAACAGTGTTAATCTGGCATAGAGGGCTACTGCCTGAGTCCATCTGCGTTTAGAGTTTTGCATTGCGCCAAAATGAGATTAAGCTACAGATGAAATGACTCATGTTGTGCAACTGACACACTTCACTACATTACTGTAGCTCACAATTAATTTCCCTTCTCTCCTCCTCTGCTGTTAAGACCTCCAGCCAATAATCTTTACATCTACCTTTTACCACTGTGCGATTTGTTCAGCGATTTGATGTCAGGTGAATGTGACATTTCAGTTGGCAGCGACTCTTTACACCCACAAAAAATACTTTTTCTTCTCTCCTCAGGGGTGTGTGGGAGTAATAATTATTCTCCAGAAGGTTCTCTCAAACTCTCATGAGTTTGCAAGGAATGAGAGGTTTCCAAATATCCAGATTGTTTTTTTTTCCTTTTCGCAAATAGTTGTTATTTGAATTTTAAGGAACATTTTGTAAATGGTGCATGCTTAAGATCCCTTTTTTTATTAGTGAGATAAACACATACAGCTTGGATATAGTAATACTGTATGTTAGGCCGAACAGATTAAATAACTTTTAAATTAGATGACCCACATCCCATTTGTTCTGAACTAGAAGGAAAGTTAAAGATAAAACAATTCTCTCTCTTGCTGAAAAGTCAGTTGTATGCACAGATCTGCAGCCTCCAGTGAAATAAGACTGTCTCCCATTGTTAACAACAAAGAGAAATGTAGAACACATTGCAATTCGCCATTTCCTTCAGCAGAGTTTAGGCCTAGAAGATATTCAACATTGCTGCTCTTTGTGCAAACCCTCACAAGTGCTTTTTAGAATCTCACTCTGAATATCTTTTGTTATGTTAGTTTCTTTAAGGTACTGTACTATATCAGCAGCACTGCCCTGTTTGTATTAATAGGAATTACGCTAACAGCAGTGTAGCAATTCTTCATGTTTATTTTTCCCTTTCAGAAAGTATTAACATATTATGATATAGTTATAATGCACAGTTTAAATATTAATGCGACATGATATTATATATGGCTTCATCCGAGGGCATTTGTCTTGGGCTAGGTCACGGCTTGCAGTGTCAGCAACGCCAGTGATATATAGAAAAACCCATCATTACGTCGAGGGCGAAACATTGTTGAAGCATTGCTGGATGAGTCAAGTTACAGTCCACACAGTATTATTGGGATAAATGAGCAAACCTCTCCCCAAGGTCCCGAGGCTCTGTGATCTATTAAGGCGCTGTCGTCTCGGATGGTGAATCTCAGAGAGCGAGGGAATTTTTTGGGGAAGAGAATGGTTGTGCTGACATCCTCTCTCAGTGCAATCCCTTGTCCTTGTAGGACGGAAGAGAAAAACAGCACCAGAGGCTGACTTGGCTGTTCCTCTGAGCTCTGTCATAAATCCAACTGAACATTTCTGAACATCTGTTGTGGATGATTAGCTCCACGGCTAGCAGAGTTTGACCGGAGGGAGTGAGAACCAGTGTGTTTGGGAGTTGTGTGTCTGTGCGTGTGAGTGCGTGTGTGAGTACTCAACGCCTTGCTGATTTAAGAATGGGGGTTTTACATATTTATTTCCTTCCTCATTTTTTTAGCGAGGAAGAGAGAGAGACAGGGACAAATTATTTTCAAATAAATTCGTTATCCACAAGTCATGTTGGTACATATGATATTGGCAGAGTCCTGTGGGGATATGTTTCAGTGTCACACTGTGTTAACCCCTTAGTTTCAGTGATAATGACAAGGCAAATTGATTTTTAAAAGATATACAGGAGCTCCATTCAAAAGTGGGGATGGGAGACATGCAACATAAGCTTGTATACAAGGTCCAGGGTCATGGAAAAGTCATGGAATTAGTAAATATCAGATACAGAAATTTTTAGTGTCTGTGGATAACCCCAAGAAAATGCAAAACAACCACAAAGACATGCAAAATGACTGCAGAGACCCAAAACTACCACAAAGAAATGCAAAGAGATGCAAAGCAACAAATAAGAGATGCAAAACCCGTAAAAGATGCAAAATGCTTCCAAAGAGACACAAAACTACCACAGAGATGCGAAACAACCACAGAGAAATGCGAAATTACCCCTAAAGAGACACAAAATTGCTCAAATATGTGTCAATAAATGTGATATCATTTGTTTACTATCACATACGCCCCTCTAATTTCTCCCTGCCTTCCCCCTCTCAAATACTCAAATAATGTTTGAATAGAGTATAAGAGTATAAGCAGGGCTAGAAGAAAACATTTTTTATTGGTCCCTCAAAAGTCACAGAAAGGTTTTGAAATTTTGTCCATGAAAATGTGTGGGAACTCTGTAGGTCAGATTTTGGAAGCTGGTCAGTATTGAGATATAAGACATAATGGAGTCTCTCAGCTGCATGAATACATAACATCACGTGTACTCGCACCTCAAACCCTTTTTTTCCTGCATGCAGGTGCACTACAAAATAGCTTCTCATTGGTCAAGGTTCAAAAAGGTAAGGCCCTGCAGCCTCCTCCCTATTCACACTGAAATTTGACACCAGTGACATCACATAGTGGGTTTGGCTTCTCCCAGGCAGTCCCTGAACACCGCTCAGTATGTGAACAAGCTCTGCCTCAGAAGGATCTCTCTCCCCGTAACCACATTGCTCTATAGCCACAGCTGGAAACGTATTGCCGGAGAGCCAAAAAGACAGTTTCTCTGGTTTAATGAAAACGCTGTGAACAGAATAACTGAGCAGGGACTGGAGACTATTTTTGCTGGCACACTTTTTCATAAGACATAGTTCGGGGATAATCTTTCGTGGATACTGCTGGATTTTCTTCTCTAGGATTTGGATACTCTCTCTTTCTCTCTCTGGAATAAGGAATAAAAAGAAGTTATTCAGAAGTGGACCTAATTGAGATGCATTGGTAAGTGTGAATTTTGTCAGGCTATAAGTTGTGAGTGAAGAAAGTTATAAAAACAGATGAAGCACAGGTGCATTTTTTTCAAACTGGCTGAGCTGTCCTAGACCCTGAACTTTATCTTTATCCCTTTTCCAGCATGTACTATTTTTTTCATAACTTTTAAAACTTGCCTCTTAATGATGAAAGTAACAAAATAAGTTGATGTGTTACACTTCAATGGTCAGGTATTTTCTTACTTTTCTTTTGTCCCGTCTTCTTTTGTCCTTGCTCACTCTTGCTTGTTAAGCCAAAACAATAGTTTAACCTCGTCTTGGCTTAGCTCTATTGGCTGGCTCTCTGGCAAATTGCCCTGTCTGGTGCGAGCCCTCCCCTACGTATTCAGAGGACTTTGAATAGAAGGGCCATAGAATGTCCCTTAGCTACCGCTGCTAAGGTGAGGCACCCTGCCGTTCTACTGCATTAGGCCTACACTGAGGCCAAACAACCTGTTTTTCCAGTTGTCTTTATCTCCCTGGGCAATCTGGAGGGTAAAGTTTCAGCGACAAGAATCCCAGTTAGAAGGAGACACTTTGAAATCCAAGATAATTGCAGAGGAGAACTTTTGGAAGTCACAAACTTTGAGTTTTTATAAGTGTTTTGGCTTCTAACAAAGTTTAACCTGTGATACATGTGTCTTAGAGTGCAATTTAAAAGTTTAACGTTCAGTTTTCTCTTACTGTGATTGTCACCTATACCTTTCCTGAATGAGATTTCTGGCAAACACTTGACTAAAGACACTTGAAAACTTTTTCCTACTTTCATTTCATCACAGCATAAGCAGCTCTAAATGTCCCCCTCAGCTGTAATTATGTCTTAAATCTTTTGTTTCTTTTTTTATTACGACATAAAACTTTTATACGCTTGTATGAGAAACTTTTGGACCGAGTTCATCTCGTTCTTGGTCACAATAAATGTGGCAGTTGTTGCACAATAAATGTATTGCTCAATACAGGGAGCCTGGTGTCGGTGGGAAAGATATCCTTTTTGCAACTTGCTCTTTTCCATCAAAGCTGTCTTAAGCTTTCAAAGAACACAGTGGAGACAACATGTCTGTCTGGTTTTGTTTGGCCTTTGAAACTGCTAGACTTCCCCGCAGGTCTGTCTCACTGTAATGGGAACTGAATGTGTTTTCTTTTTGTTCCAGAGCTGAGCTTGCTTTTTATTTACTTATTTCTTATCTTTTTCATTTTTTTTAGTTAATGATTCAAGGCTGCAAGCCCTTACAGTCTCGTCTTGGAGTGGTAACTCAGACTTGATTAAAAAATGACCTTGAGGCGAAACTCAAGACGGACACTTTGTAAAAATGTCTGTTCAGCTGCTCAGTAGCATAAACAAACAAGACACTAAACTGTCGTGGACGTGCTCATTTGTTCAAACAAAGCCAAACCCTGTCGACACCGGATGACCCGCAGGTCGCACTCCCTCACCTCCACCGTGCAGGCCGCTGACCCTTCATTCCACTTTTACGACTTTGTTTCAGTCACTTTGTCACCGGTAATGTTCCACAGAAACATTAAGTGACCTGAGGAAATAACCACGGCCATTTGTATACCACCGCTCCTTATTAGATTCCCTGACTAAACATTCCAAATATCCTTCACTTAAATGACTACCATGGCTGAAGTCTTTCCTTTTGAATAAATTAGTCTGCGCAGGACAGTCAATCATTCAATCTCTCTCCCCATCGGATTCCTCAAAAGTAATTATGGGCTGAGCATATGGATTTTTCCATAGAACTTGATTTCTAATCATCGTTGAATTGGGCGATGTGTAATGGCCTGTTAACGCATGATGGATCTGCTTAATCACTCGAGTCCCAGGTGGGACATGAAAGGTTGCTTACAATCACAGATCAATGTCTGTGAAGGCGATTGTGTCAGCGGAGCCAGACGTTTGTCTATGACGCATACTGTAAGTCTGCAGAAAACCTCCCGTTGTTGGGTAATTAAAGTTCAAACCTTTGATGCTGTACCTCAAGTGGAGACTTATTTATGATCATATACTATCATACATCATTATTGACATATACTTTATAGTTTATCAGTTCTGATTGTTGTTGTTGCTGTACATTTTTCTCTCTCGTATAACCCAAACGCTTTAGGCAGAAGGCCGCCCACCTGGAGCCTGGCTCTGTTCAAGGTTTTTGCCTGTTAAAAGTTGTGTTGTCACAATACTGGCATTTCTAACTTCGATACAGTAGCTTGAAAAATAGCAATATTCTATACCATTTTCAATACTACAGTGAAAAACTGACAAACTTTAAAAATGTAATTAAAAGATTAATGTAAAAAAACACAACAATAACATTTCATGGTTACTTTAAGAATCAAATCTTTATGTATTTGGTTACATTTCACATGCCAAAATGGACTTTACCTGTATAGCGCTTTTCTAGTCTTTTTGACCACTCAAAGTGCCTCACAGGACATGTTGGATCGAAGTCTTAATAACCCATTAATTGATTGTTGATTTATTATTATTCCTAGTTTTGAGTAATCAGAATCAATTTGTATCTATCAATTGATATTTTTGAAAACAGGTCTAGTGTGTAGGATTTAGTGGCATCTAGCAGTGAAGTTGCAACTTCGCCACCAACTAAACCTCTGAGTACCAAGCATGTAGGAAACGACATTGGTGGAAACAAAACCGTGAATGGTCCTATCTAAAGCCAGTGTTTGATTTGTCTGTTCTAGGCTACTGTAGAAACAACATGGTGAACTCTTTGGAAGAGGACCGTCTCCTTTTTTTAGATATAAACAACTAATTTGTAATGAAAACTAGGTGAACACCTCTTGCACTAATGCAAACATAGTCATTTCTGCCAATATATCCCCCTAAATCTTACACCCTGGCTCTTTAAAAGGAAGTTTTTCTTTGCTGCCATTGGCAAGTGCTTGCTCATGAGGAAACTGTCTGGTCTCTGTAAATAAAAGAATATGACGTACACCTGCTTTATATAAAAAGTGTCATGAGATAACTTTTTGTTGTGATTTGAAGCTATATAAATAAAACTGAGTTGACTTAAGGTGTCAGACTTTAAAATGCCAGCAGAGCGAAGTTTCTCATTTGTTTTTTGTGTCAGGATTTGTTGCCTGATGGTGACAAGGTCGTGAGTGGTTGTTTTATGATGACAGGGCCTAATTGTCAATCCTCTGTTCTGTACTAAATAACATGTTTATGCAGCTAGGGGGTGTGTGTGTGTGTGTGCCAGATATGTCCTGCATAATGTGCAATGTCAATCAGAGGCCACCGCCTGTGTGATGTCTTAGCTGTGGTGATCGTCACTTTTTTGTCTCAGTTGTGACACTTTCTTTCTTGCAGACAGTTGCTCATTCATTGTGACAGGTGCTGAGGAGAAAGTTGAGAAAAAAGGGCTTCTTTACCACTAAAATCAGCAGTGTTTTGACAAGAGCGCTTTTCCTCAGTTGCCCCAAGCAGAGAACTTATTTGATTGAACTAGGTCTGTGTCTAAGCTTTGACATCAACACAGGCTTCCTAAATACATGTTTAGGGTTTGACACAAGATCATATTCAAATATGCAGACAGTTTTATTTTAGAGAAGGTGATGTTATTTTTGTTGCCAATTAGTGGTAAATAGATATTGTTTTTTGCACTGTGTCCACGTAGCTTTAGCTCTCTTTAAAGTGAATTAAAGTGGATCATAATGCTCAGGCTCAGATCATACTCAGCACTTTTCTTACCTTCTGTCCTCTTCAGTGCTCCTTTGTGCATTATATATTCTATTCTGCATTTTAAATGTATCTATCTACATTTTATGCCCAGTCATAGCTAGCCATCATTTAAACCTTAGCTCTATGCATTACAGCCATGAGTTTCTCAATGGGAACACAAATCCGCTTTGTCGGAGAGGACATTTCCCCCCTTGCACAAAACTCATTTCAATTCCACATCATCCCATTACGCCTCCACATTGATTGAAACAGCCTCCATTTTCAGGGGCGGCTGCATTTTTTTTGTACTCTGTATGTATGACAAGGCCAACGCTTATGCTTTTGTATGTGAAATGTGCAGCGATGCAGGTTGGAGACATATGGTGACCATGACAATTTAGATTCTGCTATGCATCGAGGTATTTATAGGAGACCAAGGATCACTGTGGGTGCTCATTTGCATTATACCTTGATGTAAGATCATTGAAATACAGTAAGATTCGCTGCAAATATCTTCTGTTGTATTTTTTTCTGTGGAGAGACAAGGTCAGACTGGTTGCTTGTGGACCGCCAGTAAAGGGAATTAAAGGTCACAACTTTACCTTGCTCCTGAGTATGAGGGGATAACTGATGCTAAACTGCAGTAAAGCAAATAAAATTGAATGTAGGTTTGATTTATCTGGTGCTTGGTTCTGGGAGTATAGTCATGTGGCTGATTTATCCCTCTGCCTCCACCGCCGCCCTTGTTTGCTCAGCCTCCCAATTTCTACAAATGCCTGGCTTAGACTCGACATTCTACTTGATTACTTTATCAGCCCTCCTGTCACTTCCTCCAAAGTTATGACTTGTTTTTCAACAGACCGCTGCTGCTGATCTCACATAGCCGCAAGTCGGACCGGCCTCTCACTATCAATAAGATGTCATATAATTGAATTATAAGTCTTTGCACTCTTGGCTACGTATACACAGACTTGGATATTCTCATAGCATCAGAGAGTATAACCTTGCATGTTTTAGAGCGGGGAGACACTCAACTTGCTTTGTTTGGCGGCCACATACATGTTTCTAGGATTCTAGCATGTTTCTCATGTCAAGAATTGTAGGCTATGTCTTACTGTAGGATTTAAAGACATTTCTTGGATTTTAAGACATTTATAGGATTTTAGGATGTTTCTAAGATTTAAGAACATTTCAAGGATTTAAGCACGTTTCTAAGATTTTAGGTTGTTTCAAGGAGTTTAGTACCCGACACCCTGTCGGGGGCACAGCTTTGGCCCTTGGGTCTTAAGTTGAGTATCGTTGTTTTAGAGTATTCAGAATCAGAATCAGAATCAGAATCTGGTTTTATTTCTCAGTACATTTACATATAAAAGGAATGTGACTTGGTGTTTTGTTCAAAACAATTAACATAAAGGAAGAATATAAGTAGTGAATTTAAATAGAATAGAGCATAAGATGAAAATATAGAAGCAATTTAAATATATAAAATCCAAAAATAGAATATAAAGAACACAACAATATATGTACAAAAGGTGCAATGGAGGGATAGTACAGTTTAGCAGAAGTAGAGTTACAGTACAAATATATTAAGTCTAAATAAATAAATTAACCTACAGTGTGCACTGTAAAGAAATCCAGTCCAATGTGCATTAATGTAACGCATAAAAACGGATTTAGCCTTACATTAATGTAAGGTTTTCATACTCTGGAGCTGGATTAGCGCTTGTGCCATGTGGGTGGGGTGAGAGGGGGTAGGGCCAGAGAGTTTCATGATGTTGTCAGCAGAGGGAAAGAAACTGTTCTTGAGGCATGAGGTTTTGGTCCTGATGGACCGCAGCCTCTTGCCAGAGGGGAGTCTGGCAAGAGGGAAAAAGTCTGTGTCCGGGGTGAGAGGGGTCGGCCACAAGTTTGCATCAGTTTGGCTTTTGTTAATCTTGTGGTTCATCCTTAAGCGCGGGCAATGACTCTTCTCCCTGCAGAACTCTCAGGTCCCCGGCTTGTTTTGGGAAGATGGATGGAGATTCATTTGGTTTCATTATAATGCCTGACTTATTTATAGCCTGTCTGTGCAGCGCCTGTTGGCCCACTGTGGCCCTGTAAGGATGCTGGGGGCTGAGGTGTTGATGAAACATTCCTGTGTCCAGGGGGTATTCTCTGTGGAGAGTGCTGCTTGTTTAAGGGAGGGCAGCGGGGTGACAATACAAGAACCACGGGCAAGGCCACTGAAATCTAATTCCATGTGCACTGCCTAGCTACAGCATTCCTGTATGAGAGCTTTCACCTATCAAAAGTCTTGCACTGTGGGGGTGTTGGGCTATGTAATGATACCGCATAGCCTAACAACATGGGAGAAACCATATAATTTGATATGGTCCTATAACAGTAGGTACTGCAAAAAGAAAAAAAAAAAAAAGCAAAGGAGGAACTTACATGAAAAAAATAGCTCCCTGAAACACACTTCCATATTTTACTTATGCACAGTTTAGAGTTTGTAGTTCCACAGCACCAATCCCAAACCTTTATCTGGATCTCCCCCTTCAGCCTCAGAGATTACCGCTTCACAACCCTGGAGCAGGGATGCTGTCTGCCTGGTAATTTGATGGCTAATCCCCTGCCTCTTCCCTACAAATCTCTTCCCTGATAAAGGGGTTGCTTCTACATTAGTAAACATGGGAGACTTGTCTGCCGAGGCTGACAGTCAGACAAGAGGACTGGTTGAAGAGAGGGGAAGTCGAGGGATAACCAGTTTCCTCTTTTATAGTTCATAGGAAAGCCCCCTTTGGATCTCGGGCACGGAAACTTAATTTAAGATGGGCAGTTGAACCTTGGAAATGCCTTTAAGCTTGTAAGGCGGATTTTATGTATGAAGTAAATAATGCATTGTACATTTTTGCGCATGTTGGCCAATGCATGAAAAAAAATCACCCCTGGTCAGTATTTCATGAGGTTAATGGTTTTAATGGTTTGATAGTGAGCTGCAAATGTGTTGTACTTTCCAGAGAGTTACCGTACAGTCCATTGTTAATGCACATTCATTACCTTTTTGACCCGAATATGTTATCCTAATGATCACTGCAGTCCTGCCACGGCTAGACACGATGGCTCACTTAAAAGGAATTCACTTCCTCTGATCTTTCTTCACAGGCTTACACTGGGCTGTATGGACTGAGTACGTGACCGAGCACTGCTAGAATACAGGCTGTAATCCTCATAAGAGTTTTATTTGGGAGTGTTAGCCTATGCCCCCTACATGAGTTTTATTTCCTGGAGGGTTGTCCACCTCCTGTGATGGTGCATAAACAAAGCACTAAGCCCAGGAATCAAAAGTGACGCCTTGAGCCCAAACACGCTCAACAAAGTTTAACAGGAGCTGGCAAGATAGCATTTAACCAGTCTATGGAATAACTTCAGCTTGATGACTGCAACATTGGCTGTGATGGCTTTTCATTTGCTGACCTGACAGAGGCACTTTAGGTGTCAGGGTGGATCTGGTGTTGTGAGTGACAGGTCCTGTCCCTGCGTGTGTCTCTCTGTGTGTAAGGGCTTGGTGTTCAGTCTAATCGTTGTCACAGAGTGAGATGACACGTCAGGAAGAATTTAGTGAGATTTCTGTTTTCAGCACATCGCAGACCAGTCAAACATCACAACCATACAAATGGACTGCAGTTAGGGCTCCAACTTTTGCATGTTTGTGCTTTTTTTTTTGACTTTGTAATCATTTGCAGATGCAAGCACCACACTTTCACCCGCCCATCTGTAAACAACATATATAGTATACATTATTTAGTCATAGCTCTGCTGTTAATTGGGGTTCTTAAAGAAATACTTTGCCGCTTTTCAATGGCTCGAAGGCTTTTACTCAGACCACAGATTGCACTTATGCATCTTCCTATTCCCACTGCCACGGATAAAAACAGTTTAGAAGCGGATCAAGAGAGAGAGAGAGCCACCCCTCTCTTCCAAACTCAGGTCAAACTATAAAGCTAGGCAGTGCCTATCAAATATAAACCAAGATTCTGTTACTGGATTGTTGTGGTTGGGGAAAATATTAATTCAGCATAGTACCGCAGTGTTTTTTCTTGGCAATATTCTTTTGATACATGAATGCCAAGTGTCAGGTTTTTAAATTATTGAAATTATTAACAATACAAATTCAAATTAAACTTGGTGGCCTATACAAGAAGTGAAATCAATAGCTTTATTCCACTAGATACAATCAGCTGTAATAGAAATGAATGAAGTGAGATGAACAGACTGAAAACCTTATCTTTTTAGGTAAAACCAATGTTGACAAGGTTCTCCTTTTGGAACATGATTTGAATTCGACAAAAGATAATAAATTGCTTTGTATTGTCAAATATGTTATAGCCATACTCAGTATGCTACGCCAACAGTACTGTCTTGTGACTTAAGTATCGTGATAATATTTTATTGTGAGGCTTTTGCTGATTCCCACCCTTACTGCATTGTCTTTATCACACCTAAAATGTCTTTAGAAACATATTTTAGTGCACAGTTTGGCTGTAATATGAGAGTTTGTTTACAAGAAAGGGGGCGCCATACAGTTTATTGTATTGTATTCCTGTAACCAATGCAGTACTGTTCAATTATAGACCAAAACTCTGTATTGCTGTAGTACTGTATTGCTTATTTCTCACCTTAAATGTTCTCAGAAACATATTTTAGAGCACCGTTTACCTGTTATTTAAGATTGTTTGTTACCAGCTGCCTGCCACATTGTTTCCTGTGTCTAAACAGCCAAGTTGCATTACATCATTACATCACCTCAGTTTCTTGGTCTGCTGTAGTGCAGGGCATTCTGGTAGTTTCAGGTTTTCTACCTTTTGACCCAAAGCAAATGTCACAGTCCTTTTTTCTGTTTTCTCTGGTCATGCAGCATCAATTTCAAAAGTATTTGCGCCTTTTTCCGTGCAGACAGCACAGTTTTATGAAAAGGCCATCTTTTCAGCAGCGAAACACTTTTTTATTTCTTTTTTTTTTTTTTTTGGTTTGACAGATTTTTCCACAAATGGTACCAGTTTGTTTTATGAAGATAGAATCTCTGGCATCTTCATTTCTGATCTTCTTCCATGGAACATTTGATCTAAATACTAGTTGGCTTGATTAGATGTATCTGCACTCTTGTCTAAAAAAAAAATTAAAAAATTTCATTAAGTGGATTTTTCACTGAACTATTGAGTAGTCAGTGAAATCCTGTGACTCACAGTCAATTTAGAATTTCTCTAACTGGATGTATCTCTAAGAGATGTGTGTGTATGTGTTGTGTGTGTATGTCTTGTTAGTCGAGCTGCAGAACAGTGACTCTACACTGGTGGTAATTGATAGTCTGGAGGCTGTCTCAGCTGCAGGTAAATCCTATCTGCAGCTGTACTGCGAGGGAGAGGGGTGGGGAAGGGGAGAGAGTATAAATAAGTCTTCCAAGGACTAAGGATTTCAGAATAACTAGAGGGGATGTTGGAGGGAAAGAGGACGAGGAGAGCAGATAGCAGAACTGAAAGACAGGGTGATAGTGGGAGAAATGTTTAATATGGCAGAGGTTTCCCCTCGCCGATAGTTGAAATTTCTCCAAGATTGCACAGGCTTAAATGTACATTTAGGCTGCATTTTCCTCAAGAACATTGCTCTGAAGAACAGTGTATTACCCCATGTCATCTTTGTTCTCTATCCATTGCTTGCCTGGTACATGAAGCTAAGTGCAGAGGCTTAAGTGTGGCTTTTGCCTCTTTTTAAACGCCTCCATCAGATTGACAGAGCAAAATTCAGTCCTGTGCTTTGCCCAGGGAGATGTACTGTAGAGAGAAAGCAAGCAAAGCAAGAAGGGGTAGAGCGCGAGAGAGATTGGTCCCAGTGAGAGATTCATAGGTAGTAATGAGGGCGTTGGTGGAGTGCAAGTCGTCGTGTTGTGGCTCCGGCCTGTCAGTATAATGGAGCTCACTAGTCAGCTGGCAATCGATTGTACTGCTCACAACCTCGTCTGCCTGTTGTTCTTCACTCTTCCTGTCTGTCAACCTGCCACCCAGAGATGGAGGACGAAGCAGAATCCTCTCCCAGACGACAGATACAGTGTCCAGATACTTTCTCATTACCTGAAAGGTGGCATGAGGTGAAGTGTAGAGGGAGGCAGGCCCGACTCCACATTTCCGACCAATGTAGCTCAAAGAGAAAGCCTCAGGAAAAACATCCAAATTAACGCTTGTTTGTTTTCGGCTGGTGACTATCAGCCTTCACTTGGTTTATTAAATTGTGGACTTCCCAGATGGCGCAGTACGTCAATATGACTTCAAAAAGACAATGGACATGTGCGATGGACAGATGTTTTAATTTTGGTTGGAATAATAATCAGGTTGGTGATATTTTAAATGTCTAACAATGTGAGATTTTCATGCTGTTTGGTCGTTAACATTATGTTGGGATTTGTTCTGCATACCTTACGACTAAGTGTTGTTATTCTGCATTAAGGTAATGCTGGCATGACACATTTGAAAGACAGTGGATTTTTGATACTCAACAATAAGGGTCGCAGTGGTATGAGATTTTCATGGTACCTTAACATCACAATGTTGTAGTTTCACAGGATCACAGAAATATTTTTATCAGTCAAAATGACCCTTAAAGGAATGAAAACAGAAGGGTTAGTTTTGGTTGAACACACGTTATATCACTATGAGATTCTCCATCCAGTTGCATTTTTTTCCCAATATTGTAGATAAGCAAAAGTACACTTATTATATTTAGTACACATAATATTATAATCATCACATTTCATATAATGGTATACCTTAAAACCGGTAGATCGCTGTAATCATATTAACATCACAACTCAAAACAACTAAATATGAACATCTAAATACCATTTGGCTTGATTGGATGTATCTATAGTCTTAAAAAAATTGTGGGGTTTATTTTCACAAAACTATTTCTTTCTACATCACAATGTTATTGACATGAGACATTTGGAAGATGGTGGATTCTGGACGCTCAACAACACAACTTTAAACCAAAAAATACAACAGCATCAAGCGATGTTGGTGACCAGCTAGATTGACTTTTTTTTAGGGCTGCAGCTAATTATTCATGTTTATGATGATGAATTGATCAAGCTTTTTGTCTAACATGAAAGTAGGGGAAAATACTTTTCCATAGCCAAACGTTTGCTTTAAGATGTCTTGTTCTATTTGACCAAATATATTTAATTGTTGATTATATGTAACAAAGAAAAGCAAGTTCAAACATTTGAGATATAAAACATTTAAAATACTTTACTTAAATGATTAGTCTGTCATCAAAAATGACTGCAGATTATTTTTTTTCTGGTTTTTCATTTTTAAATAAAACAAATGTTCATAATGTTTGCTTGATAAAGAACTCACAACAATTCAGTGATTATCAAATATGTTGTTGATTAATTGATTCTATCAACAGAACAAGAGCATTAGAAATACAGTTTCCTGCCCTGCTCACATCTTGTAGGCCAAAATACTGGATTAGGCACTCTGTAAGTACGGTCATGCCAGGTCAGTGGTGAGTTTAGATGCCAGATCTTTGTAGTTTACTGCTCTACAGCCCAAACATAGTTTTAAGAAGTACTGTACTTGTTTGATGGTCTAAGCTGAGAGTCCCTGCTTCTCTTGCCCTTTATCGACTGGGCCCTGCATATTCCGCACTCATCTCTTTTACATTTTAAATCCCAGGCCTCCGGAGAGCAATGGGGATATATGGTTCCATCTGCTCCAACAGACTGGCTCGTGGCTCAGACAGAGAGAAAGAGACAGAGAAGGAGACATGGCCAGGGAGAGGGAGAGAGAGAGGGGATGAGGAAATGAAGGGATGGAGAGAAACACAGACTGACAGAAAGACAGAATGGCTTATTAGAATCTGCCTCTTTTCACTAGTTAGACAGGGACTGAGAGGATAGCCGTCTGGAATAAAAGGCAGGAGAGAAGTTGGATTAGGACTTGGGGATCCTTTTTTTCACATTTGCAATGGCAACTAACCGACGTTAAATCTGTTCAGTCTTAAATGTTTCAGGTAGACCAGGTTTCTTGGGCTTCCTTCGTGTAATAGTTTTTCTGTTGTAAGAAAGCCTTCAGAATAGCATATGTTGCGTGTGCCTTTTCTCTAAACACATTTCTCATCGAGGGGTCCTTCGTTCTAAATAGCACCTTATGTTTCGGCCCAGACACCATCAGGTCCAGTGTTTCTGTTTCTCACCACGAAAGCTTGGTTATATAGGAAGTGCTTTTCCCAGCCTTTGTCGAGTTAGTCTAACCCTTCCCTGTGTCAACACTGGGTTTTATTTCTCTGTTCCTTGGACCACAGAGGCTTGTATTCCCTGCGTCTTTTACATGCTCTGTTGTAGGGTGGAATAATAAAACCATTGTGTCAATATACAGTTTCATACTTGCGGTTCAGCGCTGACTGAAGCCGAACAAGCCCAAAACCAGACAGTATAATATGAAAAACACTCTGACCATTCTGTGTCATAAAGTGAATGTCGGCTACAACTGCATTTCCTCACCTCTGTATTTAGTTAGAGGAGTATTTTTTGCTGAAGCAACAGTTCTTCAGAATTAGATTTGCATAAAACGATGCAGTGAGATAAGGGGCTGCTGTCATGCTGGCATTTGGTCAAGCACAGACCATCCACCGAGTAGCCATGAGTCAGTAAATGACCACTGTTTTGACTAATAGCCAATGTGTGCATAACAGTCTGGCTTGTTCTTGTGCAGTCAATTTGAATTTCCCTACTATAAGTAGGCAAATTCTTACTACTGTTAAAATGAAAACGTGTGTACAATGTTGGGTTGTTCAGTATGGATAAACTAACAGGTTGAAAACAGCAAACCTGTCGACAGCAATCAGACTGTTTAATACAGAAAATACAGAAATACAGTTTACTGAGGTTTTTGGGTTCTTCAGTTGCATAATGTTGTAGTTTGGTATATTGTTATTTTAATGGCATTTTAAATGTATGTATGGTTGTATGTAAGTATGATGCATGTTGTGTATGAGTATAAATGTAATGGTGCATGTGTGTACATACATATGTATCATTTTGATATATGAGTTTAGATAAATGCATTTTCCTTTTATTATGTAAAATTCATATTTGGTATACAGTACTGGGCTTGTGCAGATAATATGAGATTTTGGCCTTTTACACAGTATTGGTTCTACTTTTTTATTTTTTAATTCTGTATTTATTAAGTTGCTAACTTTGAGCAAAAATGTCACTAAACTCAGCTCAACCCCTACCTAAAAAGAAAACACTAGAAACTAGAACTCACCAGGTGTTTTTTTTTTTTTTTTTTGGCTTATTTGGTGAATTAAATACCTGACAAATCAAGGTACCTGATCACATTGATGAAAAAATCCTGAAAATCCAATATAGCCCTAGAGGAGCTCTTTGATTTGCATCATTGTCTCCAATTACCAGACATATTAAATGATTGGAAAGGGTATTCCGTCTCTTTTGGTTTCACAGCACACATCCCCATGTAGCTCTAACTTTAAATATTGTGGTGAAAAACTGCTGCTCTGTTACCGAGCACCGAGGCCACAGCTTGGTTCTCATGTCGGCCCTCATGGAGGGTCCCTGCTGGCCAAAGAGCTTCACTCCCAGCCCGTTACAGTCTCTAATCTGGTCTGACACCAAGCTGATTTACAATACCCCCCTACCCTAAGCACTGACTCACTACTGGTAATTGATTTAGAACAGTGTAGACACCTGCTGAATAGTATGAAGCCCTCAAAAGCCCCCCTCCTAACCTCTTTTACAAAGCTGGGTCCAATATCCTCACCTCAGTGCCACCTGTAGGAAATAAATACACTTAAACCCAAAAAGACAGATAAGGTTTCGTTCCTTGTTGAGTAATACTAGTGAAAAAAACCTGCTCATACAGAGTGTTTCAGTTTATATTTTTTTACATGTACTTCTGCCGAAGTCTACAATGCTTAATTATGAATATTTCTGTTGCTTCCGGATGCTAAAGATCCAGCCATGATATATCCGTGGACTGAGCTGAGCTCAAACAATTGCCCTGTTCGGCCGTCTATTGATCTACGGAGCTGTGTATTTGCCAGACTTTCTGCTCACATGCCTTCACTCTGTTTGTCTTTTACTGGCGGAGACCAGGCTTTCTGCCCAGGGGGTGGTGGTGGTTGGGATGGGGGGGCTGAAGTCATGGTGTTAGGAGAGGGGGGGGTCCATGCCTTCTGTGCTGCCTGCCTCGTCATTTTATGGCACCATCTGTCCACAAGCAAACCGTCAAGTGGTGACGTCTTTCCCATCTTTCTTGCTTGACAGTGTGAATTTCCTTTTGATATATATGCACATCTGCTATTGAGAATGTGTCTCAGTTTATATTGCTAATTTAATGTTTGGCCATAGCACAGAATCATTCTTAATTATGCAGTAATTCATTTGTAGAACTCTCTAAAATGTAAACAAGCACAAATATTAAAACTTTTTTCAGTCTTACGAGGGGAACTAGGGCAAGGCCATTGGCTGTGTATATTTCTTGAGACCTTGAATGGAAAACAAAGCTTTGTTATTTTATCATTCTACATTATTTTTATTTAGGCCCAATGTTTGAGGCTGCAGACAATAATAAGTATAAGATTTTTTATTTATATTCCACTTTTCAAAACAATGATGCCTCATAATCAACAGAAATAGAAAGCAGAGAACATTTCAAAAGCAGTCAGGTAAACAGTGATGATTTATAAGGAACATTATAATAATAACAATCTTAAAGAAGCACTGTGTGGGATTAACTGGCACCGAGCAATAAGTTTTGTAGATTCCCAGTTAGTTAGTTAGTTAGTTAGTTATCCAGATGTTAGGATGCAAACGGTATGAGAAGAATAAATTAAAAATAATGTGGAACAGTATATAATGTGCCTTCTGTTGCACAGCAGGCACCCTGAACAATATAAGTTATCCTCAAAAGAATGGCTTAATAAAGGAGAGAAAATGTGTCCTGCTGTGTGTGTGTGAAACAGTATGATTTTATAAATATTTCATTTTAATTTTCATGCTTAACTGGTTTGTATTCAGTAAATACGGCTCCTGAGCTGTTTCATCCACTCAATTGTTCCAGGTATGCACAGCATTGCTTTTATTTGATGAATGTCTGTTTTACATTGAGGCAGCTTTTTGATTTATTGCAGGCCCTTTGCCCAGCACTTTGTAGTGCAAGCCATTTTCTCCTTGCTCTGCAGCTCGACAACGCCAATAATCACTCTCCAATAAATTCAAATGGAAGTGGCACTCTGGTATGTCTCTTCTACTCGGCGTAATACATATCAGTGTAATACATATCACCTTTCATTCCAAGATTGATTTGCAGCCGAAAAGATTGGTAGCCCCCCAGAGGTGATTGTAAATCCCCACTTCAGCGGCAATTTATAGAGGTGCTTGAATTTTGTTAAATGTTCACTCAACCAGACTAAATGCCAATCGACATTGTATCATATGGGTGAAGCAAATATGCAATGGTCTTTGCATTCTGTTGAGAGGCATGTTGCTGCCTGGGGACATTATTAGGGGCCTGGTGCATTAACTCCCACTCCCATGCGTCACGGATTACATCACAATGCGTCATGTAGACTCTGTGTCATATGTTGTAAATGTCTGCATATATTTCACGTGGATGCAGTGTTATCATACGTCATTATTGAAGTCAGTTACCTGATGGATTTCTTTGAGTCATCCACACTTTGCTCGTGTGTTTTATTGCATGAGTGTTTTCATTGTAGGTCAGCATTATCAGTGCTCCTTACTTTCTATTGCTCAACTTAAGGAAGTGCATTTGTCTGTTATAGATGTCTTTCAGTCTCTCAGCAGTAAGGTGTTAACAATTAACTCTGCGGAATCAGCTTGTAAACAAAAGTGCTGTAAAACTTGATGGGTCACAGGACATTACCCTTTGTTAGGTGTATTTCAATGCAGGGCCTTGTCGCAGCCCTGTAAAATAGACATGCACCATCAAGTCTGTGTATACAGAAAAAGCTTTCAGAGTTGGAGGGAAAACCTAATTTTGTTACTTTACACTTTCATTTTACAATACGGGGGCTTGCGGTAATTCTCCTGGGGTCTCGTGGTGCGTGTTCTCCGCAGAGGTATAAAAGGAGCACAGACTTGTGAGGGTTGGCCTTCTAGGGCATGGAAAACTAATCAGGGGCCAAAACACTGCTGTCGAAATTCAGCTTGTAACTGTGTTTATGGAGCCGTTGCAGGCTGCGCCAACACAAACCTCCCTGGTCTGGGTTTATCACCTCCAGAGACGGCCATGATTAGCTCCCCACACTGCTAGCCATATATCTCAGCTGTCCCACCCCCGAACCCCCCCGCACTCAGGATGACCCATTAAACAGAGATGGAGAAAAAGAGAGAACATGAGTAGGAGGGATGGAAACGATGGAGAGCAGAGATGCTACCTGTAGTTAGTGTAATAGTAGTGTTTACTCAGCCTCTGCGCTCTCTCTCTGCGCAGCTGTGCCTCGTCTCATCTCGTCATTGTCTGTTTGCACACTGCCAATTCTGTATGGGTGGCCACTCCCTTGCCACACACGCTCTCACACTGGGGGTAATAACTTGAATGACAGGCACCTGATGTGGGTGGCAAAGACGCAAACAGGATAGGTGTGTACTTTTTGTTGTATTCCCCTCCCCACTGAACTCACTCAAAGGCGCTTTTGTCCTCCACAGTTTACTGTTTGAGATGTTCACAGCCTTTTGTTCCCTTAATTACTCCTCTAAACCTCTTAGTCCGCTGCCTATAATGCAGCACATATATACAGTATACGTCACGCTCTGCATTACTGAGAACTCCCCAGACACTCAAAACTCCAAAGCCTTTTCCTAAAGGACTTAAAAGAATGGACGCCCAGTAAAGTGTCTTGTCGGTTAGGGTTATTGCAACTTCAGCATCAATTTAATTACCTTCTGTTCTCTTTCATGGTATCTGTGTGTTTAGATAAAATGTTTCCACCATAGAGTATTTTCCCTATAGGATACAGGATCTTGACATCTTGACAAATTGGACACAAGACCCAATGGTGCACCATAATGAACAGCTTTCCCTTAACATAATCAGCCTAGAAAGCCTGAATTTACTTAAAGAGTCAGTCCTTTGTTCCTTTGTATTTAATGCTATTTTGTGTAGGGGGTTTCTATTCTAAAAAAATAACCAGTGTTTGTGTGCTGTGCTGTCTAAAGCAAAATGAAATAAAACTAATTATCTCTAATCAGGACACCAAATTCCTTTCGCCATAAACTAGCTTAACTGTTCTAACTCATTGGTTAAGACAAAATAAAATCCTAGAAAATGGCTAATAAAGGAAATAGAAGTACTTTTTAATTCTACAAGTGCTGCGGGAGTTTTGACCTCTTCTTCTTTGTGCATTTTAGTAGTAGGTGTAGTAGTGCCTGAAACCTCGACTCTGCTCTGACATTAAGTCAGTGCCAGACAGAAATGTGTGGTAAATAAATTCACTCTACACTTCTAGAGTGCCATAATTCCATAAATATATAATTTCTGATTAAAAAATATGTAACTTTGGTATATGTTTTGACATACTGGTTGATGAAACATTAGTTTGTGCACTGCAGTTTCAAACTGTAATAATTTAGAAAATCTACTCAGCTGTAAAACAATTAAGCTCCTGAATTCATCCCGACTAATTATTGCGATTATTAATTAGGATCTCAATTTCTAGTGAAATAATCTTGGTGATCACTTTAGCTGCAATTATGCGGCGCTAACTCCTTCTCTCTCATAAACACTTTCCTCTCTTCCTCTCACACTACTAACCAGGCCTCAGAGTTAAATAATTAACCAAGACAGAAGGATTCACATACAATCTCACAAGGGCAGACATCCACCCCTACGTGTTCTTATTGTTTTTCTCTCGCTCTCCCACATAGTTGCAAACACTGTCTTCCTGTGTGCTGAGCCACTTGCTCAGATTCTGGATCACACTGCACCATTTCCATGTTGGTGCCCTCGCCTTCTGTAAGTGGCACCGCCGCCACAGCACAAATGCACATAGTAGCAAGTGTCGTCCCATAGCATTTGTGTGCGGCTGGGAGGCACAAGCTGCACCGGGATAAATAAGCAGCTATATAAATAAAGAATAAACCTCGCTCTAGGAATTTGTCTCATTGAAGATGAAAAGCATCTGCCTCTCCCTGGCATCTGCTGTAAAAGATATCCCTCCACCGCCAAGGGTTTGGAGCACGGCGACTAGCCAACTCTATCAGCCTCACTCGCTCTCTCTACCCACCGACATGAACCAACGCAACGCTGGCGTACATAAAAATGAGTGTCAAAACAAATTTGTCAGCCAACAAACTTGATGTGAGTTAGACTCATTTTGCAAAGCTAACTTGGGGTATTAAGTTGAGGCCTAAATGTCTTTAATTCTAGTTGCAGAGTGGGGGTGTGATCCAGTTCTTTGGCACCCTGAGCAGTGTATTTGTGTATCTTTTCTTCTCCAGACTGCTACAGCTTAACACACAACAAAGAGCTGCTTTCTCATTAGCAGTGAAGGTGAAGACATGAGGGGAATCTCTTTAACCAGAGGTGTTAAATTATTTTTGCTGTACTATTTTTCAAAAATCCACACGCAGGGAGGAGTATAATACAGCTTGATATGATCACAGCTTGAACTTTCACTGACGATAGATGGTCTTGGCTGCACACCGTGTAAATAAAATTCCTCAGATGGAAGGTGTGTTGCATTGGAAATTGGTTTAGTAGACATGAAAGCCCAGAGGCAAATTCCTGTTAGCGACAAACAGTGATGAGGAGCTCGTCAGTCAGTGATACCTGTCTGCAGCCGTGCCCAGGTGAGGCACCAGCAACGTGACTCACACACAGCATTCCTTTACATCATTTTATTCAGCTGTGCCTGTCTTTTCCTTTGCCAAGTGACTTGTCGGAAAAGGTTAAAGCAGAACCCGGACGAAGAAAAGGAAACTCTTGAAATTTCATTTTCCTAAGATCTCTTCTTAGCGGAGTGTTTTCCTTGGTCTGGTTTCACAAAGACAGTGGTCAGAGAGGTGCCCGGTGTGTGCGTTTTTCTCCCAGTGTTTCCACACATATTGAAATAGCCACATGAGTAATGGGCTGCTCAACACCTCCACAGGCTTAAGAATGGAAAGGTTTCTTTTTCCACAAGATACTGGAGGCATTGTGTTCGTGACACTCTAACTTATTTAGCTGAACTGAATAGACTAAAGCTGACCGGCCACCCAGCAAGCCTCAAGATATTCCACATTGTGAGTGCCTCTCTTTCTCTTTTCACAAATATCAGCAATCAGTATTGTTCAGTCGCCGCTACAAACTCAGCATTGAGACTGAAGAGACGAGCTGAGAAAGTTTTCAATCCAATTCCAATAGGCCTCTTGTAAAAGCTTTATACAGAATCATTGTCAGTGAGCCCTTGAAGACAAAAGTAGGCTTACTTTAAAACTTTTAAAACTTTTCTCATTTTAGTTCATCTTTTCTGAAGTCCTCTGGAGATACTGCTTTAATTCCATCAAAAGAGAGATATCTATCCTTACCATATTGTGGTCCGCTTTACAGCGTTATGATTACTCATCACAGATGGCCATGGGCAAGAGTGTAGGGATAAGAAATTTAGTTAGCTCAATTTATGGGGATACACAGTTACTTTGTTTATAACAGCATTAGACAGCCAAACTGCAGGCTATAACAAACTTAAGGTCATATATCAGAATCTTATCAGCTGGCTTAGTCATTTCCTACACTAAATCTAATTCCTAAAAAGACAAAGAATCAATGTTTGGGCGGTTTAATTTTTCCGTGACAGCCTTTGTTTTTGTCTCCACCCACTACTTAAGACGATGGCGCAATGCTTTCTGTTTTATTGCTCAGTTAATTACGTCTAATTTGTGGTACACCTGCTGCTGCTTTGTTGACCAACTGTGTCCCCCTTGGGGTGTGTGTCGTATGTCAAATGTTTATGCATGCATACATGTTCTGATGTTATGAGATCATGGCACTTTGTGTGATTTGAACCCATCTGGAAGACACAGTTTCAATTTCTTAATGGGGGAACATTAAGTGGGCGGCACTCCTTAGGGAGTACTGTTTAGGAGGTCCTCTGGGTTTTTAACTGATCCCCATTGTGAGAGGAGAGCCGAGGAGCTTAATCCTGCGTCCTGACCTCCCCTTTGTTCTTGTCATTTTTTCCCATGATTTCTCGCTGTTGCACTGTACTGCATTTCCAAACTCTTCTGCTGATGTAGTTTGCGTGCTGCACTCGCTCCACTTGTGTTTTCCTCTGCCCCGAGCAGGATTTTGTTGTGGGTATTGGGCGCCTTGTTGATCGAGACCAAAGATCTGCAGTGTTGTGCGCTGTTGTTTTTCTTACAAGTGTTAGGGTTAGGGTTTCTTACAAGTATACACAATTTACGTCTCCTTTGGTTCTGCTCTGCGACTTGCTTTTGATATTTCTGCTTCACTCTGTTTATTATGCTCATTCAAATATATGCAAATGTATAGTGGGTTTGAATACTAATGTTTCTGTACTCCTGTTCTGCGTGTGTTTTTCTCTCCCAGGTGTTAGTCTTTGATCCTGTCAGAGTGGGACGTGTCTAGCAGGGGACTGAGGAGGGAGCGGTGCCAACTTGGAACATGGTGCCTAATATTCACCTGGCAGTGCCCCTCCTGCCCAGAGGGGCGTTGCTGTTCCTGCTTCTACTCAGCTGCATGGTGTTCTCCTCTCAGGCAGACAGTAAGTAACCTCTTTCACCTGTGAAGTCCTGCTTTGCTTCCTGCACAATCTGATAATACCTTAAGCCTCATAAGTATTTTGACAGTAAGAGCATTTAAGCCTCTCATTTGCTGCACACATGGTGAAAAATACACACAATGGGAGGTTAAAAAGCAGAATAATTTCAGGTGTATTACCTTACCTAGCTGAACAAATGCGGCCCTTTTGAAGACATTCTCTTCGTTTAAAGGTACTATTTAAAGTTGAATTTAACCTTCTACATTGTTGCGCATTAATTCAATGTATTCACGGATAACAAGCTTTCATGCTGTGCATCGTAGAGCTTCATTTGAAATAGAATATAGATTCAATTTACATTTGGTGTCTTTGGTGGATTCCAACAAACAGAAATAGCAGCTTGTCTAATGCATATCCCAAAGTATAGAGCGTTTTAGCATTTGCACTAAAAATACAGTGCACAAAGTGATGCTCCGTTGGCCTCTGTGCCTCGCTGTCAATCTGAATGACGGTTTTGGCTGGGAGAAGGCGCTCAGAGAGATGTGTCACCGTTCCTGCGCCTTTGGGTCTCGGGGGCAGCCAAGAAGCACTGCCCTGCTGAAGACGGGGTCAGGGACAGAATTAATTCAGCACATGACCTCACCTACAGTACTGTCACGAGGTCACTGTAATTCAATTATACCCCGACCCCTCCCATTCCCCCCGCCCCAACAACGCCAACTGCTCTGCGCTTTCATACATGGGTCCAGGAGGATTTGTTTTTCTCTACCCTTTGCCTTGTATCACTCAGCCCTGTGTTATCATCTTTGTCTCTAGCGGGGTGTCTCGAGTTTTGCACAGTATCAGTGTCAACTTGACCTTGCAGAAAAGTTTTGCACTCCTGTCTTATTTCTTGCGGTCTGGCACGACTGTCTTTGCTCTGCCTGTAATGTGATCGGACCAAATCAAACCTCGACTGGAGCTGTAGTGCTTAAGTAAGGCTTACAAGATGTGGCCCACTGCACTGGATCCATCGCAAGACTTTTACAGAGTGTGATGTATTTGACTCAAGTCCATCCGTGCTGCTTTTCCAATGCAACCGATACTGTTGCAATATATTACGATATGTCTAGTCCCTGTGTTGCATCCTGTTATAAAATAAGTTACTCAAGAATTCTACTAAAGTACAACCAACTGATGATTAATTATCTGGAGGAAATAGAATAAATAACCAAGACAATTGTTGGTCTCTTGACAAAGCCAGATCTGCACTGTCAGTTACTTATTTATTGGTTGTGCACCATGTTTATTGTCATGCTATGTTGTTTACCTGTGCTATTCTATGCCTGCATTTTAATTGCCACCAAGGGGATGCACAGAATTGACTCAGCCGCATATGCTTTTTTTTAAAGATCATAAAGGAAAAAAAAGGTAATGTCTGGGGCATGGAAGGTGCCAAGATATTATTCAAATGTGCTGAGTCTGTCAGATGCCCAGTGCGGCCCAGGACTTGAATGCCACCCTGATTATTAAGCTGTGCTGCTATTGTGCTGTTGTTAATCTATATTGTGCAGATAGCTAAGGGGAACATTAAGAAAATATGCCTGATGGCTGAGGTCATTTAACATTTAATTGAAGATATTTAGTCAGTGTTGTCTGTGCAGTATTTTATGTCTTTAGGGTTTGTTGGTCATCTTCAGTTTCTGTTTTTCCAAACAATACAGAGGTATTTAAGGGTCCAGTGTTCAAGATGTGGGGTCAAATATTGGCATAAATGGAATGTATTATAATAAGTATGTTTTCTTAAGTGTGTAATCACCTAAAATACGAGTGGTACTGTTTTTCATCACCTTAGAATGAACTGTTCATAACTATATATAGAGCAGGTTCTCTTCAACAGAGATCTCTGTGTTGTTTGTTCAGTAGATAAAAACGGGAAAAGCAAACACTAGCCCTTTTTACATGGAGCTTGCACTGTAGGACTGCTACTTAGTCCCCTCTTTGCGCCGCCTTTGCATCTTTTCACAGAATCATCATGCCACTCCAGTGGGTGATTTTAGACAGCATGCTAGCACTGCAGAAGCAAAAGAGGCATGGCTGGTGTTGCATTTGACACAACAGCATCGATCTCCAATGTGACATAAAACATACGCATTGGCAGTGCTTTCAAAACCATAACAATGACATAACATGGCAATAACACTGGTTTATGGTCTCTGTTATATGGCAGCTGATCTCATCCTCTGCTCAGAGGAGATGGAGCTTCCAAATTTCATTGTTGTCCCAACGTGCGGCTGCTGTTCTTCTTCGTAAAGTTTGCTGAGAACTGCTGCCTGCTGCTTTTTAAATCTTCTGGTGGTAGGTCGCAAGCATAATACGTCATCAAAAAATCACACCCACCCTGCCCATTGTCCCATCGTGCCAGCTCTTCAGACACCGGTTCAAGGCTGTTGCTAGTTAGTTACACCCGACTTGAAGGCAAGACAACTTTGTTCCCCTATTTCGCAATTTTACTTTTTTTTACAGATTGGTGAGGTGACTTAATAGCGTGATATTCCCGCCCTGAGCAGGCAGTGTGAATTGGGCTATTTGCATTTTAACGTCAGCCACCATAAGGTCCTACACTCTTGGCACACTGAAGATGTTTTAGTTGGTTGCAGTCTACAACCTTATTTGCTAGATGACACTAAATTCTACACACTGGACCTTCTAAGAATCACACACAGATAGACACAGCTAGCTAGCTTACTGTGTTCAACTTAATTTGGACAATGTTCCACAGTATCTTTACTTTTGTTAATCTAGTCTTTTTGCTCTCTGCCTCTCTGTCTCCATGAGAGCGAGATTTCCCTTGTCTCTAATTTCGGTAATCATATCATTTACGGATAAAAAGCCAGAGCCAAGCATTTTAATTAACAGACAAAGATACTCTGCTGTGACAAGCTGGCACAAGCGTTTTTTATTGAAGATACACCCAAGCAGTGATACATGAACGAGGGACTTGAGAAATGATGGAATTTCAGCTTTAAAGAAAGATAAAACAAACTTAAAAAGACTTACAGAAAAGCCTTTTCCAAGGTTAACTTATGGTTGTAGTTTAATGTGAGCATACATGGGAAAAGGCCCAAACCTGCTATTACGCAGGCTGTAAAGCAAACAGACATAGAATTAAAATAAGACAGTTGGGGGGCAAAAATAACACCTACCACTAATGGCAGGGTTGTGTGCATATGATGCCTGTAATTTGTATGCAACTTAGTTATGTGAACTTGATAGTTCTGGTTTGGATTTCCTGTATTACAGGGCAGACAGCAGACAGATATTATGGGCGGGGTGCCTGGTAAGTTTCTTATTACATGGGTTCAGTTTGGTGTCCTTGTCTCCCCCTTGCAAAAGTTCTGCCGGCAGAGCAACCACAGGTAGCAAACGTGTGAGTAGCAGAGTCTGGCCTCAAATAAAAACTACAGGTTGTTCCGTTCACAGTGCTACATTTCAAAGGTTGTCCATACTGTTTGTTTGTAAAATAGCACAATTAATTATGATTTAGAGGCACAAATATGTACAAGAAATCCTTCACCTGCACTATCAGTGATATAGCGGTGTGACATCATTCATCTTATACCGTCATTGACTACGCACACAAAACAGAGTGATTACTCTGAGTGCTGATCGCAGACGTCTCATCGATCCCCGGGGAGCTCAGCCTAATCAACCAGCTCTCTATACAGCCTCCTGGTACACAATAGGCCACAGGCCCACAAGGTCACCCTCAAAGTCATACATACCCAGCACTTAGATGTAATGGTTATCTTTTTGTAGTGCTGTCATTGTGAGTTATTTCATTGGCTTTAATAAGCTTTTGATGTATGTTTCTATTCTCGTGCCTCTCATGTTATTGTCTTGGATGGCTTTTCATGTGAGGTGCGGTGAGGCCTTTGTACCGGCGCCTGCTCTTTTCACTCCCACTGGCATGAGGATTATAACGGGAAAATAATTAACTTAATGTGTTTAAAGTAGGCTTGGGCTGTATGTAATATTTTATACCTTTATACTTTCCTCAAATTTCACCAGGATATATGGCATATGACGGCAAGTGCACTACTTTACGATAAGAAAAATGATATTCTCACCCCAATTTTCCTTATTAATCAGATAAATACAACTGTACAAGTTTTTAATTCAACCTTCTCGATCAGACAAGACTGACAAGGCTTAATGGCTTCATTAACTTGTCATAAAACACACTTCAGTCAAACTCGACACAGAAAATAAAACTCATCCAAACCATCTTGGTTTCTCTTGCTAGTAATCTAGTTAGTAAGTCCACTGTTCCAACAATCACCAGCTCCGGTTTGTTCAAAATAAATCCTTAATTCAAGTTAGATGTAAAAAAAACATGCCGCCATTTCCCACAGTCTCTCTCTGTATACCACCGGCTGTTCTGTAACTTGTACCTCCACCACTAGGTATTGGGGTGTCTTTCAGCTCAGCTAACTGTACAACCAGTAAAGACTGGAGACTGAGCTCTGACTGTTCGTGCTGTGCAAAACATACAATAAGTTAATCAGAAAGAGGAGCACCTGTATTAATGGCAGAATTGAAAAACATACCTTCAGGATTTCAAATACTCTGGCGTACTGTAATACTGTGATACTGCCGAGGCCTAGTTTAAAGTAACTTTTTTACATTGGACTGCCATCATGCCAAAGCCATTCATTGTAGTTTGTTGGAAAGAAAGAAAAAAATCCTAGCTTTAGTGTCTTTTTAATTGTCAAATAGATAGACTGCAAAAGGTTTCCAATCTGGCTGCTATGCTAAATATACAAGTACTCTGGTTTTAGACGGCAATATCCCTAAATAGCCAGTTAAATAGCATTATCTTAAAAAAAAATAACCTGTAAGACAAGCTCCATAGATTGATTTGGCAATCTCTAAAGCTTATACAATGGACTGATGTGATGGAAGTGCCAAAGTGGTTTTGAGAAGGGTGGCCAGATGAGGGGGTGCCGGGTGGAAATTGGATTGTATTTTTAAGTGTCCATATGGTCGCCCAGTTCAAAAACTGACAGGGATAGAAATTGATTCTTTTTTAATTAAAAGTAACCATATCCACCTTGGAGAGCCACTTGGAGAGTAATGCAGTTAGCTCGCAGCTGTGGTCCACACACATCATACAGACAGGCACTGTGAGAGGAGAGAGAGGCTGAGGCGCAGGGAAAACTGAACAACAGAAAATGCACTGAGAGAAGCAGTAGGGGAAACGGCAATATACGTGAGAAAAACATCTGCAAGATAAAGTGTCGGAGGAACGCAATTTGGAGGTTGGGGCAATTCGGTGGGAAGTTGTTTTCATAAGCTGGTGCAGCAATGTCAGAATAGAGGGAGGAAAGGGTCATCGGAGGTTAATGATGTGAGATTAATAGTTTAATTAGAGAGCTCAATAGCAGGTCCAGAGGCAGTCACCCAAACCCTCTGCTGTGTCCCGGATTTAGCAATGCCACAGGACAACAAGAACCGCCAGTGTCCTTCCAAAAAAGGGCAAATGGAGAAAGACATTTAAATTTTGTGTTCATAGTGATGGCTCTGTTGGCATTAGAGATTTCAGGTCCTTACTGTAACTTCTTACTCATAATATTCTCACTTAATCTTAGGCTATCTTGAATTGAATTAATCCAATATTACCAGACATTTTGAAGGGTTGATATGGATTTAATTTGTGCCGGTACAGCTTTGGATGTGCGCTTTTAGTTGACCAGACGGTTAAATGCCGCTGTCCTCGCTGATCAGACCCAGCATTACTAGTCAGTTAAACTTGGAGGATCAGCATGTGAGACCAATCAACACCTCTGATCATCCCTGGCAGCTGTCCATGGACGGTTAACGCAAAACTATGTCTGAGCCTCACATTCAGGCCGGTTGGGTGTCTTCTTGCTAGGCTGAACTAGGCAGGTGCTTTTGGTGCACGGGAGATCCTGACAAGTCTGGACGTGTGTGTTTCTATGTGTCAATTTGCATGCACACCCATGCATGGCGTCGCTGCTGTGTTTGAATCTATTAGTCAGGATGTTAAATACACAGTAAATCAATGTTATTTGTTAACTTTTATTTAGTTATTTTCATGTTTTGCATGATAATGCGCATGTGCTGAATGTGTGAATTTGGTGATTGAAAAATGTGATTGATGATTTCAAATGGCTCTTTAAATATAACCAATATTTTTCAGACCATGCTTTACTTTATAGATTAAGTTGTGTTCACCTTTAACTGTTTTTGAGTGTTTTATTACTTTTAGACTAGTCTTAGGGCTCCTTTATGCTCAACGTAAGAGACGGAGACAGATCCCTCTGTCCATACTATGCATTAATTTCTTTTGTATTTGTCCGCATTTTTTAAAAGTTTACGGATATTGAAGAAACAGAGCAGTACCAATGGAAATTTCGGGCAGTGTAGTTCAAGTGCGATATGGCTGTAGGAAATGACAAAGAAAATTAAATAATGGTGGAACGGAACAAATCAGTAATTTATAATAATATATAGTAAAAAAGGGGAAAGTAATTCTTCGTCCACGTGTCAGGATATATATAATGGCTGCACAGACCAAGCTGCCTCCATTCAAAGCTACATTATTATGACCCCCTCCACAGTTACCATGTTTGTAGTTGTGTGAAACGTTTGACTCCTCTAGTGCTGATTATTGGCTGTATCTATGCTATGATAAAGGATGCAAAGAGGTATTTGGACGGTGTGGTTTTAATGTCAGGGAAATTAGTTGCTTGGTTTTGTCACATTCTGATCTGACTGTTGAAATTGGAGAAATTCAAGACAGCTGGTGTTAAATAGCACATAATCAGGTAATGGAGAGCCCATTGCCACACCCATGTATTGTTTACTGTTGCAGCATCCTCCAAGGTGCACTTTAGGGCAGCTAACTCAACCCAAACAGCCTGTGGACATGGTGTAGCATAAAGCATGGCTGGGTCTCAAGTGGGAACTATTTCATTGGTAAATGGTCACCTTAGCTTTTCAAAGATTTTAAATCATAAGGGAAGCAACAAAAGGAGCCTGTTGGCATAAAGCCAAGATGTCTTTGTTGTCCCATGTCCCTACAGTAACATGATTTAATTTCAACCTCAATTTTGGCTGGTGGGGAGTAGAATTACTTAAGACCTCCAGGCCGTGTGGGTGAGAAGATGAGAACAATGGTAGGGGCTCTTTGTGGTCTCCGAGGGAGGGCTAATCTAGGGGAGGCAAATTAATGAGGTTAGTGGGGTCGCAAGGGGGTGTGTGGTGATGGATGACGAACGAACCCTAAAATGGAATTGCCGAAGAAGCTAGGAGCAATCTCAGTGACGGACCCCCGAACCCACCCCCTCCCGGGATTACTTAACACACTTAACATTTTCCCCACACTGGTCTATTAATGTCAGGGTCCGAGCCAAGGTGACCATCGGACTTTACACAGCACCATTAACAAATCTCCCCTCATCAGTTACCCGAATCTCCTTTCATACTCCCACAGCAACTTTACAGAGCCGATTGGATTTCCATTACAAAGATGTCACGCTATATACTTTATTACATATTCAAGCTGCATTCAAAATGTGCTTTGCCTTCTTTGTATTTTGTTTTGCATGCGAGTGTCCCCAGGTTGACACTCTGTTACCCGCCCACACACGCCTCCGAATGCAGCAGTCAGTCGTCCTTCAGCTTCAGAGTGGAAAAACGCTTAGTTTCATGACAGGGCAAATGAGATCATTTCATCAAGTGAACTAAATGAACATCAGAGGTGATGCAGCCCCAGGGTTATGCAGATCACTGTGTAGTGCAGCCAGCACATTAGCAGGCTTGTCTTGTAGGTTAGGGCCACATGCTGCATAAGGAGACAGGGAGTGATTTTGCATTTTACATTTGCATTGTCCACAATGTGTGGCAGCGTATACATCAGTTGTTTACAGATAATGACATGGCGAATCTCCAACCAGCCAGAAATTACAGCATTGAGAACATACAGTAGAGTTTGCCCTCTTTTTATAGCTGTAATTTTCAGTAAACTGCATATTTTCCTTGTATAAAGCGCAACAAGAGTAGTTTTATCTCATGAAAGCAAAACAAAGAAATCATAGTGTCTGCCTTTGTCTAATGTCTATCTTTCCCTTGGAAAAAGCTACTGGTAGTGAATCATCTTTGACTAGGTTTGGGTTTGGCGCCACTTTAAGTACCACAGGTAATATAAAACCTCAGATTCCCAGTCGTGTGATACCCCAAACACCCACATCCTTGCCATCAAAAAGTACACAATGAAGCGTTTATCCTTGCTTGTTTTTTAAACAGCTGTTTTTTAATGCCCACTCCAGGCACTGGTCACCAAAGCACATTGTGGATTTATTTATTTTTTTCAAATGTCATATGTTGACTGACAGACGGGAAGAGAAAGAGAGCAGACTTGAGAGATGCCTCCCTCGTTCATAATCGGCTTGAGAAGATGAAAGCCATTACATTAATGTTGCTCACACTGGGAAGAGAGGAGTGAAGGGTAATTGCACTTAGAGTTCTTGTTCTTCTCCGCTGTCTTGAATAATTCACTGAAGGCTGGAAGCCCTGATAGAAAGCCCGTCTTTGTGGTCCACGAGGGGTTTTGAAAGTTTGATGTTTTTCTTTTTCCTTTACTCTTCTATAGGTTTAGACATTTTGTCTTAAGTACAGTATCTCAGAGATGATGAACGACGCCGCTCTTGCGATTTCACTGAAGTTCTGATAAAGCTTAAAAAGCTCCATCAATCTTCGGCCACTACACTATCATCCTCGGAAAAGATTCTTTGGTATTTGTGTTATCAGGAATGAATGCAGCGTGAACTGACTGTCAATGAGTGGATAGTGCAGCACAACTGGACCTGTTCAAACATGTGGAGAAATTAGCTAAGCAAAAACAGATAGGTTTGAGTTGTGGTTGAAACCCAGATGTTCTCAGTGTGAGGTGGAAACTTGACACTGATCCTTTGTATCAAAAGAAGTTTAGGCTCAAGATATTTGAGCCAAATTATTAGAGCTAAAAGTATTCGTACTGTGTCTCACTCACCTTAATAAAGTATTCATACTGTGTCTCTCTCACCTTACTCTGTATATGTTTAGATAGTTCACAAAGCACCAAGAAGAAGAGGGTTAGGACTGCTGTACTGTGCGATGCACAATGACAGTTCAATTGCTTTTTATTTATAATGTGAACTCTATTTGACAGATTTGAGATACAATTTTAAAAAAGAGATATTAAAAAGAAATCATGTTAAAGTGAAATGCTTTGGTTGTCCTCCATGTCGTCTCCATTTGTTGTCTTAACCACAGAAGATCCGATCCTCAATTAATCCAATTGGACAATGGGAAAAACTTCAATGACGTTGGGTGCCTTTTCAGCATCTAGATTTGAAAAAACTGGGTGAAAAATTTTCAACTGGAATCTAACCCTTAACACCACCTGTACAGTTGTCATGAATTTCTTAATAAGCCATAGAAACCAAAGCTATTTTCTGTACCTGTCTGTGAACATGTTTATTACTGCTGTAAAGTTTGTGTCTGTGTGGATAGACCCATTTTTAGAGCCAGCCTCAAGTGGCCATTCAGGGGACAGCAGTTTTTGGTCCTTTCCAGTTTGACTTCATTTTTCAGCCTTGGACGTAGGCGCTTTGCAAAAATGTGAGGCACAATAAGCGCAGAGCATCTAGCAAAACACTTAACTCTCATTGTAAACAATTACAAAAGGCCACCTCATGCTGCTAAAAAGTACCTTGTCTTCTTTTTATCATTTAGTTCTAGGGTCCTTACACATAAATGTGCTATGTACATGTGTCATTTGGAGAAAGAAATAACACAGTGGTGTTGAGCTGTAAAACTGAAGTGTGAAAGCAAACATGATGTTTATTGGTTTTAACAAACAGCCTGAAGTGCAGTTGACTTTATCGGGGTAAATAACTTGCAGGGGAGGCAGCTTTATATGGAATTAATTGCAAACAAGTTGCCTGCTAATGGCCCGAAAAGGCCTTAATGGAAGTGTTCCATTAAAACAACCATTGCTGATGCCATCAGACAAATTTTCACTAAGTGTTGCCTCATGAAAATGATAACTTGCTAATCCATTATTAATAAGAATTAATGGTTTTTCTCTCTGCCGCGTGTGTATCGATCCCTGATACTCTACACCACAGAGTAGCTCTCATTGGGCACTCTGGCAGGCTAGGGAATACACTAATTGTTAGCCACACAAGTGTCATTTACGCAACTCTCCCTGCTGTCTGCATTTATTACAAGCCTTACTCTGAGGCCCCCGACAAGGATAAAAGAGAAAACTGGAAAGCTGCTTAGGAAACATATCATACAGTAACACTGTGCTGAGTGGGTCAGAACAGCAAAAAACTACTTAGGAATAAATATTTTGCCCAAACCCCTTTCTATTTTATCCCGTCTTTTAAAAGCTCACCTGAAATGTGACCCATATTCATTAGTTTATTCATCAGACCCATTTTCTTGTGCTGTCCTTGACAAAGTCGTCTACTGTTTGTTGACAAGTGTTCCCGATCCCGCGTCCCAACAACTTCAGGTCTGTGCAGTGAGAAATAAAACACCTGTAGTCGTACTGGAGTTTGGAAAGCCCCATACCTTTCATCTGTCTAATGACCTCAGACCCCACAAATACTGCTGCAGGCATTAGGTTTACTGAGAGAAGCTGTTTAATCTCCCACACACAGAGCAATCAGCAGTCTCGAGGCTCCCTCAGTGCTGTCTAAACCAGGGATCTAAGCAGATTAGCCAATAGCCAGCCCGCAAATTTAAATTTCAAGTCAACAAATATGCATAGTTATGAGTTAAAGTGAGAATACACCTGGTTTGTGTACACAGAAAAATACTATGACTCACCACTAATAACTGCTGCTTGATTATACTAGCACTTTGTATGACGTTTTCACACATTAGGCGTAAAAAGGTGTGCATTAATTTCCCTAATGACCCTCTGATTTCTTTGATAACCAGGCTAATGTCTGTCAGGAAGTGTGGAAACGAACTAGAAACACCTTATTAGTCCCACAAAATAAGAAAAGAAAAATGTGCGTATTGTCTTTATTTTTACTTTGATTAACTCATTCCGTTCATTAGTGGAAACATGAAAGCTTTTTTGCTCGACATACACCACCAACAGCTATGCTGCCACTGTTTGTGTACAGCAGCACTGTTTTGCATGTCGAGCATTTTTTGATCTTCCTGATGCATTAATTTCGTAATTAAAAACCAAAAAGATTGAATGATTGACTTGTAATCCAGATATGTTTATCTGCTTTGATTTTTATAACCCAGTTTAGGTGTTTACACGATAGCGTCAGTAATTATAGCAGCGCCTTAATCTTGTTAGCGCGAGTAAACGAAAAAAATGTGGTAAATATGAAATGCTCACGAGTCTATAACCCCCACCCTGAAATTCTGGCACTTTGCACCCAGCACTAGTCCTGACAGTTGTGGCAGCACTTCCTACACATTGCCAGCTAGAAGAGAGCAGGCGTTATAGTCTTGTGTGTCAAGATAGGAGTTTTGAATGTGATATATCAAAGCTTAGAAAAAGTGCACTCAAAGCTCGCAGTCACCAGCTGAGAGAAGGATTTGCATAGGTAGGCTTATGTGTTTTCCACCTCGTCCCTGCCATTGTTTTCATGTGACAACTGCCTGACAGCCAGAAAAATGGGACACAGGCAGAGAAAAGAGGGTCGAGTCTGGATTTTGTCTCTCTAAGAAAAGAACTGACAAACCCAACAGTTTGATATCCTCACCCACCAGTGGTGGCACAGTGATGGAGGAACGCGGCGGTGCAGAAATAAATGCCTCTGCCCTTTCGTTGGAGTGTATTAGGACCACTATTAACCCCGTCCTTAAGTCGGGGGGTTTAGGGTCGCCACGGACCTTTTTGAGATTTTGTGATTGAACGCTCGGCGAGATCTGGATTAACAACGGACAGCTCGGAATCCGCCATAGTTTCGCCTTTGAGTCAAAGGTTAACTGGCGGAATTCAGGGGAAGCTTTTTTTAAGAGGATTAATACGGGAAAAGCTCAGCGAGGGCCAGTTTACCGTTTTCTTCCACTTATCCCCAAAAAATCCTTATGATTTCCGAGATCCAGCCCTTCCTCTCTTAAATGTTTGTAGCAATACACAAGCTTACAACGTTTAATTTAAGGTTTCTGCGGAGAACTGTTTAATGCCGCCCGATCCTCCATCTTAACATGGGAGCCATCACATCACGTTAAACTGCTGTGGACAGATGTTAGCAGCAACTCTTGGAAGTCAGAATGGTGATAATCAGGTCTTGAGGATTCCAACTCAGCACCCAGGGAAGCACAGATGCATGCTCAGGCATACACTCTAAGGGGCTTATCAGGTTTGAATCATTAACACAGCCCTCCGCTGCCGCCTGTGGGCGCGTGCCACAGTCACATTGTGACGCTATAGAAAACGATTTAGTGCTGTGCTGTTGCAGTCTAAATCTTTTTCCAGGGAGGACGAAAATATCATTCAAATGTCAGGTGGGTTTAGGTACTATGCAGGGGTCACAGGTCACAGATGGATGGATGGATGTGTTGGATTAGTGTGTATCGCCAAGCACGCATAACTGCCTACTCACACGCTCCTCACACTGCACTACAGCGCACTTCAGCCTATCAGTGTTATGTAAAATGCTGCCGGTTTGATTGTGTTTGTCCTTGTTAGCTTATCGTGATTGTTTTTTAAACAAAGGACCATGTAAGCTTTTATCTCTTTTGCTAAAGTGACAGTTATTTGACAGTGACTTACTCCCCTGAAAAACAAAAAATGGGTCATAAACGGATCATTTCAAGAGTAAATAATATCAGATAGATTCCTGCAATTTACTTTTTTAAAGCTGTGAGGAGATGATATCTCTCAGAGCATTCCTAATGTTAAGTGGATGGAGCAGTTTTACAGGTATTACCTACTGTTTGACTAATATTTAAGTGTGTACTACTGCAAGTGCTCTGCTGCTATCTGTATGGTCATCTTACATCACTTAGAGCACCCAATCTTCTCAGATACTTTAATTTGCAATTTTTTGTGTAGTAATGGGATGTAACTTGGCATATTTACTTAAATAATGCACCTAACTACAATTTGAGGTACTTTTTACTCTACTACAGTCATTTGACACTTATCACTTATCATTTGACACTTATCATTTGACACTTACAAATACTAGTTACCTTTTACAAATAAAAACGTATGCTTATATGACATGATGCAGTATCAAAAAGCATCATTTGAGTACACATTGAGAGACTACAACATTAAAATGTTCTTACTGCAAATATGTAAAAACGTGACCCTTTGATAGGAGCCATTCTGCATTGTCAGTACTTCTACTTTTGATACTTCAAATACATTTTGCTGATAATACTTTTTCCTGAGTAGTATTTTGAACTTGAAACTTTTACTTATAACTGGGTATTTGGTGGTATTTATACTTTAACCTATGAATAGGATTTCAGTACCTTTTCCATCACTGACTTTGTGCAAGTTATACAATGCAGATTTTACTGAGAAATAATGTATAGACTCCTACAGAGGTAATCCCTTTCAATCATCACTTTGACCCACTAGAAGTGTGAGGCGATGAATTTTTCTAAAGAGACTCTGTCCTCTGCCTTATTTCTTTTATTTTGTTCTTATTTTTGGGATGTTTATGGGTGTGCACCCACAGAGCTCAAGTGAGGTCAGGCTTTATAGAAAAGGTAGAAACCAAGTGCTGGACACTAAGCAGCAGGCATCTAAGAGACACAGCGCTGAAAAAAACGCAAATATAAGCAAGCAAAATGCCAAATGAGAGTGAATCTGGGATTGGGTTTCACTTTGTATGAGCAACCACCGTGTTTACAAATAGTAACTAACAATCCTGCATAGTAGACCTTTAAGACAACCTGTAGAAAATATATTTATGCACCCGTCTGCCAAAACATTCAAACCTCCAGCTACTGAAGTGAATAACACTGATCATCCCATTACACAGTAATGTTCTGTCACTTGACGTGCTTCACCGACCCAAACAACATTGCAGACCGAGTACGCCCCCTCATAGCAGCAGCATTTGGGGGATATGCCAGTAACCTGGAAGTACCCCTCATCTGCAGTGGGTCCTCGGCAGATCAGTCTTGGCTCTGATCTGCCGGGGCATCCACACAGGACCTCTGGAGATGTCCTGAGGTGTCTGGCTTCAAGGCGTTGGCAGCGGATCCTTTGAGTCCTGTGGGTTGCGAGGTAATGCTCCGTCAGATTGGGATCTGGGAAATTCGGAGCCCAGGTTTACATGCTGAGCTCTTTGTCACATTCTTCAAGGCCATTCCTGAGCAGTTTTTGCAGTATGGCATGGTGCATTGTCCTGCTGGTGGGAGCACTGTCATGGCTGCCGCTGCTGTGAGGTGGTCTGCAATATTGGTCTGCAAAGTTCTTTGGGTGGATGGAGCACATCAACTGTCATTCACATGAACACCAAGGTTTCTCTGCAGAACATTGCACTGTAAAGAAATGGAAACTGTTATTCACTCCAGCAGCCAGTGATTTATCATGGATGATGTGTGTGTGTGTGTGTGTGTGTGTGTGTGTGTGTGTGTGTGTAGATAGATAGATAGGTAGGTAAGTAGGTAGTTAGATGGATGGATAGATAGATTGATAGTATTTACCCTTTTTTTTACATTAAGAACTTGAGTACTCATGGAAATGACTTAAAATGCCCATCCCCCAGTATGTATTTGTCATGAATATGCCCTTGATAGAAGGTAGGCTTTTCTTTAGGAGTGACATCAATCCGCTCATATTCCTGCTACTCTCCTCTCTTCCTGCACCCAGTTGCATTTAAATGTGTATAATCACCTCACATCAAAGTGTTATGTATGCACACGCACCACTCTGCCTGCATGCTTTCAGTATCTCTTTTATTGTGTACTGCTTTGTCGCTTGAAGAAAGCTCCTCTGCAGAAATGTCCCCGAGCAAAGGACAGACAGTGCCACCTCGCTCTCTCTAGCCAAGCGAGGGCAGAGGTTGACGATATAACAGGTGGACATGAAGAATATGCTCACTGACGGTCCTATCCGTGTCAGAAACAGCTACAATGTTATGCTAACCAGATATTGACCCCCCTCCCACCCCCCACCCTACTGCAGCCCTCTCCCAACAACGTTATATGAGAGCACATAAGAGTAAAGAATGGTGGCAGCCACTGCGGGATTTTCCCCAGCGTGTGCTCAGAGAGGGAAGGCTGGCGTCTCCTCTGTGTATCCAGTGTAATGATTCACCCCTTTGTGCATGTCTCCGCGGGGCGGTCTGCTCGTCACCACCGCGGTTTAGGTGTTCCCCACCTCCCTCTTTAATGACTCTGGAGATGAAACAGGAGCTGACAGAGCTGGTAATAAGGACATTGTGTCATGTTGTTGAAGCCAGGCTCATCTAGGCTGAGAATAAAGCATAAAGCATGGGAGCTATAGCATGGAGCTAAGACGCACTCATTGTAGCATCATGTCAACTTAGACAGGCTGTCAGTGAAACACACACTCCATTGTCCTGAGCACAATGATGTCGGGTGTGGTGCTCGCTGACAAACACCCTGAAGGCAAACGGGATCCACGTCAAGAGGTGTTCTCCAAGGTAGTCCACTGTGTTGTTGTAAACATTATTGAGAAAGTCACACAGAGGTCACAGAATCACAATATAGTAGTAGCCTTGCTTGGATTTAGGACACACCAACTTTAATGCCTCATAAAAACAAAAACTACTTGAATGCTTAATAACCTGATTAACTCCCAAAGTGTCTAATTTACCAGCATCCTGCTTTTCTTTCTTTGTGAAGGCTTTTTTTTGTTTGTGTGAAAGTGTGGGAGTTTGTCTACTTATCTCGTTTTATCTATGGGGTTTAATGCAGTCCCTCATGTTCCAGAGACAGAACTGCAACTTCATTGTCTGTGGGCGACAGACTTTGCCGTTTCAAATGGTGTGTCAAAGCAGAGGTGAGAAATTCAACATGATACAGTGACAGGCAGCCACACAAAGACTGAATGTTTCTCCCATGACTGAGCTGCAGGTGTGCGCAGCAACAATGCCAGTGTGGGTTTTGTCATTGCTGCCTTTGTGTGGAGAAAGTGATACCCATAGATAACCAAGTTTCACATGCCGACGTGACTGGCAGTAGGCAATAACATCACCCTCATCTCTCTCCCTCCCTTCTCCCTCACCTCCTTCCCTTTCTCCCTGTCCCTGACTTCTTTCCCTCCCTCTTTTTACCACTTTTCATCTCCCTCTTCTTTCTCAGGCTTGCCAAGTTTCGTCAAATCCCCAGAGGACCAGACGGGCATATCAGGAGGAGTTGCGTCGTTTGTGTGCCAGGCCACCGGGGAGCCCAAACCCAGAATCACCTGGATGAAGAAAGGCAAGAAAGTCAGCTCCCAGCGCTTTGAGGTGAGCACTAATGCGTGACTCTCAGATCTCTGAACGTGCACACGTGTATACACACAAACACAAGCAAACAACACACGTGACACGACATCACAAGCACGCCTTTATAACACTCTCTCATTAACACGGGCACGCCCACTCGTGCACGCAGTGTTAACACAAAACACACACTCACATAATCAATTGCCCTGTTATTGAGCATCACACCAACTCTTCTCTTCTCGGAGCGAGACCAGACAGGCTTCCCTTCTCTTTAATCTCCTTCCATCTTGATTTATATAGTCCTCTTCATCTCTTTCAGTCTTTTCACACCCTCATCCTTCCCCTTCTGTTCCTCGGCTCCACCATTGCTAGCCATACATCCCCTTGATGTATTACTTGATGTATTTCTCCTCCCTCTTTTGAACCCATGTGAACAGAAGGAAGTGCCCTAGGTGGGAGCTCACACTGTCTCTGACCAGCCTTTCGTCTGTAACATAATGCAGTCGTGATTGCTGGGGGTACTGCTTGGTTGTCCCCCTGGGGCCAGATGCATGAAACTGTGTGTAGCTTCACGGCTAAAACTGCATGCACAAACCTTTTTTTTTTTATAAAGCTGCAGGTTTCCGCTTTATAAATCTCAATCACTTTGGAGGTTGGCGCACATGTGTGAGCCTTATTTCCACACCCACAGATAGCCATAAATAGATGTAGACACGCCCTTAAACATCAGTTTGCAAATGCAGTTGACACTGGTGTCTGCTCCACCATTTATTAGACCAGTCAATGAGAAGAACAGCTTAGAAAAGGTGCAATTTCGCCAATCTTGTCGCATGGGAGAGATTCTCCAACTCCAGAGCAGCTGTTATTATGCATGGCTATTTGTAGCATCTGTCCTACTAATTCATTACGCTTCTGCAAACAATCATCACAGTAAAATATTAATCATCAGGATTATTACAGGGTTCTCACGAATCCTTGCAAAGTCTAAAAAGGCATTAAATTAATGAATCAAAAATTGATATTATTATTTTATATACATAACATTTGCCAAATTTCCCTCGCATGATCGTCACCTAAAAAGTCATGTTTTTTGTTACATTGCATTTATTTGTTACAAAGTGCTTTAAGCTGTTGAACCCTGTTTTAGATGTCAGAAGGATAATCAGTCTTTTATTCATAGCGCTTATATTGAAACTGACTTGCGCCGTAGATCAGGATCAAATTAAACAATCATTAACATGCAGATGATGGCTCAAAATGTAAATATAGAGAATGATAAATCATAAACAAATGATTATGCAGTGTATTAATGAACCTGACAAACAACCTGAAAACAAGTTTTATTTTGACCCGTCAAGATCCCTTGATCTAAGATTCCTGTCATCTGACTCCCCCTAAATGCACAAACTTATTTGATTGGATGTTGGACAACATCTAAAGTGGACTGCAGCAGAGGCAGTCCCCCTTTTTTAACAAGCTTGACCAACTGTGAGGAAAGGAGGAAGCAGAAAAAGAAAAGGGGGAAATAAAAAGGCAATACTGCTCTAAATTGATTTTCTAATGATACAATCAGCTTTTAATGCATTATATTGATTATATACAGAGGATATTAATCTCACGAGGGTTTCAACCCACTCTCTTCTGGAAGTTCAGGATATTCTGAGTAGTAATGAGTATAGTACGAAATACATCATTGTATTGTATATCATAAAACATCAGTGTATTTGTTCATTATTAACCTTGAGAAATAAATAAACTTTTTTTACTTCAGTATTATAATCATTATGTTGCTTATGATTTATGATTGCATTTTGAGTAGAAATCCACCATTACAGTATTTTTTGTGTGGAACATAATTGGGTTACAGACAGGTTAAGGTTACATCTCTCACTTTAGATTTAATACTTATTCATATTACTCGCACTTATCTCAGCTAAAACTGCGTTTACGCCTGGTTTGAAGAATGTGTGAGGTGTACATATTCTCACAGCACATTCTGTCTTTTGAAATACCGATTAATGTGTGGAAGGAGGTGTACACATGGTTTTTGTGCATATGCATGCACCCCCGGTTAGTGTTACTTAATATAATACCTGTTGTGGTTCTGCTGTGCATTACAGTGTTTTTGGATATCATTTCATGATATTATTATTATAGGATATTAAGTTGTGGTCAGTTCTCACTCATATTTCAGAAGTGTTGCCAGATGTAGTAAGAAATACAGACTTCTGTTTGAAAAGTACCAGGACATGAAAACAGGCTTTTAAGGAACTGGTTAAGCTGCAAAACTGGCAAATGTTCAGTTATTCCCTCGCTTAGATCAGAAAAACAAAAAACCTATGTTTTTTATATGTTGTTAGAAAGTGACATCCTCAGCCCCTGAAAATAACATACCTGCCCTTTCACTCTGCTCTGGCTCTCTCAGGTGATTGAGTTTGATGACGGCTCGGGCTCCGTACTGCGGATCCAGCCACTGCGCACACACAGAGACGAAGCCATTTACGAGTGCACAGCCACCAACAGTGCAGGCGAGATCAACACCAGTGCCAAGCTCACAGTGCTTGAAGGTAAGATAAGTCTTTTTTTCTCGCTTGGTTTCTTTCTCCATCTTGCTTTTGCTCTCACTCTTTTCTTTTACCCCTCCTCTTTTTTCCTGCTGCTGCTGCTGCTAGTCTTTGAAGCCTTTATTCCGATATATCCAAAAGCAAATACGTTGTGTTTACCTTAATAATTCATACATAAACATTTGCAAACTCTGAGGATTCCTGGTATTGGCAGTGTCACGGAGGAGCAGATCTATCTTAATGTAAACACCACGAGGTGGGAAAATAATGCAAGGAATGCGTTTTTTAAATAAGATAGCATACAGTTCAGCAATTCAGCAAATGTATGAACTGGAATATAGTTATATTGTAAGAAATATTTGCCATTTATTGGCTATAATAGTATACTTCATTGTCTTCTTGTCTCAATGAGTCAGTAAGCCTTGTCAAAAAACAGCATATTAATCCCATAATCAATTTAAAAAATGACAGATTGCCTTATAAAAAGTCTTACATGACTTAACCCTTTGAAACCTGAGGAAATTGGCTTTATTTTTGTCAAAAATATGGAAAGATGGCAATGAGCAAAAAAAATGACCCAAAAATAAGAAAAAAGCATAAGAAAATTACATTAAACTTCTTAATTAAAAAAACAAAAGAAAAAACAAACAAACAAGTAAATTACCTGGAAAAGCACTTAAAATATATACTAAAAATAGGAAATAGTTTTTCACTAGCTTTTTTCTTTCTCCCCAAGACATTTTTCCCTAGATTTTAAAAAATATTTTCTAAATCTTGTAATTTTCCTACAATTTGTGGAACATTTCTTACCAAATTGCTCATTGCCTTTTTTCGCCGTGTTTTTAAAAGAAATTGCACTAAAGTGCTTTGGGTTGAAAGGTTTAAATATTTGTAAAAGGCTCCTGAAAGCAGCACAAGAAAAGTGATGTTGTTCTATGTTTCAAAGGGTTAAATATGTTCATGTCAGTGAGTCTCTGCGTATCCAGAGAACTTGAATAACAATGCCTCAGACAAATATAGGCACATTTAGTAGCATGTTTTCACATATAGCACCACTCTCCGTGCCTGCAGGCTAGCTTGACCTCCATGGACCTCCCTCCCCTTCCGGCTCATAGAGTTAATGTATATGATTTATTTGGACAGACGTTCTGCACCTCTCGGTGCTCAGCCTTCCATATCACTGAGCTGTAAGCGTGAATTTCCTCCTTAATTGATTGTAATTTTGTCATGTGGTTGCTAGTCACAGCAGGAGTTGATTTCATTAGAAACTTTCAAGAAAAAAAAAAAAAAGCTCCAGAGCTTGCCAGCAGGAGGATTAAGGCCGTCCATAGCCATTACACTGGCATTAAAGCAGATCCCCTCTCATTCAAACACAGCCTTTTCTATCCCCCGTTTGAATCCCATCTTTCTTACACCCACCCGTCCTTTTTTTCTCCGTCCACGCTGATTTGATGATATCATCGGCTGGGCTTGCGTAATCTTCCCGAAGGGACTTTTTCTCCTGCGCAAAGAAAGCTTTTCTTCTTTCTACCCCTCCTTTGCACTGTATCGTGAGGAATGCTGCACAAACAAACATGACATGAAGCGCACATAAATGAGATGAGATTAATGGCAGCGTTAGTGTTGAGGGGGGCAAAATAGGACGCTGAGTTGGGATCCTCTCAGTTAGTGGAATAGAGAGACGGACAACAGTCTTACTCAACAGTGCGCAACTGTTTTCAACAGCGGACGTGCTTTGCATGAAGTCGTCTTCTCCCTGTGATCCTGTGCTCAGTGTTGTAGCTGCTAACCTCAGAGTCAAGTGCCATGCAGACACATGCCATATGATGGATGCTTTCATCTATAGGGCTACAGTAGTTCACTGTCGCGGCATACATTTTCAGCACAGGAACCAGACCTTTAACCATGGCAGTGTTGCCAACGCCGACTGTGTTTTGGCCTGAATCAGGGGCATCTGAGTGGGGAAAAAAAAGTGGGCCTTATTACCCAGGGCCCCAGCGGGAGAATGAAAAGTTTGGTTTTGTTAGACATTTTTTATTTGTATATTAGTGCCATAACTAAATTAAAATTGGCTGAATAAATCGGTTGAGGGAGTGAATTTTGTATTAAAAACATAGTGGAAGCTTCTTTCTGAAGTCCCTCTCACCCCTTAAAGGTGCAAAATGGTTTATTCCGTTCCTGCAACAGCATTTATAGCTGGCATCAGGGTTAGATATACCTTTAAGTTCATATGTAAATGTTTGAGTTGAGTTAATTAATGTTTTTTTATTAATAATGTTATTATAGCTTAAGACTTTTTATAAATAAAAATACATATCTCTGGAAGGATCTGTATACTGGAACTGATACATTCCTTTGTTTCAAAGTGTTCTGGTCCTTTGAAAGCTGCACTCAATACCTGCAAGGTAAAATGAAGGCTGAGTAATGTCACATTGTTGCATAAGATGAATAATGAAGGCATATTGTGAAGACGCTCAGTGCATAAATGTTTTTGTTTGACTCCTCCTTGAGTTAAAGTGGCGAAGGAGGTACAAAAATCTTAAGTTATCTCTGAACTGAGCCTATTATGTAGGCTAACGAGGTGACGAAGGGCTAGAGGAGTTTGTGTTTTAGTTGTGAGTATTCTGTTAGACTTATTTTTTGAACAAACCATTTTATGATCTTGTGTACTTATTTTTAGCTCTCATGGCGTGGTTAACAGAGTGTGTGACGTCATGTATATGTTGATTAAAGCTCGTAAATTAAGAGCAACTCCTTGTGCGTGTGTTTGAATTGGAGGAGAGCTAGAGGACTTGTCTCTATACGCATCCTGAGTCGAGTGATACTCGTTAAGCTGTTGGAGCACCAATGGACACTGCTATGTCTTTCCCCCCAAAAAAGAAAATTGGGTTTCCAAAAAATAAGGAAAGAAAAGAAAGGGAAAGAAAGCAAACTGACTGTGAAAAAAAAATCAAAAGGTGCTTGAGAGATACATGGGAACAGAGAAAAGGGCAGAGGACTGCTTATGCACAGGGCCCTGAATTTGGTGCTACACCCCTGGCTTGAACCACATTTGAAAGTACAGATGTCAGAATGAAAGTTGCATTTTACAAAGCTATTTTTCATTATATACATCTTTTTAAAGCTGTATTAAGCAATACTTTATGATAGTATTAAATTAAGTGACAGCAACACGAAAGGGTTGCCAGTGTTGACATTTACACCAAAATTCAGCTCTTGAATCTGCACGTCTACTCCTCTACATGAGCCACCATAAGCTCATTGTTTTGTTTTGACAAACCAAAACAATGTAGGGTCATAAAAAAACTGTGGACAGCTGCTCTTAGCCTACAAGCTCCAACAAGCCAGTTGTACGCTACCTGTTCAGAGTGAACTGGCAGACAGCCAAAGTAAACGGATGGGTGGTGAGGTTGAAGTCGTCGATGAACATTTAGCACAGCAAAGAGAGACAGATATTTATTTCCGAACTTGGGCTTCAGTAGGATGGTGCCAAGTATTTTTGTATCTGCTTGAAGTGAGCAAACTCTGCCAAAACTGTGAATAACCTGATATACTATAAAGGATTGTTGCTGTGATAATATTTAAGTATTTTGTGTTAAGTGTTGCCACCTGTTATTGTTAAAAAAATATCTTCACATTTCTCAGCTATAACTGTAAAAAACTGGAATTGTTTTAGACACATTGAAGTTAATGTATAATTTTATTTTTTAACATTATAAACAAACAGCTACAAACCGAGGAAAATCTGTAATAATGTAATAAAAAATAATTTCTTATATAAATAGGTTGACTTTTGTAAGATGTATTCAAGCAGCCCGTTGTTTTTTTGTTGTTTTGTTTTTTTACCCGAGGAGGACTCACAAGTTTTAAGTGCACTCACAGAGGCTGGTAGGGAACAGAACCGCACGTCGTTTTTAATCAGAATAACTCCTCCATCGTCCAGAACCCTGAGGATGTGCTGGACAACTTAGTTCATACATGCTCACGAAACACACACATTCATGCATATTCACTTACATAAACACACTCAGTGCAAACACACACACGCTCACAGAGCAATGTTGTCAGCTCGGCTCTATTTTTAGACTATTGTTTTTAGCCCGGCGATACATCAAGTTCATATCAGCAGCACTACTGAAGAAAACACTGGGGCAGCACCAAGCAGACGGAGACTAATGATCCTCCTCCTTAATGGGGCGGTGGTAGCCCGAAGGTTTGAGAAGTCGGTGTCACATCAGAATTGTTTTGAGTCAAATAAACAAAATTCGGACAAAGTGACTACGAAACCTGCTGAGCTTTTGTAAACGTCATTTGTTGCAGCGCCCTTGAGCAAGGCACAAAACCAGTAAAGCTGCTCTGTGACCAATATTGGAGGACTGACGTTGTGCTAGCTCTCTGAGAAAACTGAATTTCTGCATTGCTTGAAAGCATGACACGTCTAACTCCCAGAATAAAGGTGGAAGAAATGACTGCATAAGCATAAACTTCCTGTTTTTGCATTCCAAAAGAAAAGCCTCCCACTCCCTGCACGACTTAAAGTACATGTGACTTTGCATCCATATGAAGTTGTCATAATGCATTGAGAACTCCCATCCAGAGAGGCAGTGAGAATGGTGAAGTCATTAAACCACTAAGTCGATCTGGATTATAGGTTTTAGCAGAGCAAAGGAAGGTCGAGCTTTAATTACGATTATTCCATATACTGGCTCTTTATTTTGTTATGCCAATCCTGCAAAATATGGATTATGACAGTCATATTGGTGCAGCTTTACACGTGCGTTCACTGTGCTCAAAGGTGGGGTTGTATAGTGTATGAAGTAAAATGTGAAGTTGAAAAGTGCAATATTATGTCTGGATCATTTGCTTGGGATTTTTAGCGTAATTCAATGAGACCAAGTTTTTTGTCAGTGCTGCTGGCTTCTTAAAGGGGTAGTTCAGATTTGTTGACATGGGGTTGTATGAGGTATTATTATTCATAGTCAGTGTATTACAAACAGTAGATGTCAGTCAGCTCACCCCCCAGTTTAGAGATGCACACAGAGGAGTCTGACACAGAAGCTAGTTAGCAAGAAAACATATTTTAGCCACCTTAAAAAAGTATCTCCTAAAACAACCAACATCAGTTTACATGTACACTATATTTAGAGTATTTTAAGTGCTTCACCTTTCCACCAGACAACCTGTTGCAATGGGGAAACTTAAACTGATATTATTATTTTTTTTGGTTGGACCTGTTTTTAGGTGGCTAAAATGTGTTTTATTGCCGACCACGCCCACAGCAGAGCATTGATTAGCTCCCGTGTCAGACCCCAGTCCTGCTTCTCTAAACTTGGGGCGTGCTGTCTGACATTTACTAAAGGTAATACTTGACTATGAATAAGTACCTCATACAACCCCACTTAAAAAAATCAAACTGGTAAATTCTTGAAGAGTGCTTGTATTCTATTTATTTATGGAACACAAGCAGTCTGTGTTTAAATTTAAAACAGAAATAATTACTGCAATTTATTTTTCCACACTAAAATTTTCATTTGACTTTACTGGCAGTTACTTCCCTTTCTGAGTCAGCGACTGGGTCAAAGGCTAACAAATGATGACTAAGATGAAAGGTGTTATAGAGGATGACTGGATCTTAACCTGAGCAGATCAGAGTTCGCAGTTGTGACTGTATAGTTCAGCGTGCCGCTCACCTGTGGGGAGTTGAAATGGCGTGCTTTCATACCGGAGTCAAGTCGGGCTTTAGCACTTTTTCAGTCATGAGTCTCAAGTCACTCTGTAATTCTGTCACGCTGTAACAGCCCTGCTCTTTGTTCGTGGCAGTTCTCACGCCCCCGCCCGAGAGGTCACACCGCTGAGACTTACATACGGGCCCAAAGTCAGCCCAGCCATCTCTCATTGTGTGTGAGAGAGAGCGACATACACACACTCACACACACACTCACACATATACAGCAGTGAAATGGTTGAAACTGAGTCGTGTTTCTTTATTGTTGTAACACTGTCATTAGTCAAAATCTGAAGATCCTTGGCTATAATCGTCTTTTTTACTGTGAGGTTTTGAATAATGGTCTACATGCAAAATTACTTTTCAAATGTGCAATCCTTCTTGCACTGCGTGTGTGTTTCAGAAGAGAGAGCGAGAGAGGAAGTCAGTCAGCTGTGCGCAGGTCTGACCTGTATGGATAAATAATGATGCAGACGATGCAGAGACCAGAGGAGGAGGCGTGATTTAGAAACATTGTTGCTGTCAGTCTTTCATTCCTCCTCTCTCTTCCTCTCTTTCATTTCTGTTTCTGCCTTTGTGTCTCTACAACTTTTATTTTTGTATCCACTCCTCTCTCTGCTCTGTCTCTCTCTGTGTTAAATATAGTGGACAGTGTGGCTTTGACGTTGTGGGATGGTATAAAGAGATGACCAGAGGGAACAATGACTCATTACTCGGGTAACGATGCCGATGTTTTGACCTTGAGCGCCCCTCTTGAATTGAACTGCCTCAGTAAATGTTCAGGTAAATGGTGCTTGTCTCGGTGATGTATGAAATAAACTACTGCCGGCCAGAAAAGACATCTCGGCTCACAACATCAGTCTTAAATGCAGTTGGCTGCCACTTCTCCATGTCAAGGCAATATTTCACATTTTTTCGTCGCCGTTAACATTTGATGAGCATGTAAAATGTAAAATGCAATGACTCAGATCAAGAAATGACTAAGGTGGTGTCAAAACCGTGTCATGACACTAATGGTGATGATAAAACTGATGAGGCTCTGTGGTGCAATGAATACAGGGGCTGTTTTTGCAATTGGAACCAAAACCAGAGCCAAATTTCTGATGAAACTGCCTTGAGCAAAATCATTAAAGTTTGGTTAGTTTTAATTGGCTTCTATCAGCAGCAGGGGAATTGCAACATTGACAAGTCATGGGAAAGGCCTACAGCAAACGAGACTTGTAACTAATAAATAATGTTGCATATTTTCCAAGTGACAACATATCAGCAAGATACTCGATAAGGCGATTCAACGAAAACACACATATCACAAAGAAAAAACACTGCAAAAACATTAATGAAACATTAATGCTGCTTTTAGTTCCTTCTATGGCGTGAGAATGAAACATCTTGCAATGCTGTTGTAACCTCTATCTGCTGTCACTTTCAAAAGTTTTAGCTAAATTCATCTAAAACAGAAAGTTAAAGGAAATGTATAAACTGATATCTGCAGAGCTCCCTGTGACTCAAAAATATTCCTAAAGTTTGAGCAGAAACTTGGGTATATTCTGTGACTTTTCTGCTGTGCTGGAGAACATTCTCCCGTCCTTTGGGAGACAGCGGACCTGTCTCCAGAAAAAAGGAATGTTATCTAATGGTACCAGATCAAAAGCCCCATCATTACCGGAATCCTCCGCTGTCAGAGCGTGAATTAGAAAGGTTCTCCTTCAGACCAGCTGCACACCTTTTTTGAAGTTCCCTGGCAACTCGTTTCTGAACATGTAATGTCGAGGAAAAAATGTAATTTTTTTGGAAAGGTCAAATGAGAAATATGCGAGGATTCAAAGCTTCGCCGGTGGAGAAAAAAATAGCCCCCTTGCTTGGTGAAAACATGTCAAACATCAAACTCTGGAGTGATACAGCTCCTTGTAATATTAATAGAGTTCTACCCTGCGAGCCCATGTTATGCCTCTCTAATTTAAAGATTGGAAAAGAGGCCACAATTATACAGCAGTGTTAAAAACTCATCAGTTTTTGCACACAGTTGAGAAATTTTCCAAATGGAATTCAGCGCAGTGTCCCGGCTTTACTGTGTTGACTGTATTTAGTGGCCCTGTGTTTGGTGGCAGTAAACAAATTACGGCCTCACCGGTTAGAAAAGGCCTTTATTTGCTTGGCATGCATTATATTCCCTGGTGCAGAGGCAAAAAATGACTGCGACACAATGCCAGTAATAAATATCTCAGGAGCCAGGCAAGTGTGGACAACAAACCTGACTGGATAAACAGCATAGAAATCGCATTGCGCCTCTTCCCAGGCAAGATAAATACATACAGAAGCTATATCGGAATGATTTAATACCGAGCCCTGCTCCTCCGACAACTTAATCCTCTCCTTTCCTTCGCGCTATTCAAATCATCCACAATGACCAAAATAAGGTCTGTTGTGTAACTGCTATCCCCCCCACATTACTTTTTCACTCTCTCTGATTCTCTTTTTGAATGCCGGTGGGTTTCTGTAATGTTCACGCTGCAGCGTTAATAGCCGTTCCGTCATGTTGTTGAAGGAAGAAAGTGGTCAGTTTATGTTTAACGTTGCACACTTAAGGTTGTTTATGAAACGGATGCAGGATGTGAAAGTTTGCTTTAAGTAGAGCAGGTTTGGCTTCTGTCTTCAGGGCAGGGCTGTTGTTTGTCACAACATGCAGCAGGAATATAGAAACACAGCAAACTTGCACACACATTCAGGGGCTCGCATCTTCACACACAAACGCACCACACTATACAGGTGTACACCCCCCCTACTGTATCACTGAGCTCCATTGTGTCGGTCTGTGTCACAGATTTAATTTCTCCTACCACCTGCTGGCTGGAGGCCCAGCGTCGTAGATCATATCCAGCCTGACAGATACAAACTGCATCTGTCTACGCATGCTTCTCCCAAGGACTCACACAATATGGCAGGGTGGATTCACCCTCCTGGCCACCCAATCTGCATCCTCGCATCCTTACATCCAAGGACTTAGGCATTGAAAGGGAGGGGAGATGGCTTTCTGGGTTTAGTCAAGGCAGTAGCACCTGGATTGTAATACACAATAAGCACATGGAATAGAAAAGGGAAAGGGAAATCAGTTGAATAAATAACATTCAATGATTTTACAACAACAACAAAAAATGAAAATTGTAGTTTAGCTGCTTTGTTTTTAAATTGTTCTTGAGCTTACACAGCACTGACGCTGGTGGATATTCCTCTCTTTAACCAACAAAGCATTTATCCCATGCAATGAATGTTGAGATTTTAGGGTTTGGTACGGTTGGCTTTGATAAGTAGCAGCCACCTTGCTAAAGTGTCCTTTAGCAAGACAAAGAGGCTGAAAAATTATGCAGAAGTGCTAAAAACTGAAGCTCTTCTATTGCCCACCTGAGGCTGGCTCCAAAACAGAGTAAATCTCCTTAGACCTCCATGTTAAAATGCCAATCTTTACAGGCGATATAATGTTTTTAGCGTAGTACAATAAATGATTTTGGTCTCTAGCTAATTTCAACATTCATGACAACTGTATGGGGAGTGAATTTTGATATAACTCACATGGACACATTTTATTAAGGCCCAAAGATACGCATATTTACAGGCGACTGTCAGATCCACCCCTCACTCCTCCACAGCTCTTCTTGTCCAAATATGGTCACTTCTGGCTCCAAAGCACCAAGATGTTGACAGCTAAAATACCAAACAAGAGGTTTCAAAACGGCAGTCAACAAACAGATGGATGATATCACTGTAGCTACGTCCATTATTTATACAGCCTTTGAGCAGGACACTAAAGCTGTATTCTCATATGAACTTGGCGCAATGTTTGGAGAATTGGGTCCAGACTCTTAAGGAGACTGTCTGTACCAGAAGCATACTCACCTACTGGAGATAGGGGGTACTCTGTTTTGTTTAGGCGAGGGTTGGAGGCAGGACATGACGCAGATTACACCACAGTAACATAGCAGGTTTATAATTTGGTCATAAACGACCGAGTCTCTTGCAGTTCCTTGATTTTTTCTGACAATTTTGGCATTTGCCCGCACCAACAGAATCCCAAATCTCATCATCGCTTCAATTTGACATTTTCGTTGGTGTTTTTATGTAAATGACCCTTCCTCTTCACCCACAGATATTTGTTTATATTTGGTTTTGCCTGATCTGTACGATAGAAATGTCATTAAAACGCCCAGTTGCTCACTATCAGTATTTCTTGCTCCTATTACCACAGGGGCTCAATAAGACATTAAACTACATGAAACAAGGTCAGCGCTCCGTAACTCCTTAAAGTGCAGTTTTTTTTTGTACATTCACAAGTGACATTTTGAGCTACTGCTCCTCTTCAGACTTGGCTTTCATTACTATCGTTTATGACCAGAACCTGCCTTAAACGCTTTTTGTGTGCTTCAAAATTGGACATTACACAGACTTTGCACTATGAGCTGATGGGGTAAAGTCTGTTTAATATCCGATCCAACTGATTTAGACAATTGCATTTGGACATACAGCTCTTCCAGGTGATGAAGCTTGTTGTATTTCTGATCTTGTGCTGTAGTCTTCCTTCTGTGATCAGTCAGTCATCAGAAAAAATAAAATCAACCTGGAAGCAGATTTCCATTTTTCACATTTTCAAAATTATTCATTATTGTTATTAGCTATATCATCTGTTTGAGGTTAAATAATTTAGAATGCATGTGGTACAATCAATATATTCAGTAACTGGTCAGATCGACCCTGATTAATTGATCCGTCTCGTGAGATTTGTTTGACACCAGACTTAATTTTTCATGTAATTTGTAGCCATCTGGATGGAGTCAATCTCGCTTTGAGGCAACATTTCATCTGTACTTGTCCATCAGTTGCTCCCTGCTTTTGGCAAGCTGTATCAGTAAAGACTGCGATGTCTGGTTTGTCTGCGCCGTCAATGCTGATCATGTCTATGGCCTGAGGAAAGAGAGGGAGAGAAAAAACGAAAGACAGAGGTCAGTGAGTAAAAATAACATTTAAAAAGTGGATGATAGAATATAGGAAAACAAAGACAGTCACCTTTTATTGCATAGGGATTACTGCAACATTTAAGGGTCTTTCTGGGACATATTTATCCTGTTTAAAGTTGGACAGTGGTTCTCACAGATAGTTTTAATGCATCAGAGCTTTTCACTTTCTCCCAAAGAACTCAGACAAGAAGCAGGAAAAGGAAACCTATAAAATAATGTGGATGAAATTTTTCCCTTTAGTATCGTCTGATGCACTGATGATGATGGACACTATAATGCCCTTTTTCCACACGTGCGCTGTTTTGGCTTGACTTGGTTTGGTCTAGCACGTCAGCCCAGCGCGTCCCCACTACAACAAGTTGTGTCTTTAATTTATTACTGCTTGAGTGATGACGTTTAAAAGCAGCAGGCTGATCCTCGGCTAATAAGCAGCAGTAACATAACACAACTCCTGTACAGCTGGAAGGGAACATGAAACAGTAAAATAAAGCAGTTATCTAAAGTAAAAACAGGGACACGGGAGGAAAACTAAACTTAAACTACAAAGATTTAGTAAGACGCTAATAAAGCACTGAGAGCTGAATACAGAGACTTTAAAAACATCCTCCTCTTTGGTTTCCTGCACAGACAGACTGAGTGAGGTGAGTGAAATCTTGCAACACACACTTGTTTCAGAGGGAAAAGGGTCGTTGGGGGTTGGCTGTGGTAGGCAAGATGTCATCACTACCCACTTTGAGGTGGTCGGCCGCACTTTTGGCCCTACTCCGGAGAAAGTGTATCTCTGGTGCCACTGCACTGCTTGACATATTTAAACTGACAAAGGAAACGCAAATTGGTGTGGCCAACTGTGCCAAAGGAACAGGGCAATGTGGAATAATTTATTCAGCCAATAAATTCATTTCTTGAATAACATGAATCATGTCAGATAAGTCTATGTCTTAAACAAAAAAAAAAGAATATTTTGTCTTAAATAAAATCAAGTGGTTTAAGAAGTGATTCTTGAATCACTTGTAAAGTCTTTCAGTTTACAGCTTTATTTTATCTTATCCTCCAGCTTTATTTGGCATGTTTGAAATAAGGATCTAAACTCGGAGAATTAATTTCACTATATCAGCAATTTGTTCCGCTCTGACGGTTCTTTAGTGTCCTTCTTGCCTCCTACAATCATATCTCGCTCGAACTATGCTACACTGCCCCCACGAACTCCAGTGGTACTGCTCCGTTTCATCCATATCCGTAAGCTTTCAGAAAGCTTGCACAAATACAGATGAAATGAGGCAGAATTTAGAGTTAAACAGACAAAAGGCTCCGCCCGTCTCTGTGTACGTATCTAATGTTGAGCATAAATGCACCTTCATAATAACACCTGTGCAATAACGCTCCAGCAGTAAATACTGGAGTAGTGGAGAAAACACAGGAACACCTCACACGGTATTTCACAGTTGTTCTTGTAAATGTGTCCACAGTAAAACATGGTTGCTTCTGGCTGCTGTCATACATTTATTGAGAGCAGGGCTGTAGCCCGTCACTTTTTAAAAAAAAAAAACAACTTGATTGTCAGGACATATTGAACTCCTTATCTGGATGTTGTCTCCGGGCTTCAGAAGATATTGGAGATGTGACAAGACATGCACATCCTCTGATATCTGCGCATTGTCCGGAACAGACAGGGATATCCGCGAATTGACATGTGCTATTAAATATCTGCCACAAACAGCTGCAACAGGCTTTCATTATTCAATTACAGATTTTACTGAAGACTTGTCTCTGAGAGCATGACCGATGTGATTATCAATAGTGTTTCACCATGCGCGTATTCACAGCGCACTGCTTCTTCCATTAGAGTGTTAAGCGAGGTAACGGGTCATCATTTTTTTTTTTTGCCTGGGATTGATTCATTTTTTGTCCCACATTTGTACACATTTGCTCGCGATTATTTGAGCCCAGGCATTTTTATTGGAGTGTTTCACTCTGCCCCAGACAAGAGGCCAGCAGGGAGAGAGTCAGGCATCTAAATGTGAAGATCCAATGTTATTTTTCCAGAAAAATAAGCAGCTGCACTGAATATGAACGCAGAGGGTGATGGAAACTGTCACTCACAAATGTGCTCCTGCATCAAATTGATATGTGAAGGGTCAAATGCAAGTCAAACGCTTACTTACACCTGAGCACTGTGCGCCCTGCAGACAGTTACAGAGTAATATTGTATGAAATCAATTCGTTCATTGCTTCATGCTGTTTTTCTTACTTTGGTAAGAAATGTTTTATGCTCAGAAATGGTTTAACCTGTCCCCCACCCTTGTTAGATTCTGCATTTTTCTAATATAAATGTTGATAATAAAGAGGTCTATTACATATAATTTCCTCTTTATGACACAGGAAAACAATCAGAAGGGGGCTGAACTGACTGACACAATTTGCTGAACAGTTGATAAAAGCAGAAGGTACATTTTAAAGTACTTACAAAAGAAATGACTTGTGATGTATTTATTCTTTGACCTAGGACTTAAATAACTTTTTGATCGAATAGATTTCTAACAATTGCTTCATGCTATTATCCCAGGTTCATAATGGATCGCAAATTGTGTTGGTTTGTTTTGTATAAATGTCTGCCTCTGTCCATCTCTGAGTCATGCAAAACCAATGATAAGACAACACTCCAGCACAGACAGCGCACTATAAAAATAGAAATCCTTATACAATAGGAGACAATTACCAATCTCATATGAAAACCCTGCAAATTGATTTACTTCTGTGATCATTTTTAGGCCACAGTTGTTTTTATTGTTGTTGTGTTGAAGCATATTCATTATTGTTATCTCAGCCATGTGTAAGCCTGGAGGGTATCATGGTCATGTGTGTGAGAATGTGTATCTGTTTGTTTGCAGGGCGCATATTGTTGAACCAACTGGTCTCATATTCTGTGTGCGCATTTATGACTGTATGCTTTCAGACCTTTTGTTGTGATTCATGATTGTTTCATTGACTGTTTTATGTCGTCGTTGGCTGCTGATTCCTCACTCTTTTTTACTGGCCGTCAGGGGCCGCAAGTGATCAACAAAATCATGTAGCAAAAGCAAAAAGCATTTCTGTGAATTGTCTCGGCTAGAAACAACAAGCCTTACTGTCTGTTTCAGGCCATATTTTGACCTTTGTCATGGCTCATTTTGAATCGGAGCATGTGAAGATCAATGCTTTTTTATGCTGTTATGCTAGAGGTGAGTGCAGGATAATAATATACAGAAAATTAAGATGGGGAGAGATTATCTGTAAATGGGCATGGAGAAGATGTGAATAGTTATTTTAGAGACGCAGCTGTGTGGAGATGGTTTGGCAAAAAATGTATTTGAGTCATTAATACTATTAATATAATATAACAGAAGGACCATTAATAAATTAATTAAAGGAAATAAACAATGAAAGGTTTGAGGAAAAAAGAATAATTGAAAAGAAAACCAGTAACAATATGTGGATGAATAGGAGGTGTGTCTACAAAAGGAGATTAAAAAGAAAACCCATATCATTATCGTTGCTGCTTCGTAGGAGGGACACTTATAGCATTGTCTAGAGTGGCCTCCTTCAGCTCCAATGACAGTCTGGCAGAGATCTGCACTTTTCAAGCTCATAGCGTTTCTAATGTTTTGCTCACCCTCTTTTATGTAGTGCAACACACAACCTCAAAAATGAACACACTTTTTTAATTTTATGACATTTACTGCATTATATATTGCATATGTTTCTATTTATGCACAAGAATAATAATGTAAAAACAACACACAGTGCAACAAAAGAAATACTTGACCTGACATCCCTTTATTTGTTAATAATGCCGCCCTGGGTCTGTACCCCGGCAGGTAAAGAGCAAGGTCCGCCTTAAAGCTCCGCAGGCCAATGAGTCAACGGCTCCCCAGGCCCTGACTGGCTATGGATGGATGGGCCTGCTGCATGTCAGGGGGGTTCTAATACCTACACTCAATGAGCTGGCTAATGGGAGTCCTTTCACCCTGACCCCCTTTTCCTCACACATTTACACACCGAGCCCTCTTGGCTTACCCACTGGGCCATAGAAAGCAGGGGAGAACGGCTTGACTCGCTATCAGCCTTATAGCTTGGCCTCAAGCTTGACATTTTTCTCATGTTTAAGAGGCATACTCCCATTTTCTCTAAGCTGCTAAGCTGTGTTTTTCAAGGTTGTAGTTGATCGGTCTGCTTACAGCTGTCAAAGGCACTGTTGATTTTGCATGTATTACATCAGCATCAATATTTTTCAACCTGTTTTGCAAGGGGAGGTTGACTGAGCAAGCATGCTCGGCTAGTCCGCCCCGCTTAACACTCCCAGTGTCAGGGCATGTTCACCAGGTTGTTCGGAGCACTTACTTGTTCATGTCTTATTTGTAAGGCAAGAGCAATATCTTAGCCAATTATTGATTGTGGCTGTTGGGTAAAGCAGGTGTTTTTCCTTTCCTGATAAAACTGTGGGGAGTTAAGAACCAAGATTGGGATTGTACTAACTACAGAAAACTATAATAAAATGGTCAGTGGAATGTTAAACCTCTTTCCCACTGCACAAAAACCCACTAACATCCGCTAACATCCAGCTTTTTATTGTAACAGGAAAGGTTACAGTCTTTGTTCACACCAGCGTCAGATGACTCCAAAGTAGTCCCGGGTATTTATCGGCACTGGCAAATGTGCAAATGTGCAGATTTTAGCTCTTTTACTGGTGAGTTGCAATTAAGCACCAACACAAATTACCATCCATCTCCACCAAAGCATTGAGTTATATTGTAATAGTCAGTCCCAATCCTGTTCTAAATTTATTTTTTTCAAACAATAATTAATTAAAAAAGCTATTGCATATTAATGAAAAGAAAAAAATGCTAAGGAGTATCAATGGTTGTATGAGAGAATGTATAGTCTTTAAAATTTGCCTAGACTCATGGATATGTCATAGAAATTTATCAGTAAAAATGTGTATGAATACTTCAGGAAACAAGCTAATTTTAGTGGAAAAAAATATTAGATACAGGTAGTAGAATCAGGTTTTGTATTTACCATAAACGTCACAAGATCTTATATCGCCTAAATATTTCTGGTTCTAATTTCTATTTCAAGTTATTGCATTTCGAGGTGAGCAGTTAATAGGTCATGCCACAGTTTGATATTTCTCAACACTCATCACTTCTGCAAACCAGTACAAAGTTGAGGCTGTCGACATTGACTCACAGACGCTGTGTATTATTCATTATCTCTGACTGAGAGAATAAGTAAAGGCTGTCACAGGAGCCCAGTCAGTGAGGATTTAATTAACAGAACCTGCCACATTCCACTACATCCACTGCCTTTCTCAGAACTCATAAAAGCCATCCCTATCTGCTGTAATTACACTAAACATGTCACAATAAAGCTCTGCCGATGATTAATTTGAGTTGTGGAGAGGATCAATTAATTCATTTATTTGCAAACCGCCGCTCTGCTTCCTTTTGTAGACCTATTTCATTAACCGTCATGCTTTCCTGATTTTTGGTCCTGTCCTTGTTCTTTTTTTTCCACGACACCTGGAGGAATAGCCTGTCTTATTAGCCACATCGTATTACCGCAGAAATTTACCCTGAGCCCTGAGGTTTTTCCATCTTAGAGGCAGTTACATTAAAATGAGGAGTAAACCACAAACCGTGTATTCCGTAATACTATAATCTCAAGGGTCTTCAATCAAACTCCTGTTGGTAGGACCACAAGGCAAGAAGTAGAGCTGTAATCTGAAAATGAAAGCCTACAGCTGTGCTACTCATAGAGCGTAGTTAATGGAGGATGTGATTCTGTGCAGCAGTGCTTGTCTCACAAGGTGACTCGGTCAGCATAACCATGTGAATTCAGAAGACCACCCTTGGGTTGCAGTAATGGTCGGAGGCCACGGTTATGTACTAACTGGTGCGCCGCAGCATAAATTACAGGCGCGGGGCATCTGGCAGGGCTGTAGATCATACTGACGACAGTGGAAGTATGATATCAGATAGGAGAAAAAGGGAGAAGTAGAGATGAATAGGAAAGTGGAGAGAGGGAGATGATAAAAAGAGAGGGAGGGAAGGAAGGGAAGGAAGCAGTTGTGGGGGGGGGTTAGATGACTGTTATTGATTATATGCCTGTAGGCGAGGAAGTAAGGCCAAATGTTCTGCTCTGCCAGACAAAAAAGTGTATTATTTCAAAGGTCATGGCATGCATTACAGTCTTTTTACTCCGAGTACAGTCGGGTAAACAGCAGAATAACAGCGCTGAGATACGACCACTAGCATGTAGCGCAGAGTGTACTAACAACGGCATTAACAGTGTTTTTGTTATGACTGTGTTTTTTTTTGTCACGGTCTGTTGCGTGCAGGTGTGCCTGGGCGTGCAGTTCATCTACCCAGAGCACTGTTTGTTTGATGCACTACTATCTCCATAGCAACTGCCACAACACCTGGCCTAAGAGATAGCGTGCCAGAGACAACAGGCTTGACAGGATGTTAGGACATATTTCAATGCACATGTCAATGCACAATGTACATTTGCCTCCATTTCCATGGAGATTTACACCATTTTCATGCCATTACAACAGTCTTACATCAATGGCCTCCTTGCCATGTCTTTGATGTAGGGGTGTACCGTGTCATCCCTGCTGAGGAGACCTCTGCAGTGGGAGCTTTGCCAGCGAGTATCCCTCTGAAGACCAAGAGGGTCCTGCTCACATGCCCTTCATGGCAGAACATGTGAGAAAAACTTCTCGCCTTCCGATGTTTTGCAAGTCAAAGCACAGAGGCAGTTACATGAATACCAGTCAGGCCTCCTCCTGTCTGTGGAGCTTGTTAGTCGTTGCATGAATGTCACACAATTTCAGAAAGAAACACCTGCAAGTACTGCTGTACTTATCAAAAAACAAGTTGAAAGTTGACTGAACCGTGGGAAATGTTAATAAGCACTAGCCGTTGTTCTGACAAATGGAGCCACCCACTCAGAATGACCTTACAGAAGCAGTAGATCTATCAGAATGTGCCACTAGCTCCTATATATGTGGTTAAAAGTATGTGCATGTCCTCTGGAATATACATATTTTTGCCTCTTACATGCGCACTGATGTTGCAGCCATTATCTTGGTAGGTGATTCTGAGCGGTGGCTCTGTCAGCCAATTACCGTAAGTGCTGGGTAATTTATTGATATTATATCAATATTGAGATATGAGACTAGATATAGTCTTAGATTTTGGATATTGTCATATGTTAAGTTGTTTTTTATGTTACAGTAAACAATTTGGCAAAATTGTTTTTTCGTCGGTTTTGCTTACTGCAAAACTAGTCTTAAATTTCACTGAGAGGCATTAAAAAGTCTCAAAAAGTCAGAGATCTAAGCTGTAGGAACCTTTATAAATATTTTAAGGAAGCACCAAAAGTCTACCTTACAATATTGTCACAGCATTGATACTGATGGTCCAAAATACCCCAAATATTTGATTATCTCCGATTTGCCTGCCCCTAACTGTAACGACATATTATTATTATTACTATTACTATACTACTGTAAGTGGTGTTATCTCTAAATTACCCATTATCACTGTCGATCAGAGGGTTATGCCACCATAACCTTTGCGTTCCTCTTAAATCCATCCATCCATTAGCTATACTCACTTCTCCTTGAGGTCACAGGGGGGCTGGAACTGATCCCAGCTGACACTGGGGGTAAGAGGGGGAGTACACCCCGGACAGGCCACCAGTTAATCACAGGGCTGACACATAAAGACAGAAACACCTACGGGCAATTTACAGCCTTGTGTCTTTGTGGGGAAAACCAGGGGGAATCCACACAGGCACGGAGAAAACATCCAAAGTCGGCCAGCAAGTTTGAACCCAAAACCTTGCTGTGCAGCGACAGTGCACCACTATGCAGCTCCTCATAAATCCTTTCCATTTCAACATTTTCCAAGTGAACTTGCTGAGCGTTTTACACACCATCAGCTATTCATAGAGCTCTTTCAATTGAACTCATGTTGGCTTTGACTTTCTGTTTGCACCTCGTGCTGCCGCTGACACGTCTCACACACTTCTGTGTCTCGGACAGATGCAAATGTCTGTCTCAACGATGTTCTTGGCTAGAAACAGCCGCAGGCCGTGCGCTTTGTTTCTGCAGACAGCTCGTCTGCTTTTCGCTGCCAGATTGACTCAAGACCAGTTCAGAAGTACAGACACAACACTTATTGCACTATATTTAGCTTCCCTCACAGGTTGGGCTAGCAGAGAGGTGAATAATTAAAAGCCTTTGTTGGGTAAATGCAGGAAACACTGAGACTGTGATCTTTGTAGTTTTCCAACAAATTCAACAGAATAAATTCCTCTTGTAAACACTGAGCCATCGGTTTAGAGTTAAACGCTATAATTTCAGCACAGAGGCAAATGAAAAACCTGAACGGCCCACATATTCTCGAGAAGAACATAACCTTTTTCTTTTTTTTTTTACCTATAAAGACAGTGCACTGATGTATGTTTAAAAGGGTAGATTTTAGAGCAGTAATATTTCATGAGGCAAGTGGCTTTGTTGCTGTCACTGTGGTCCTTTGGTTCGCGCTATCAAAGGAGACATCACCTTTAATTGTTGTCATCCATCACTTGGCAACGGGCTCACGTGGAGATCATAAGGCCTTTTATTTCTGGCTTGAAATGAGATCAGCTCAGATGTATAAGCTGAGAATCTTGAGAAAGGCTCACTGTATCACCTTAATTTTTGATGGCACACGTTGACACCGAATTAGATTAACTATTGATGCAGAATGAAGCAAGACGGCGCGGGCAGCCTGCAAGCATGCACACAGCTTCCTGTTGATGTTGTAACAGTGTTTACATGAATATTTCCACACATATGTCTGCATGTTCTCTCTGAAGGGACCATCCTCTGGGGTTAAAACATCCATAGCAGCACATGCCAACACCTTTTGCACTTGAGAGTAAAAAAAAGAAAAGAAGACTTGGACACACTGAAATGGAAATGAAGCAGGTATTTTTTATGCGGAGCTACTGTATCTTGTGCCACTGTGTCAGGAGCGCCCCTGTTATGAGGGAACTGGGGTGTCTGGAGTGTTTTCCCCCATTGAGATGAGTGTGTTTGGGTTGAGGCGAAAACGCTGGCTGACATGAGTGTGGGATTGAGCTCCAGCAGCCTCCCAGTGGGACAGGAGGACAGGGACGGGTCTCTTTCAGCAGGGCTCTGATTAGACCCATCGCCCTAGCTGCCACGCTCCACTCACACTGGTAATTGGAGCTGGCAGGAGGTTGGCATGCACCCCTCCCCTGCCCCCTCCTCTTCTCCTCCCTTCCCCTCTCCTTTTTACTCTTTTCCCCTCTCTCTTCTTTCATGTAAATCTCACCTCACCTGCCCGTGGCTGTTACAGCAGAGGCACACCTCCTTGGCACAGTAGTTTGTGATTACTGTATCATGTTTTCTTAATTTCACTAATTACCCAATTTGTAATTTTCTCCTTACAAACGATGTTGCCAGTGTTGCCCCATGCCTTTTGTGTATAGTCGAGGCCCCCACTGCTATCCTAATTGAGTAGTACAACCACAAAACCACATAAAGCCTTCCCCTCCTGCCCTCTCTTTTCTACCTTACTGCTATAAACACTGTAAACAAGTTCATCTGCTAAGCTGATCGTGTTTCAGACTGTGTGCGTGTTAAACGGCTGTTGAGAGAACAATGGTGCTTATTTTTCACATCATGGAGGAACCAGTTCGTGCGTACCTACATCTGACACCTTTCTGCCTTCTGGCCTCACTCATTTTAAGGGCGTTTCTAGTGCTTTTGTTGTAACGACTGTATCACAGAAACACTTTACAAATAGTCTTATTAACCCCTTGAAACCTGAGCAAGTAGGTTTGACTTCTTGAAAAACATGGGGCGAAGTGCAGTGAGCAACTTAACAAGACACGGCACAGAAATAATGATTTTATTTGTAAAGAGTAACAAAATGTTTCTTTCTTTGTTTGTGTTACATTTTATTCAACTGTGTAAAACGTCCTTGAGTATCATGAAAGGTGCTTTATAAATCTAAGATATTACTATTATTATTATCAAAGTAACCTGTAAATAAGCTCAAAAAAAGAAAGAAAGGTTAAAAAAAAGATAAAAGATATATGTGTAAATTTTTTTCTGTAACATAATTTAAAATATGTCAAAATGGGGTGGGGTTTTTTTGTGACAATTTTCCTTCTTTTTAAATGTCTTTAAAAAAAATCAAATGTTTAAGTGTTGTTGTTGTCACCCTTTACTCGTACATTTCTCACCAAGTTGCTTACTTCCTTTTTCCCCACTTGACTGATTGATTGTTTTTACTTTGAATATGTAAAGTGTAACAAAAACAGTAGTTACAAACATATCAGCAACAGAAAGAAGAAAAAGAACTCATAAGAAATTCCTTCTGCAAATTGCCTCAATTTACATGTGCAAAGAGGGTTAGGAGGAAAACCTTTTTATTCCCACCCCTTTATTCAACAATTAATTTATTATCAATAAACTCCCTTATAGAATTCCTAATCTTGTCATATATGTAATGGCATACACATATACACACCTGTTTCTAAATATTTAAAAATCTGATCATGTCATTTACTACTATATAAATAGACCCTTACTTATCTTGTTAAAAAGAATACATTTTTACAAATATATATATGTATGTATATGTGTGTGTGTGTGTTTTTACACATACCATGTTTTTGAATTAAATGAAACCAATTTGTTTTCACAGCTTTTAAAGGGCGTCTGAATGCAGCACTAGAAAACTGATGTCGATCAAGATTTCAAAGAGTTAAACATATTAAACGTCACATCTGCTTCATTATATCAGTACAACTCTTTGCATGCAGGGTTCATAATTTCAGACAGTTAAGTTTGTATATATAGAGAATAAATTAGCAGTGTGATAGTTATAAGTATCACACATGACAGTGGTATTTTTTGTTTTATTTTTTTGTGGCAGCATTGTTCATCTTAGTAATGGATCGCCCGTATGACATTATCGCAGGATTTTTGCCTTACTCGTATTTTCCTGCCTGGACTAGAGAGAGAAGTGGAACTCTTTTTTGATGAATTACTCTCCAGCACAAGAGGGCCTTTTTATTAAAAATGCCCTCTATCTTGACAAACATCAACCTGCATCGCCTGCACTGTTTCATTGGATTCTCTCCAAATTTCCCCATTCCTTTTCTTCTCCCTTCAAATTAAAGACTGAACAAAGGCATGTCTTTGTCTTCCCGGGGATGGCATGTTGGCAGACAAGGCCAGCCGCAGGAGTTCCAGTAGAAGGAGAAGACAGACAGGGCTCAATTCTTTCCTCTCAGCTACACAACATCTTTGATAAGTATGTGTATAGAGATAACTTTCAGGGTTTTTTTTTATTTTTAACTAAAGCTTAAGACACAGGCAGCACGAGAAAGCTACATTAGATGTGGACAGCATGGTTTTGCAATTATATTTTTTACGGACTGTTCCCATCCATTACATAGCAAATTCTAGTTCCTTTGCTCCGGCCATTGGTTTGCAACCCCAGTGTGCAAAAAAACCCGATAGAGAAATACTTTTATACCTGCAGCCATTGCATTACTGAACAGAGCTAGCATAAAATAATGCACTTTGCACTTCAAGCTTTGGAGTGAGTGGTGAGTTTGTGGGTGTGTATATCAAAGCACTTTGTTGTGCTGTTCTGATGAGTTTGTATAACTTGATACTGTTTTGATACTAAATGAAACTCGTTTTAATGCATTTTGTTTTAATGTCCTGAAAATGTATTCTGCTGTCAGCTTGGAAAGCTCGTCTGCGTAACAAATTTACCCCACTAATAAAGAAACTTTGAGCCTTTTCATACTGAGCATTATGTTAACAGTCTTAACAAATTACACATAATTAACTGTTAAAGGTGCGGTATGAGATTCTGGGGAAAGATAATTGATTCACTTCTAAGTTGTCGATCACACATGCTTTGGGACGATCTTGGGACCGAACTACTAACCCAAATCGTCCGTATTTGACTACCTGTAAATGAGACTCAACTATCTTTCGCCAACATGTTTAAACATTGCAAAGTCTTTTATGGGTATTTTAAGGTTAATCAGAGTTTGGTTATGTAGTTTAGTGTTTTGGGGGTATTTATGACATATTTAACATTTTGATTAGCACTGGGGCACTTTCAACATTTTACCTTAAGTTCTTTTTTTACGGTATATTGTCTGTGGTGTCGGAAACTGTGTCAATGGATGTCTCGTGTTTTCAACTGCAAACCAAATCTAACAATAGGTAAATATAAAGTAACTCAAAGATGTCTTCATTACATTAAAAAAATACCATTTGACATGATAATGTATAAAAGATGTGATTTGGTGGAATCACAGTGACTGTGCAAGGTTCGGCTCTCGAGGCAGGGTTTTTAGGGGCCTGCATGTCAAAGACTCAATCAGCTTCAGTCTGTGGTATGGCCACTTTTCTGTATTAGGACACATAGCTGGAAATGCTTCAAAATAAGTGAAGCCTTATCCCTTCCTCCTAGGGCAAAACCTTAAACGTGGCCCCTGGGAAGTGGCATTTTAGGTCCAGCTCAAATCTTGACATTACAGACATTTATTATCTCTCCTTTAAACATGGTTTAAAGAGGCCATGAGAAATTTTATTGTTCTCTTTGCTTCCCCGGGAGCAATCTAAATTTGCAGGGGAATGTGGATTTTTATTGCTATACCAATTACATCCATTTTGTTTGCTTAACAATGTTTTTTCTGGTTACACTACCCTTAAAGTAACCTTGGATATTTCATGCTCCTGTAGCACACTCACCATGGTAATAACATTGGCTCTGAGCAATGCTCTGCCTCCTATATACAGTGTGTATAACATTTATTGTACATGCAGCCCGGCCGGTCTCTTTCAACAATTCCCCATGTTGAAATTAACACACTAAGTGAAGCCATGATGCACTCTCTACTTATAAGACTGAGAAAAAAAATGTCTGTTGGTTGAAATAACAGCTAACCTTCAATGCAAACATTAAAAAAGTGAGGCTAGATTCATGTATTAGCTTTGCAGCAGCAGTTTGCCTTTTAAAGTATTCCCTGTTTGTGCTTCCTGATATGACAGAGCCGCTGACTCATGTAATAACTCCTTTGGGGTCTCTCACCCTGTTTTACCAATGGTTTGCATTTTTCACAGCCCGGGAGCCTCCGCCAATAATCGTAATCATAAATATTCTATAGGCAGCAATACAAAAGGGTTTGGGTGAAAATATCCTATTCTGATATTGGGGTCTTCTTCAATGCCACAACGCACTATAGCATAAATACCTCCCTTCTCTCAAAAGACAGTATGACAGACCTCTCAATCCACCTCGGTACAATCCCTGTGGGAACCGCCAAGGTGTGATTGACAGGATCAGTGTCATGCCTCATTGAATCGATTGGTTTCCACCTTTATATTAGACCTGGAGGGAAGCTGCACCATTTTCTGGCTGAGAGATGAAGTGATTTGGGGGGTCTAACCATGTGTTACATGTACAATGTGGACACATGAACAATTGGAATCAGCAGAGGAGTGGCAGATGATGTAGCTTTTTTTATGTTCACGCTTGATTGAAGATCAGACACTTGCTCTGGACTACAACACTGAAATCCATCGTGAGTCTTAATACATTAGGACACACCTTCCTTTAATTAATGGATCGATATTTGCTTCTCTATATTCACATCACAAGTTTCATTATTTGACTGACAGACTGGACAGGTTGTGCAAATATAAGAGAGGGCCGTATGATGTTGAAAGAATATCTAATTTCGATTATTTTTACTGATATTGTAATTATGATATGATTTCTGATATTAGTGGGGATGATAGTTTTACAGCATTATTTTCAGTTTAGTTTTAAAAATGATTATGGTGTGATTTTTGTGGGTATCTGTACAAAACAGTTTTTTTTTATCATGCTTTTTTGTGTTTCCTTAAGAAAAATGTCTGCAGCAGCCTTAACCATAACAAATATAGTTAGGTGGACATATGATGACAGAGAACAGGATAGTAAAAGTATATTCAAGAATAGAAGAAATTATTTATTTAAAAAAATGAGGAATAAACAACAAATAAATGCATACATAAATACATATATATAAATAAAAGAAAAAATAAATGAGAAAATAAATGAATAAAAACTATATAAAAAAAAGGATACTAATAAAGAAAAATAAACAAGTAAATTCACACAGGCTTCAGATATGTTTATATAAGCCTGTAGATTAGGATGTGTAGGCCAGGACTTCTCTGCAGCACAAGAATAACTAATTAAAGCAATATTTTAACACAAATTTTGCTTTTAACAAATTTTATTATACTTCATTTATTTTAAAAAATATTGCACCTCCTATATTGTATAGGCATACAAAAAATAAATTCAAAAAAATGATCAAAGACATTTTTAGGGACTCCTAAAGTTTTGCTAAACACAACCACCTGAACCGAGACCAACTGGGCCTTCCAGCCCAGTGAAAGCATAATGAGAAAACTTGGTCCATGTCAGCAGCCACAAAGGGGCCTCTGCTCAGGTGGTCTGTGGCCATTAAAAACATGTTTTAAGTGAACTGTAAGTACTTGAGACTGCAGTTCAGCTCGCTCTGGGTTTGATATAATTAATAGGTTTCCACATTGCACCTCACAAGGAGAACAGCAGATGACTCTCTTATTTTGCACATCTTTAGCCACCAAACTGTCAATTTTTTAAACGATTTTTAAAATTATTCTCCTAAACTCTCATTTGGACAATTACTGTAGCTTCAGCATTATGTGTGGTGTGTATCACCATCTCTCTCTTCATCGCCATCTCTCTCTTGAGCTTTTTTCTCTTTTCTTTGAAGGTTAGAGAGAGTAAACCACAGAGGAACACAGGGTACTACTGTTACCCTCTTCATACAATGACAAATTGTACAGTATTATTTCATTGTGCTGTAGTTGCCTGTTTTGTAGCGGTATCCTGATTTCATTTGGGATGTCTGAGAACGAATCCTATATCGTTAGACAGGAAGTAAGCCTCGCCACAACGATAAGAGGCCATGCAGAGATCTGTCAACTACATCTGAATATGAGACGATCCGGGCTACCAGCCAAACACGAGGGTGAGGGCAGGAACAACTGCTCTGCTGGGGATCAGAACAAAGTACAACACCCATGCACCTATTCATGCTCCAGCCATATAAGTTTACATATGGATTTTGGGTGAATAAAACATTTGCTTCAAGTGGCGAGCAAATCTGCATCTTCATGTCGCATGGAGTTCGACCAGCAAAGTTGCAGCTTCAACCACAAGCACAGTACTACGTGAGGAGGAGACTGATAATTGTCGTGTTTAACCAGCTGATATTGCATAGTTTTTGCAATGAAAAATGCAGACTGAGAGATGCTGCCTGCCTGGCAGTGTATTAGAATCAAGCACAGGAACATAAGAAACTGGAAAACGTACCAATTACATCATATTTTGCATTCTTTATTAACAAGCTAGCTTTCCACTGCACAAATTTGACACCAATATTGCCTCAGCAGATGATGGTACCTCTTATGCATCTGCTCATGTGTGTCTGCACCCTTATAGTTTTGAGATTCATTCATATCGGGGACTAATGTATGTAGTTCTTCGTATTGCTGATGGCTGATGTGAGACAGCCTGGTATAATCTGTAACACAGCTTACAATGGACACTCTGTAACAGGAGATATTTGTTTCGTGTCGGATGAGCTCAGAGTGAACAACGACTTTCATGTCTTAATTAATTAAGGAAGTTTGTAGAGAACGCTGGCTCTCTCCCTCTCAGCCGTGCACTGCTGCAATCACAGTCTTACATGGTTGACCAGTCCAGGAGGGGGGGCAACTGGAGATTAGACATCTTATTTTTGTTGTGCTATCTTGACACAAATTCTCTCGCATACATTGTAATCATTAGTTCATTTTAAGCGGACCACTCTGTGACATTGTAATCCTGTTCCGTCACTATTTCTTCTACTTTCTTCATCAGCCAAATCTCTGTTTTGTATTAATTTGGTTCATCCCTTTGGAGCAACTATCATTTGCTTATTGTTAACCTGCAGTAAGGTATCTTTTCATGGCGAACAAAAGGAGAAAGTTACAATCATTAGCACCATTCTAAGGATTTCATTTTAGCACTTTGGCCCCGGGGACACATCTACATTTGAGGAAATAGATAAAAGAGATTACAAGTTTAAGACCAAGCTGATAATAAGACCTCTCAAGTGCCACCGTGTTTCCTCTTTATTAATACCATCCAGAGGTTAAATTAGGGTTTATTATGAGCGCAGGTGGGAGGAGGGTCTGATTTAGGATTTGCAGCACAGTTAGGCAATTTCAGTGACAACTTTTAAAGATAAGAATCCTGTTAGTGTTTTTCCAACAAATGTTTTCAACATAGTGGGATAGTACATTGTTTAATCTGAATATCAGAGAGAACTCCGAGGTAAACAATTGCCGAAGAGTTTCCAGTTTGAAAACATCTGAGTGGTGGTACACAGTGACACAACTTGTCTTTACAGAGTGAGGCAGCAAAGAAGTGGGTGTTGAGTGGTGACAGTCAGTTTCAAAAAATAAAGCTTGTTTATTGTCATGACTAGACTGTAAGTTTTCAGCGGTAAAAACACAAACTGTAAGCGTAAACGTCAATGGTAGATACTGTATGAAGGGATGTTTCTCCTTCTGATGAATCCGTATGCTAAGTCTTAGCCTGAAATAGCCCACGACTCTATATTGTTCGTGTTTTGCTAATCTTATGATATGATGTCAGTATATATTGGAAAACAACCTTTCACCTTAGAATACCAAATTTTTGCTTTTAGGGATTATACTTTGTGTGTTGTCATGGATATGCTGTTACATTCATTATGATGAGTTGGATTATTCAAATAGGTTTGTTTAGCTTGCTAAGCCTAAGGCGGCTCATTTATGCATGGGTGCCCAGAGGCAGATTGCAATCCTTCCTCTGTCTAAACCTGAGACTCCCCGTGCTGGGTAATAAGCCTGCTATGATAATCAATCAGAGATTTTTTTGCCCAACCAAATTTGAAATACAAATCATACTCGATCTTCCATTCCCCTGTCGTGCATTCCGCTCTTGCACTAATTTTTTTTTTTGTGCTTTCTGATTACTGTTCGGCCTGTAGCACCTGAAATGTATTTGCTCTCTTTCATCCTCTTCTCTGTCCTTGCCAGCTCGAAAGCTTTGATGCACTCAATGCCTCTCACAGCAATTGAGAGCCTTTTCTGTCAGGATCTTTTTGTAAACACGCCCCACCCACCCCCTAATTTCTTGCTCTGTGTGGCTCTGGATATTCTAAAAAAACAACCTCCCTTTGCAAATTTTCAGAGAACCAGATCCCCCATGGCTTCCCCACCATCGATATGGGTCCCCAGCTGAAGGTGGTTGAAAGGACCAGAACCGCCACCATGCTGTGTGCCGCCAGCGGAAACCCGGACCCGGAGATATCCTGGTTCAAGGACATGCTTCCTGTGGACATCAGCAGCAGCAACGGGCGCATTAAACAGCTTCGTTCAGGTACAATTTGATTTGATGTGATTTAATTTCTTCAAGGAGTTTTTGTACTTCACATACTGATAATGTAAATACAGCAAAGGCAAGTTCAAGAGTATAAGATGCCATCAAATACCAACCAATAAGAGACATGTTAGACATGAAGATGATGTGAAAACACAAAAGGCCTTTGTTGTCATGTATGACTTCATGTATTCTCTTTCATCACAAAGGAAATGAAAGTTTCATTCAAAGTTTGTCGCCTCCAGTTAGCCGAGTTCTTACAGAATTTTATTTCCTCAGCCACTTATAAAGTTACACAGAAGTTGGAAGTTGTTTCTGCATTCCTGCAATCTTTGACAGTGATGCATGAGCTTGTAACCATCCAAAGAACGGAAAAGAGAATTTTTTCACCATGTTAAATAATCCTTAATCCCCTCTTAAACATGCAGTGGGGTGACAATGAGGCCAGCCGATGATACATTGGCTAGAATACAACCTCGCAAAGAAACAGAAAGAAGAATGAGGTGCTCTTTGTTCACAGCAGCAGCCCACTTGATAAATAAACAGCACTCGTCTGACCTGGATCAGATGGAAAAGGTGCAAGGTGGAGAGATTAGTGACTTTTGACCAGATTCAGTCTTGTGTCTCTTTACTAAATCTACCTCACTTAGAGAGTGTCAGGCCAGGCTGCAGGTCTGAGGCCCCGAAGATTAAAGATGAGAGCTACTCCAGAAAAAGCTAGAGCTGCCCAGCAGAAGCCAAATACGGGTCACTAGAGCACTTGGACTGTCCATGTTATTGCAATATTAAAAAGCCATCCTCGCACAAGCCCAAATAAGATACAGATTTCTCACAAATTAGATAATACAACATCTACTTAATTGTTTGATAATGTTTTTATAACAGGGATAAAACTGTGCCTAAAACCGTGATTTATTTTTTTTTTCACTTCTAGCAACAAACTTTTAATTAGTTTTCTTTCTTGCAAACAGTGCGAACGCCTGAAAATATGCTGATATGTAATGCCCTCAGACGAGCAGTTCTTTTCATCCGCCACCTTTTTTCTTGACATCTGCTGCCGTATCGGGATTTACATTACTGCATATGACCTGAAATGAGGCCAATTTTGCGATGGCAGACAAAAAGCACATTCAAATGCTGCCACAGTTTAACAGAAAAGGCAGTTCCTCCTTGTTGCATCACACTCGATTTTTACACACAGACACATTTGGTCTGTTTTTTCACAGCATCCAAATCATACTAACCTTTTCAGTTTAATACCTCTGACCTGAGTACTTCTTGCTGTGCATCATTCTATTTACTGTTTATGACTTTCATTCATTGCTCTTGTCCATTTTACTAACTGCTTTCTCCACAAATGCAGACTGTTAAAAGAGTAAGGTCATCTTAAATTAGAAAGCTACATTTATAAAAATGTGCTTATATTGCACACTTTTTTTTTTTTACTATGAAGCAAGCAAAAACGAGGCTGTAGCTGCTGTCTGCAAATAAAAAGTAGCAGCATAATATTTTAAATTCTCCTCATTGGCTGTTTTTTCCTGCTCATTTACAGACAACATGTACAGTCCAAAATGCATACTTGCTTCACAGTATTAATTAAGTGCACTGAACTTTGTCACATTGCATTTAAGTGGCTTCTACTCTGTGTTATTTTTTTCCGTTATTTATCTGTGGCCTGTCAGAAGCCATGTTTTTCTCTCCCACTGATATAAGTGGATTACTAACTAATCTCTCAACCCTGTTTGCATCGAAATTACTCCCACCTAGGTGGTACACCAATTAGAGGTAAGGATGATAAAGTGTGTTGGAAAATATCACGTCCACACCATTCCCTCACATCCACATCACACCCCTGCACCCCCATTCCCCCCACCCCTCAAACGCCACCGAGTCACCAAGTTCGTCCACGCTGTCAGCGCCAACCCCACCCTCTTCTACTCCCCTTTTCGTCTCTTCCCAACATGTCCTGTCTGCTGTCTGCTCCCTAACAAACAAATGATCACCAACCCTTATGTCCAGAGAATGGAAAGTCCGAGGTCTTATCTTGTAAATTTGCTTTTTCCAAGGTTCCTCCTACAAACATGAACACACACACACACACACACACACATTCACACACAGAAACATCTTTCCGCTTCAGCCTCTCCTTCAGCAGAAAGAGGCGAGGAGCTGCATTTTAAACTAAAGGCCACCGTGGCCACAAGAGGATCTACCTGCCTCCTCTACGCAGCCTCAATGTAAACAGAAATGGCTCCATTTGCATACAGCCTACTGCATCGCCCCCCAGCAGGGGAACAGGAGGCCTGGTTGAGATGTTAAGGTGGAAATTTCAACCTCTTTTTGTGGTAATCATGTGCTTTTCCCCTGAGTGAAGGCATGATTTCCACTCAACAGCAGTGAAGTAAATAGTGGATGTCTAGAGTAAGCTGAATACATTTGGAACCACCAGCTGTCTGTCTCACATCCATGGCTCCTAATGCACAGTCGTGAAAAACCTGGAAAAGTCATGAAATTTGCAAAGAGCAATTTCCAGGCCTGGAAAAACACTTTAAAAAACTAAATATACCCTAAAAATTTTGGAAAAGTCATGGAATTTTGTTTCACAAACCTGTATAATAACACATGATGTGTTTGGTGAAGAACATGGAGGCATGTTTTCAATAAAAATCACCAAAAGTTATTTATGGGTGGAAGAAAACATAATATGCAGATTGGAGGGAATGTTTTTTTCAAAAAAAAAAAAGTTCCCTCCAATCTGCATATTTTCTTTAAAATTCGTCTGTAAAATAAATACAAAATCCCTTGCCAGTGCTTAGAAAATTATGACATCCTCTTTTTGCACCACTCCCTCCCCTCTCATAAATAACAGTCCCTAAATTATATTTAAATATTCATTGTTAATCCTATGCAGAATTCATTATATTTTAAAATAATATATATTTTAAAAAGCTATTATACAGTAATGAAAAAGACCCGATAAGAAGTATTGATGGTCGTTTAAGAGAATGTATGGTCCTTAAAATTTGCTTCAAAGTCATGGAAAGGTCATTGAAATGTATTGGTAAAAATGTGTATGAACCTCACTACATCCCATGATGAATTAGATGTTAACGCTGAAGGAGATCTGATGACAGCCTTTGTGCCGCTTCTGCGCTTGTAAGCAGTGAAATGACCTTGTAGAAGATCCGCCCGTGTTTGAGTACTTGGAAGTAATTTAAGGGATTCAGTGTTGCAGCTCTGACAACTGCCACAGCAGTAACCTTCTACATGCCTGTGGTACTTACACTGTTTTCTCCCGTGGGAGAATGGGCGGATTGACAGATTGGTGACACCGGCATTAGTATGCAGGTGCATGTCAGTGCTGAATCAGACAGCGATGAGCTCAGCGTGCAGAGCAAACACCTTGGAGAGAGATGTTGTCACGAGATCTGAGGTGGTATCGTCACATGTAACCGCCCCGCCCTGTTACGCTTCTGGTCTCGTCGTGATTTGAATACTCCTTTGGTTGGTGGTGAACCTGTTTGTTGCATTCATCTCATACTGCATGATGTGGAAGAAAATGTATCCTGACATCATCGTATGCTGAGTACTTTTGTCATTTTCAAACTGCATGGTGGCTGGCTGCCTTTCATGCTAGTACCATGCTGTTTTGGAGACATAATAAGTGTTACCACTGGCTTGTGACATACATACTGTATGTACTGCTGAGAGTTTTTAAACATGTATTTTTTAAATTATGGGATGCAGGTAAGTTTTGCTTTTTGCCTCTTCCTCAGTATATGGAATTACAACTCATCTCATCTGTCAGCTGTTTTGCAATTCAGTAGCAATGATTATATGATGGTTATGGACATGGAGTGTCAAAATGACCACACAAAGACACGTCTCCAGGGCTTTCATGCTTTGTTAGAAACAACATGTGAGCCTTCTGTCTGATGGCTACAGTTTCTTGGGACTGTGAATACTAATCTGAGCCATCTGGCACAGGAGTGTTTCCCTTGAGGCCTTCGGTGAGACATGGTGAAATAGTTGGTAATGAAAAAATTATGAGCTCACCGCTAAATGCAGACTCAACAAAGATTGGAGAAAAGATGCCTGCACTGGCAGCTGATATTCAGCAAAATCTCAGGCTATTGAGAAAATAATGACTTAGACGATCAGTTACGATTACCTTTTTACCCATTTTGATTAACCCTTTGAAAGTTTAGCAAATTGTGCTGATTAAATACACGGGAGGAAGGTTGTAAGCAACTTGAGAAGAAATGACCCAAAAATTAGCAAGGAATAAGTAAAAAGTAAAAAAGTGGGAAAGAACGAAAGAAAGAGAAGAAAAATCAAAAAGAGAAGGAAAGAAAAAAAAACAAAAACAGACAAGGAAATAAAATATAATTATAATAATTATAATATATTATAACAATTATTATTTATTATATTATAATAAATAATAATTATTATGTAACAATTTTTTAATATATAATTATGATTGTTATAAATAAAGTTGTCTGGACATTTTTCATAGCTTATTTTTTTGCAATTTGCATGACATTTCTTGCCAAGTTTTTCATTACCCTTTTTCTCATGTTTTCAAAACAGATCAAACCAATTCGCCAAGGTTCACAGGTTTAAACACTTATGAAAGGCTTCTGAGCACAGCACGAGGTTTTTAATGGTAAAACCTGGTTGAATTTAATTTTCTTTTCTGTTAATATTCAGCAGCAGGTTGATTAGTTCTTTATATATCTTTATAATATCCATTCTTAAGCTTTTGCCGTGTTTTTTGTAGTATAGCTTAACCTTGTCCTCATGACAGACTGAGATAGATAACCCTCCATGACACAACAGCACTTAAGTTTGTCAGTTATTTCCATGAGCAGAAGGCCTCGTCAAACTTTGACGGTTGTGACATGTTACTCAGATGATTAATTGACCCTCAGTCATGGTCTTTTCTTCTCCTTAACACCACGAGGCAAACATTCTGTTAGCAGCACTAAACTTGCCAAATCAGCTAAATGCTCATGTTGCTGTAAGCATCTTCTTGACAAAACTGCATCCATGTCTGAGACACTTAATTACGCATGAACTGTGTTACACTAACTGACTACAGGCTCTCTAGCAAAGTCACTGTACAGATATCTGCTGTGGTTTTTATGCCAAATTACATCTCGTATTCCGCAACTGTCAAGACGGCTAAATTTGTTAATCCTCTACGCAGGAGCTCTGCAAATTGAGAACAGCGAGGAGTCTGACCAAGGGAAATATGAATGCGTTGCCATGAACAGTGCCGGGACCCGCTACTCTGCTCCTGCCAATCTCTACGTACGAGGTAAAGTCAAATGTCTCACTCAATTCTGGAATCAATCATTTCTGTTGTCTCGAGCATTTGGAGACCACAAACAACCGTGCAACCCTTTCAAATGTGTTGTCTGTTTCATTCTGAATGCTGTTTACTCACCACTGACCATGCATTTTTATTTCTCTCTCTGCCTGTGGTACAATGGCACAGGTGATTCTAGTTATTTTAGAGCTCTTCTCAGGAATGTGTGAGAGTCTGCAGGCTGTGTTTGATTGACATCTTTCTCGCCCTCCTGTGAGCTTTTTTTGCACCTGTCAGGGTGGGACAAATTACACCTTTATAATTCTTACTGGTGCATGGAGTAATTCTCCACATAGCTCTGCACATCTTCAACCAGAGCAGAGTTCTAATTAGGCAGAATAAGTGAAAACACCTGTGGAAAACACAGGATGTTGATTGTTGTGTAATTTCCACATTTGATGGCCATGTTTATATCACTATTTCTCTCCTCCAACCAGTTCTCTAACCATTATACTTGCCTTGCCATTCTTCCCATACCAATGAGTTGAACTAACCTCAACCTCTTGTTTGGCTGCAAATTCGACCAGGTGCGGCCTCTGCAAAAACAGCTGCATTGAAACGGTTTCCTCCGCTGGCGCTGAAAGCCGTGCCAGGCCTCATTTCTTTTTTATTTTGACTGTATCGAAAGGCTCCATTATTCCCCCCTCCGCACAACCCCAGAGCTCCTGAAGGCATGGAGGGGTCTGGAGTTTCAGGGTTTGTTTTTGTTGTGGTGTCTCCGTGAGCAGACTAATGCAGGGCGAGGGCAGCATTGTGCCCATCGCGGAAAAAGCCGGTATAGGAGAGAGAGTAGTGTAGGTCAGCCCCTGCGGATAACACCACCATGTCTGATGTACATGAAACAGAATAGCTGCTCCAGTTGTTAGTGTGGGTGGAGAAGGGAGTGAAAGTGTCAGGCTAAGAAAGAGACGCACTCGCCTATCACTTCATAATTTTGTTTAAAAGCATCTAGTGTATCATAGAGGCTATTTTATGGATGAGTGATGCCTTTGTCTCTTTCCATCCATCAAGATAGAATGAGTCTCTCTTGTACTGTAACCCAGACAAAAAAAATTACAAACCACTGATTCGGAAATGTTAAATTAAGAGTACTGTGCAACAAATATTTCTTTCACTAAGGCTGGATTGCACCAACAAAGATCAACTTGATAAATCATGGTTTAAGTTTGACATCTGTTGCACAAAACTATCATTTGAAAAAATAAAGTCAAGTCTAAACCTCTCTTTAAATCTCTAAATATTTTTGGCTTTTCTAAACAGAGGTGATTTTTTATGGTGCAACAGAGCTTAATCTTAAATCTGGGTTTACTCATTTTCAAACTAGTTATACTAAACTCTGATTAGAGCTAATCTTATCTTAAATTAATCCTTGTTGGTGCAACCCAGCCTCAGATGTGCACCACTTGTGTTTAGCATCAGTGTTTCTCTTATAGGAAGGTATCCAGGAAAAATGTTTTTCCAACAGACAGAACCTCCTCCTGGATCAGAGGAATCAGAGGTAAAATCATCCTCAAGGACCACAGCGGCATCAAATTCACAGATTAAACACTGTGGGCTCCAGAAGGTTTAGATCTTAAATCTTGACAGGGGGAGGTAGTCAGCCAAACAGCAAAGGCGAGGAAGGGATGTAAGTCTCGTCTATTAATCAGGGCATGTCTGTCACAGGTGCAAACGCAGCTTTTTTTCTCCCCTCAGAGGTAATTACAGCGGTTGTGTGGCTTGGCGCCAGCAGGGGCCCCAGGCCCAGCTAGTCTGTAACACCACCCAGGTAGCTGTCAACCCGTTGGCCTCGACACCAACTTTTCCGTCAGTCTCACCACACCAGCGGAGAGATAGAAATCAAACCAACCGTAACCTTTTAAAAGTGTGCTTGTCTGGAATGAAGAACAAAGGCTCGAGCCATGTTTTCACTCCGTCTTTGTTACTGCAGCAAGAACGAGGAGATGAGACCTGGGGCTGTGCTATCACAGGGCTGCCTGATTGGGTTTAAAGCATAAGGGACTCAAGACAAGTGGCCTTTGACATGCCCCTCTCTCTCCTTCCTGTTGTTATATGTCTATTTTTTATTCCGACACACTAGAGGGGAGATTTAGGGGCTTACAACATCTGCTTTCAGACTTGTAAACATAACAAGCTTTGGAGGCAAACATGTCATTGTTAAATTTTACAGTGCTGATGTGCAGCAGCAGGCTGTAAAAACTCCAAAGTTCCAGCACAAAATTAAAATGATGCTCAGGCTGAACAAATACAATAATTTTACAATCATTTAAGAAGTATTTCATTGCTGGAAAGATGGCTTTTTTATGAAACTAGGACATGTTTTCAGTAGAAAGACAGAGAAAAATGATACTTTTGCTGAAGAGGGAGAAAATCTACAACTAACAGAGAGCGCTGCACCGCACCAAACCAATAAATGCTCCTGCTGCTGGATGATGTAATCCGAACTTGTACATGTGAAACAATGGCGGCTGTCTGGCAAGAAACAATCTCGTATTACAGTTTGACGGTAAGCAAAAACATGATTCTGAAAACATTAGTGGGGAGAAACATACAAAACAGTAAAAGAATCTTGGTTTATATTTGATCAGCACTGCCTAGTTTTACCATATTATCTAAATTTTTTTCAGCCTCTGTTTTCACTGTGTAGGAAGCAGTATGATGCCCACTTCCTGTTCACAAAGTCTGCTTATTACAGCTTAACACAAGGACTAAGATGTGTGTCTAAAAAACATTTAGCAAAGAATAAGGCAGTGCATAAATATAATCTTGATTTATACTTGATCAGCACTGCAGAGTTTTACAGTTTGACAGAATTTCGAGAGGCGAGTCTTGTCCCTTGAACAATTTTTTCTCTTTACGTCCTCATTGGTGGGCAATACAAAAATGCAGAATTACAGCCTGTAGTTCATGAAACAGCCCAGGAGGGCCAACAAAAATTGGTGAACGATGTGTTTTGCATCTATTTGCGACTTCTCGCAGAGTTTTGCCGTGGAGGAGCAGGGCTATCTTGGCACTGGTTAGATGGAGGGAAGTTTGCAATTCAGTGCTGTGATTAACTGTGCTTCAATATTCAGTTTTTCTACTTTTGAGTAAATTATAAGAATCTTTCACTTGATTAAATCCAGGGCCTTTTAAGAATTCAATCCTCCCTGGGCAGAACAGTAATTTGGAGCCTTAAATGTCAATAAAGTTACTACTTGAAGGTGACATCAAAGTATTACCATGGGAGAACGAATTGTGGTATTATTCTGTACTAACCTGCTTCTAACACCCTCACACACACACACACACACACACACACACACACACACACACACTCCTGTCAGACTTCTGGTAAATGGCTTGTTATGGGCTGGCGTTTTGTGTCTGTGAATTTCTTCTTCCACTCACTGTAGCTACCTGATCTGATTCCTGTCTGCAGGTACACAAACATACTGTCAGCACCACCGTCACAACCCTTTCCTTGACATTTGAGAGCCACCAGAGAATGATGTCCTCATATTTCTGTGTGGGAGGGGAGGAGGGGTCTGCTCATGGATTGTTTTTCCCTTCCTGTCTGCGCATCTATTTATGTCCCTCCACTTCTCGTCCATTAAGAGTGTGTGTGCGTGTTTGTAGGTGTGCAGGTGTGTGCGCACCTTGTTTGCTGTGGGCTGCTTTCACTGACCCTCCTCTAACGGAGATCTCCATCAACGTGGGCAGAATCACAAGCGTCCTGTGATTTTGCATGAGCGCTCATTTGTCAAGCACTTATCCCGCAACGGAGGAGGGATGTCAGCTTCTGTCTGCTGGCAGTCCTTCATATATCCATGTGACATGTCAATATGTCACAGAGGATAAAGTGCTGCAGTCAGGCTTTTCTCTTACCAAAATATCTTCATGCTGTTCTCTGTGTGTGTGGCTGTGTGTTGGGGAGGGAAACTTAGAAAATGATCAATTCAGGTTCAATTTTATGAGAAAAAAGATGGATTTGGGAGTACATCTAGAGTCGTAAAGAAATCCATTTTTCAGTCTATCCTAATGAGAAAAAGTCTAATAAGTTAGACCTTTAACACCTGGATCACATCAGTTTTCTTGTGCTGCAATCAGACTTTTTTCCTTTAGCATTTAAACCTCTAAATATGGAGAAAACTGGATGAATTTCTTTCAAAAACATGGGAAAACGATAATGAGCATCTTGGCAAGAATGTCCTGCAGACTGCTACTGAAATTAGTAAAAGGTGACAAGGAAATTGAAAAAAACAAAATTAGCTGAAGAGGTGCTCAGTAGCTCGCCTGGTAGAGTGGGTGCCACATGTGCAGAGGATGTGTCCTTGCAACAGCAGCTGCAGGTTCAACTCCAACCTGCTGCCTTTTGCTGCATGTTGTGCCCTCTCTTGGTAAAACCCAAAGAAAGAAAAAAAATCTTAAAAAATAAATAAGTATTAGCTGAGATTGCTAATTATATACTATCAAAAAATAGGGTAAAAATATCCAGAAAACAGTTTATATTTCTCTTGATTATACATTCACAATTATATTACAGAGAATGGAAAAAATATATATTTAGATTTCTTTGAGCAATGAGAAATGGCAAAAAAATTATACTAAATCTTTTATGAAAGTGAGTTTCCCTCCATGCTACTGTATGTTTGCATTACTAACCTCTGTCTGTCTGCGGGAACACAGTTCAGTTTCACTGTCTTGTCTTCCTCTCCACTTTGTATCTTTTCATGTCATCGCTCACCTCCATCAAATCACTTCATCTGCAAACAGATCAGCGTGAAGGTTGGTTATTTTCACTTTTAATCTCCTTTCTTCAATTTCATGCAGATTCTAGGTGAGGTCATCCATCCTTCCAGACTGTCGGATGATCTCCCTTCCATGAAAAACAAACATTTTAATAATAGCTTTCCCTAATCCATGATAGAGTAAATCTGTTGTTTTGTCTACTTGCATGAATCCCTCAATAGTTCTTGCATGCCTTCCAGCACCACTCCCCCAAAGTGCGTTTCGATTAGCCTTGCCAAGAAACACAAGGAGTCCCCGTAAAGTTTGCTTAAGTGATTACTAGATTTCTCTTGTGCTATGTAGACGTGCATTCTTCCCCGCCGCACCCATATTGTCAATGTCAGCCACATCCACCAAAAACTATGGCTCCTTTCACCCTAAGACGTTCCATCTGCCTGTGAAGGCCCATCAGAGGTGTGTGATGGATTACTCAGGTATTCAGGTGGCAACCGGATTTGTCAGGTATTTAGGCAGCAACACCCCTGTTCTCCCACTGAGGGACATGGGTATCAGAACTGACAAAGCCGTTCTCAGGGGATTATGTCTGTTTTACCGCCATGGGCATTCTCTACGCGCAGACTGAAGGATGTGATAGGCAGATGTTAACCTAACGAGAAGAAAGACATCCACCCCTTCCTCATGTGATGTTGCAGCAGCAGGCCCTGCAGGAAAACATATATTTTTATTACTTATTTATATGTGTTTTTTTTATAGGATCAGATACAATATATACATACACAAACTGAAAACAGGGTGTTTTAGCAAATACTAGTTTGCGACACCTATCCCTATGAGGGCTTTATAAGATGAAGATTTGAACAGAGAGGTAGAAAAAACAGTAGGCCAAATTCATCAAAGTAAGATAATATACATATTAAACATTACACAAAGAAATTAGACATAAGTGCAGGTTTGTTGCTGAATAAACCAGGATTTAGTGGCTCTGTTGAAAAAAGTGAAATTTGGAGCAAATTTCAAGTGATCATGTAGTAGAGCCCAGCAATTTATTCCTTTCACAGAAAAAGCTGTCTGAGCAAAGGATGTTTTGCTTTGAATCGGAAACTAACAATGCTTATTATGTTGTGTTGCAACAGTTTAAAAAAAACTTCTGCTTTTTCTAAATTTAGTGTATGAGCTAATCATGAAAAACTAGGACTATCCTGAATATCAGTGTTTGGGCATTGCAGCTTCAGTGAGAAATGTCCGTCATTAATCGAATTAATGACATGACATGGCGTGCTAACAACATGACTATGCTGTTAGCACGCAGGCTGCAGTAACCTTGGCCAAATTAGCAAGAAAAACAGGATAGTTGAAAGATGGCAAAGCTGTTTTCAAGTAGTTTGCCAGGCTTGTTGTGGATTTGGTGACATAAGCTGTATACAAAGATGGATAATGCATCTCCACTTAACCCCACTTTACAAAAAAAAAGCCAAAATATCCTTGCTATCTTGCTCTGGTGACATCATTTAGTGTCTGCGCAGGAGCAATCTCCACAGTATCAAGTTGTTGCAAGCGGCGCCATTCAACGAGAGCACATGATTGGCACACAAAGCTGTCAATCATGTTGTCAAATCCCCTTTTTATAGCATCAGAAAACTAATTAAAACCAAACTAATCATGAAAACGAACACATGAACAAACACCATGGTGATAAAAAATACAGATAATGATAGAAACCATCTTTGGGAAAAATAAATTTTGAATGTACTTGGTTCATGTTCCATCTGCTAACATGGTGGAGGCGGGGTTTATATATACCACAGACAGCCTACAGGGGGCGATGCAGATGTTTTGGCTTCACTTTTGGGGAGATGTCATGCTATCCATCTTTACATACGGTCTGTGATTTGTGATATAGGCTATTTCCCTTTAGCATATTAGGCACACTTTGCAGCTGTCCCAAAACACCACTTGCTAATACTTGCAACTCTTTCACGTAGTCAGTCACCACACAGTTTACATAACCCTGTCTCACGATAACTGATAATAACCAATGTTGATGCATAATGAATAATGTTGTATTTTTGTTAATTTATGGGCGACCGAAGCATCAAAGCATTTGGGTCAGCCCTATTAAAGCATAAAGGACATAGTTAATATCGGAAGAGATTTGCTCCCTGATCCACACATTTACAGACTGAATCTCTTTCTAAGAATTAATGGATGATGACACTGACATTGTCCAAGAAACGGCTAATGTTTTGTAAATTATCTCCTCACTTTTACCATCCGCAATCCGCTGCTGCTCAAAGAGCTGACCTATAGAATATTTAAGAATGAGCTGGCAGTGTGCTGACAGCGGGGATGATCAGCCATCATGGCAGCAGCCGTAGCCCAGCACTGCTGCTGCCAGGAAGCCTGGGAGCCCGCTGACTCCGTGCCAGTTTGCTCAGATATTGATTGACTGGACAGGTTCTGCTATCCTTGGGCACTTTGTCAAGGCAGTTAAATTTATAGGTATCCAGCAAGCAGGCTTGCAGAGTGGAGACAGGGCTTATTTTGTGGTTTTGATAGAGTCCCGGAGCCCGTCTCTCCACGCCGCTCTCAACAGGAGAGAGGCTTCGGGGGAATCGATAACAATTACCTGCCCTCTAGTCATTTTGTTCCACAGCACCTCTCCAAACTTAACCGCACTGCATGAATTATTCACAACATTAAGTGTTCAATATACACAGGCCCCATTGACTGACTGCTCTTAGCACTGTTTAGTCTATGGAATCATGAAAGAATAACAGACACTTTGAGCGTAATGGTCTTACATTAGAGCCGCTCCTCTCAGGTTTCTCTTTTTCAGAAGCATATGTTGTGAAAAATAGCAGCACTTGGAGAATGTTACAGTTGTGTGAGAAGACACAGGTGGCCACCAACATAAGTGGAATACTAACGCTTTTTTTTTTTTTCTCCTGGAAATACTCAAAGGAACGTCTGTTGTGCATTAGTCATACTGGAAATCAGATGTTCAGTCATAAATATGAGAAAATCGGACCCAGTTCCTGCTTTATCTTTGTCTCCCAGCGCACTTAGGCTTGTGATCCCATCCCGTATCTCTCCTCAGCTCCCGTGCATGCTTTGCTTGAGAATGTCATCCCTGTCCTGTTCCCAGGCTGGAAGCACAACTCGGCCTATCAAGTGTTTTAATTTAAAAAATCAGCCTGCTAACCTCAGAAAGCAGATGCCACGGCTGATATTAATCTCTCCGGACTGTTAATCTGTGTCACCTTTTGGCTGCATGAAACTTTCTTTACAATCTAGTGACTCACCAAACTTTGACCCTCTTGTTCAGTGAGTCATTTTGTGAACTTTACATCGTTATTTTAAACACTAATCATTACTCTGTCTTAAACTTTTGCTGACCTCTTAACTGTTCTGGGTGTTAAATTGAATTTCTGTTTGCCTTGAAAAGGTTAGTTTTTATAAAACAAAGTTTGGATTTATCTGGGTAATTGTGTGAAACTCAAAAGCTCAAAATCCAAACAATGCATGATTCAGAGTGCTTTGTGGCTCAGGCTTGGGATATTAATACTTTTATGAGATATCGAGCCAAGTAGTTTAAGTCCACATGATTGTATTGATTTAAAAAAAGAGAGAGCAGCAGGTCTTTATATGGAACCTCAATTATTTTGGGAAAATTCAGATGAGTGTGAACCGAGTCCTTCTTATTATGGTGCGGTCCAGAGAAGCAGCCTTCTCCTGACTGGAATCTCAAAAGGTGCTTTTGTGTTTTTTCCATTTCGCCACATAATGAGGGGAATAACAAGCATGGCTATAACAACGTTCTGGTTCAAATTAGATCGGGGGAGGGAGGGGTAAGGGGTGGGGGCTTATAGGGAAGGTGGAGGGAGACTCACATTTGAAAATCCATTTTCATGGAGACCGGTGCAAAAGAGCAATTACAGTCAAGGGCTTTTTTTTTCCAGTGAGACACAGAGATGTTGTAGTGCATTAGGGGAAACAAGCAGTATAAATTCTGCAGGGATAGTTTCATGCTGCTGTGTTTTGAATACATACGACCAGCAGTAGCAGGATAGTGTAGCAATAATGGGTCCTCACTGGGGAGCTAAATGTTTGGCTTGGCTTCACTTTCTCCATAATCAAGGTTAAAAAAAGTCTCCTCCTTCTTACATTCAGGGCTGACTACAGAAAGGTTCGGCGTATCATAAATTTAACAGGTCTGACACTGATGGATGCTCGCACAGCACTGTCAAGTTAGGCTTGTCAAGCGGATAAGTTTGTTATGGTTGCCAAAAAAGTTACCAGGAAAAGATCTAAAGTGTGTAAATATGGTAAGCATTTCTTGTGTATCTTTATTTAGACAGAAAACAAGTCATATGTAAATGCTGGCTGCCTGTTTATTCTGGGCCAGCTTTTCAGTATTGCATGGAGCCTCTGCATCGGTGTTTGCCTTGTCCCTGGCGACGTCAACGGGCCCTTCTTGTCTCCATGGGAACCCTTTTTAATGTCAGCCTATCTGCATATCAGTACTGCACAAAGAGAGGGAGCGAGAGAGAGAGGGAGAAAGACAGGCTGAGCAGAAGGAGCCAGCAGAGAGAGGGAGCAGGAGGAGAAATCAAACAATGCCATCTCCACAGGGTCCCTCAATGATGCAACTCTCGCTACCATTTGACACTCTGACAAAAGAGGGCCAGACAGAGTCTCAAGCAAAACTGGGCTATTTTTTGATTATATCCCCTTTTGTAGGCGAGAGGATAAAAACACCCCCTCAAAGTTTTCTTGTGAATTTCCAGAGCCATTTTGTGACAGTCCTATTATTCCCATTGTGCTCGCCTGCACATTAGGACAAAAGCGATCAGCCCTCCATTTAGGTTAGCTTTTCAGAGTTATCTTTAAGCCCCATGGTGTCATACGGGGCTTGACCATGTATGAAATCACATAAAACTGTTACTATCCTACCTATTTACTACTTTCTCCTGCCTTTCTTCATCCCCGTAGTGCGAAGAGTCCCACCCAGATTCTCCATTCCACCTACCAACCAAGAGGTGATGCCAGGCGGCAGCGTCAACCTGACTTGTGTGGCTGTGGGCTCGCCAATGCCCTACGTCAAGTGGATGATGGGCCTGGCGGAGCTCACCAGGGAGGAAGAGATGCCGTTGGGACGCAACGTGCTGGAAGTGACCAACATCCGTGAGTCGGCCAACTACACTTGCGTGGCCATCTCTTCTCTGGGCATGATTGAAGCCACCGCTCAGGTCACTGTCAAAGGTGAGTGCTACTGTTCAGACTTGTTCTACCTATAGCCCTTTCTACACAGACATCGTGCAATGGAGTGTCCCAGGGATGATGTTTTTCTGTAATCCAAACCTGAAGCTAACATCGCCCTGGTTCCCTTGTCAAAAAGCCTATTGGATTTTTCCATTGGATTTTGGATTATTGCTGTAAATAAGCTCTGTGGTAAACAAACGGTTATGTTTACATATTTTGATCAGCAAGATAATCTTCACAAATTCACACTTTCAAGATTTTTGAAGTCTAAATGTAATCGCCGAGGTAAAATGATAATGTACGCTAGAAACAAACTACACTTAATTGTCATGTCGCCACTGCTATGAGGCTATAAAGCCGTGCTCGGCGTGGGACCATGTGGTGATGTTCTGTAGTCTCATTTAGCCACTTGTTTGCAACCGCCATATTTGAGACATGTAAAAGCTTTACAGCTCACGGGTGGGGTATTTACTAATGTATGTATGTAGACCAAAATATGAAAGTCTCTTCAGCTTGTGTGAACCACAGACCTTATTTTAGACTTCTAACCAAAAATCCACTAAAAAAAACAACAGCTTTTATATGAGGGACCAGGAGGTGCTGGTTACTCAAATTGGGGTTCTCTATAGTGCCATTATTAAGTCGCTTCTTTACGCTACCTTTGCATTTTTACATAGAAAAACAACAGTGGCATTATGGCACTCCAGTATGTGATTTTAAATAGCATACCGGCATTGCAAAACCAAAAGAGGCATGCCAGGCGTGATGTTTATCACAACAGCGTTGGCTACTGGTATGACACAACAAAAGCATCAGAAGCACTTTCTGAACAGAAACATAGCAAAACATGGCAATAACAATCATTTCCCTTCTCTGTTATATGCCGTTAAATCTCGTCCTGTGCTCAGATGGTAAGGAGCACCTGGTCATTTTTTTCCCATTTTGCAGACATTTTTTTGGCTGTTGTTCATATTTGAGTTAGTGCCTAACTGTGCAAGCTGCTTTTTAAATTCTCACATAAAACATGTCGTCAAAACCTCACACCTGTGGCCCATGGTCCCATCTTGCTGGCTGTACTGTTTATACAGACACTGTTTCAGGCCTGTCACTACCTCCCGTGGTGGCTTAAAGGCAAGACGACTCTGTCGTCTCATTGCAAGACACTACCTTGTATACAGAACGGCAGGGCAGCGTAACAGTATGATTTTCCCACCCTGAACATGCAGTGTAAATGGGGCTTTTATGGGAGGTTGTTGCCATGATGATGCTGCTGACTCGAGTCACCCACATATCTGATAATGAAATGTTATGAATCAACCAAAGCCTCTGAAACTTCTTGTACATAATCATTGCTGCCCCTGTACCGTGGCCTGTGGTTTTTGTTGATACAGAGGTGAAAATTAAAGGTTGTTTGCCTTCTTTGTCAATGAGCATCATGTTGAAGGCTGGTGTGTGTTTCTTTATGTTTGTCGAGTCTTGTGTTTGTGTGAATGTGGCCTTACCCACCTGCGTGTGTGTTGTGTACCTATTGCAGCCTCTCTTATCAGTTGTTGTCTATATTGATCCCTTTCTACTCATCTGATCGATACACAGTCATTTAGAGGGACCACAGCAATACAGACCCCCTTCTAGGAGGAAGCCATAATGAAGACCCTCTGTTTTGTTTGTATTTGTGGCACACTCACATGAGGAGCAACTCCTGCAATTTTCTTGTATTGTCAGTAATGACCAGCCCAGTTATAAAATAAAAAATGGGATTTCAGTCTAGCTTTTCTATTCATTTGGGAATAATGGCTGCTGACAGCGCTATAAGGATTAGCTTATGAAACAATCATTTCAGTGCTATGAGTTACAGAATGGAGAATTACATGACCAGTCATGCCTTTTCTCCACAAGAGCTGATTTTTGGTGTATTGTGCCTGCATTTTGAGAATCATGGTTTCAAATGTGTCAGACATCCAATTTTTGTCAAATTATCCACAAGTCCTAAAAGTCCATTCTTGACATAAAACTAATACCTTCTCTCTCCCCAGCCCTGCCGAAGCCCCCCACCTCCCTCATTGTGACTGAGACCACAGCCACTAGTGTGACTCTCACCTGGGACTCTGGAAACCCAGAACCCGTCTCCTACTACATGATCCAGTACAGAGCCAAATCCTCAGACAACGGCTTCCAGGAAGTGGAAGGTGTGGCAACTACCCGTTACAGCATTGGTGGACTTAGCCCCTACTCTGAGTATGAGTTTCGTGTCATGGCTGTCAACAACATTGGCCGTGGGCCACCCAGCGACCCCGTGGAGACACGCACCGGTGAGCAGGCCCCCTCCTCGCCGCCTCTGCACGTCCAAGCACGCATGCTGAGTGCCAGCACAATGCTGGTGCAGTGGGAGCCACCAGAGGAACCCAACGGGCAAATCAGGGGCTACCGGGTCTATTACAGCTCGGACTTGACGGCCCCGCTCAGCGCCTGGCAGAAACACAACACGGATGACAGCAGTCTGACAACCATCTCAGGCCTGACTCCCGATATCACCTACAGCCTCAGGGTGCTGGGTTTCACCTCTGTAGGTGACGGGCCACCTTCTGACATCCTGCAAGTGAAAACCCAGCAGGGAGGTGAGCAGCCAGTCACTGTGTGTGCGCTCTGTGTGTTAATTAAAGTGTGCATGTTAATGTGCACATGCAGAGTTTTACATTTTGCTTGTATAGGTTGTGTAAGTGCCTCTAGTTTTGCTTTTTCAGTATAGTGTTATATAAGGTAACAGTTTAGGATAAGTGTAGCTGAAGTATTTTATTTAGCCAATATTGTGTGTATTGTATGCACCTACAGCGTGTGTGAAAGGGCCCTTAAGATTATTTTTGGATCACTTTGTCTCTGCCATGCAAATGCTTTCTCATACAGTCAGTTTTGCGGAGGTGGTTATTGCTGCTGACGCTGTGGAGAACATTTAGCCTCAGTAATGTGCTCTTTTTGTTCCTGTAAATTTTTAACTTCTGTCCTCTCGCCCCTCTGTACCCAGTTCCTGCCCAGCCATCTAGCTTTGAGGCTGAAGCTGAGCTGGATAACCGCATCATGCTAACATGGCTGTGGCCCGTACAGGACCCCATCACTAAGTATGAGCTGCAGTACTGGGAGGTCAACACAGAGACCAAGGTTAGAATAACAGCATGAAGTTATAACTATTTCATGTCCTCGTTTTCTCTCCTACATACCATCTATGTATGTATGTATCTATCAGTCTATCTCTATTTATCTGTTTTGCTATTTATTATAACTATTTCATGACCTTGTCTTCTGTCCTACATTTTATATTTCTCTCCTACATACCATCTATGTATGTATCTATGTATTTGTATGGCCATGTATCTGTCTGTCTATGTATCTGTCCACCAACCTGCCTACCCATCTATATATGCTATTGCTTCTTATCTCTCCTACATTCCACATTTGTCTCCTATATTTCATCTTTCTCTCCTACATACCATCTATCTCTTCTAAATTCCATGTATGTACGTATGTATGTATCTATCTATCCATCTATCCATCCATCCATCCATCCATCCATCCATCCATCCATCCATCCATCTCATTTTCACTTGTCTCATCTTCTGCTGTGAGATTGCGACGAATGCATCTCGCTCTTTATGATGCAATTTCTCTGGATGGGAAGCCTCGGCTGCAGCAATGTTGTTGTAGTGATGCAGTCAACTTCCCAGCTGACGAGAAAGATTTACTGTAGTAACAGACAGAAAAGTTGTTATGTTATGTCTCTCGGCGCCATGGCCCTTTGTTCAACTCTGCTGGACCACTGCACCAGTTGTAAACTAGAGGGCGATTTGTTTTTTGGAACAAGTTGCTCTCACATTTGGCTGCGTTTTCTGCTTTGTATTCATGCAGGACGGAGAGGCAGCAGTCTGGGCTTTAGGATTTCAGTTGAGGATTAATTCCTCCATGTCAAAACAATACAACAAGTACAACCCCTGTAACTCAATACATTAGAAGATTGTCTTTGATTTTAAGTCAGTGTCATCTTTCTTTTTAGCTACATAAGACCTTCGACCCAGCCGGCTCCTATGCTGTGGACGGTCTGAAGCCTGACACCTTGTACCGTTTCTCGCTAGCAGCCCGCTCTGAGATGGGTTTAGGTGTCTACACCCAGCCAATCGAGGCCCGCACTGCCCAGTCCAGTAAGTCCACAATTTTTCTCTCTTGTCTCACCTCCTTGTCATCCACTAACCAGTGATTTTGTAGAGCAACAGTCACCCGCAGCCGGCTGAAGCAGGTTCAGGTTTAGGCAGGACAGTTTCATAGAGCTTAAATCAGACAGCGTTGGCAATTTGAATGTCAAGTCAATTTCAGCGCAACATAAAATGCTGACAGTGCAGCCAACCCGGCAAGCCTCACGCTTCCACCACTTCCCCTCTGTCACCAACACTAACCCTCCTGTCCGTCTGTCTGAGGGCGGGCCCTGTGTTCAGTGTCAAAGGTACGTTTAATGTGTCGTGTTCCCACATTTGTGAGCTGTGCTGTGTTATTTCGCCTTATATCACTATGTGCTTTTACAGTGCCAGCACTCAAAATGTCACTCTCTGCCAGCTGACTGCTGTTATTTTTGCTGTAGTGGCATCACGCTTGTACCATCTCACCCAGAAGGCTTTTATACAGTACATTTGAGCCTTGCAAACAACTACATTTTAGTTTTTTAAAAAAAAGGTTTACAAGAATGTTGTAACTTTCTAATATGTTACTTAGTTATACTGCATCTATGTTATAAATAAAAGTTTTACTTACTTAAGGAGATGTGATCCACTAGAGAGATGACTTGTCACATGACTTGAACCACAGAAACACTCATTCACTCGTGGTTGTTCAGAGGTGTTACAGAGTGGAGCTCCTTCCCATCACAAATGATCTTTGAATACAAACACCAGCTTGCAGAGAGCATATGAACCTGACACAGACATGTTTAATTTTGGCCTGCCATCAAGTTGCTCATGGAATTAACGTTAATTAGTACCAGCTGATTTGTACACACTCGCACCGCTGCGCACATTCACACACGCTAATTTCCACTGGCATATGCTGCAAAATGCTGCACTGTAGAGCCCTGCAACACTTGCAGGCTATGATTGACAAAACGCTGGAGAACAAAAGAAGGAAAGATCAGATTTTAGCCTTTTAGTTTTGATGGATGCAGATCTTTTTAGTATGTTATGTTTTATTTGGCAACGGCAACTTCAAACCCCAATCTACTAGTCTTTAGCAGATTTTTTTAGCAGTGAAAATATATTTGTACATTCTACATAAATAACTTTTAAAATGCGCCAAAAAGATTGCAGAACAATGTCAGATGAAAAGTAATGCTCTACATTAAAATTTCTGTCAGAAAGAGGATCACCATCTACATTCCCATACACCAATATTCTAGTTTTTGTGCTTATTCGAATTAAGACAATATAACGTTTTAAAATTAGTATTCCTCTAATATTCCTGTTTACATGCAGCCGTGCATATTCTGATTAATGTGCCCTAACATGTCATTTATCACATCAATCACGCACATTATTTTGTTGGACCATGCAAACACAGCTGTCCACCTTCACTCTTTAAACCACCTTCCTGTAAAGGTCGGTGTAGCGGTATTTCTGCAATCTTGTTTTCATCTAAGTCATTATAGTTTTAAAAGGGGCAATCTTCCTCATTCTGACCAGAGATGTGAGCTTTTTTGGGAATGCAACTCTACCTAAGCCTTGCAAATTGCTGGTCGCGTACAAGGCTACCATGACAACACAGGGAGCTTACTGTAAACAGGCAAGAGGTTGCAAACTGCAGTAAAAAACCCAACTGAGATGCATTATTTAAATGTGTGTTTACATTATGGAACAGGCCTACTTTTCAATATCTAAATGGAATATAATGTTAAAATGGCTCATATCAAATTCAGATTATCGTCATAATCGGAGTAATAGTGGAATATTAGTGTGCATGTCAACATAGTCACTACTTCAATGGACTGTGCGGAAGGTATTGAAATCACTTTTTAAAATCTTTTTCCATTACGCCAGACAAAATCAGTGAAGAGGTAACACCTTTGACAACCACAGAGTTATATAACTGTCAACTGAGACCATAAGCGACGATGACTCTCTGTCCTTGGGTCTCCTAACAGCAGGAGTCACAAGGACACAGAATTCGGAGAGCAGAATTTGGATTTCATGCGGATGGTGTGCATGAAATAAGCAGCAGCCTTGGGAAGGTGCTGAAGCAAATAGGCAGTGGGAAAGTGTGACATTTTCAAGTGCTGCATTTAAGTGGTTAGTATCATTTTTTTTAAGATTCAGAGCAATGAACATAACTGAGCTGTATTCACTTTTTTGCTGTTTATAGATGATGAAACCCTACAACTCTGCAACTCAGCTAAGCACTTGACTGGAGTCGCATGATGCTTTACCTAACGGGAAACAGGAAATTATTTAAGTGAATCTCATAATCAGATTTCAAACAATGTAAAACCAAAGACAGCTGTTGAACAAATAGGTCTATATTTGCATTACACATTGGGTGATATTATTTGGAGGTGGGAGAGGCAGATAGGGGGATTTTATCATCTTAATCAACAATTTTATCTCTATTTTAGGCCAACTCTGTCTCATTTTTGCCTCCGAGGTCTGTGTATTTCCTGTGGTGTTATACTCCCCTCATCCAATTTAACTTTGATCGAGCAGACTTTTCATCACAACTTCAGTATCACAGTCTCTGCAAATCATCAGCATCATTTTTGATTCAGTCTGTCACGTTTTTGTAACACACATGGTGTTGTCAGGTCTTTGTAGTTTCCTGTTCATTCTCTCGTGAATAAGGGACCACCTGTGTAGACTCTTTTTTCTGTTAAGCTACAGTGTTTTTTACAGTTTCATGTTCTGGCTTTAGTTTATTGGATTCACATTTGAGCTAGCTGTTCATTGCTCTGAATATTAATAAAAAAAATTCATAGGCATGCTTTGTGAGAACACCTTTGTTTAAATTTTCTTTTTTTTTGGTTCATTTTATTCCCTTTTTATAAGATGCCTTTTTTTGTTGTAGAGTTCAATAAGTTTGTGATTGAGTTAGATGCATGAAATTTATGAATGCTATTGTGTTTGTTTTCAGTGTTGCCCTAGCTCCAGACTTGAGAGTTTAAATATATTTTTATACTGCGGCTGCTGTAAGTAATTGAATCTATTGCAGTAATTGTATTATTCCAGACCAACTATACACAGGCACGTTAGACTGTATGTGCTATTTGTCTGCACACACTGTGACATGCCAGAGAAGATGGTGATTATAAAACATGGCAGGATGAGGTCGACAGAATACAATTGAATGTGGCATGTCTATAGACATTAAATAAGAAATTCACATTGATGTCTTGTTGTAGTTTTAAGACTAAAACCATATTGCTAGAATATTGCTGGTTTGATTATTCTAATCTGTTGGGATTAAAGAGATTGTTCCAATTTTTTGAAGTAGGGTTGTCTCGAGGCGCTTATCCATATTCAGTGTGTTACAGACAGTAGACGTCAGTCGACACGCCCCAGTTTGGAGAAGTGGGCTGAAGTCCAGCATGGAAGCTAAGCAAGGTACTGCTATGGATGGGACTTATCAACAGTTGTATTTTGGCCACCTGAAAAAGTCCAACCTAAAAAAGTCAAAATTAGTTAAATGTTTGCGATATTGAGAATATTTTTACTGCTTTATCTTAATATCAGACAACCCTTTCCGACAGGGAAGCTCATAACAGCTTCAGTTTTCTATCTGTGCTCTCGTCAAAGCCACCAGACTCCATTGATGAAAACAGTATTTTTAGCTCACTGAACACAGTCTTCTGATGGTCTATAGCTGCTTTGATCAGTTAATTAGTTTGTGTTACTGTGAGTCTTTGGTGAATCTGAACTAACTGTTTCAGACACCAGGAACACACAATAACACAAAGAAAAAACAGACTGAGGCAGTGTTAGACCAGCAGCTTCTGGGTTCAGCGATGTTAAATCGCAGTTTTCTTCAATGGAATCTGGCTTTGAAGAAAGTGACAAAACAGCTTTGTTTTCCAGTTGTAAATGACATTCTGACATTAAATTAAATCATTTTTATATACCCCCAATGTAGCATATACTTAAACTGGAATTCATTTTGTTTGGTTGGGGTCTCTTTTAGATGGTCAAAATAGGTTTTGTTGCTGACCTCTCCACAGCACTTGCTTGCTTAGCATTCATGCTGGAATCCAGCCTGCTTCTTCAAACTGGGGGCATGCCTCCTGACATCCACTGAAAGTAATAGACTGTGTATGGATAAGTATTATATACAACCCCACATCAAAACAATGTGAACTATGCCTTTAATAACAGAGCAGCATGTTGTAGTAAGTTTTGAATATACAGGATCTAGACATCTAGCGGTGTCTAGATGTTAACAATAGCTTCAGTGTTCTTGTCTGGTATTGATTATGAAATGATAGCTTTATGTATGACTTTGGAGACAGCACAGTGTGCCTTAGCTACAGCACTGAGGGTCTGACAAACCGTTATGAAGCCCAGAGCTTCTACATCAATGTGTGAACACCAGTCAACGCTGTCAAGCACTTGTTCGCACACTGGCACATCCACGGCCAGTTTATGGCTCCCCCTGCAAACTGCGAGAGATGGCAGAGAGGGCAGTCAGGAGCAAATTACGTTTTTATAAAAACATAGCCTTGTAAAATTTTGGCACGTTTTGTATTCGGTTCAGCCCACCCTGTAGTTTCATGGCCTCTCGTGTAAGTGCAGTGCCAAACACGGCTTCAACTCTCGCCTGGTAATGTGTTTTTGCAGCCAATCTCTCAGTCTGGAGGCAGCATCCTGTTTAGTATGGAAGCTTTTTGTATTCAGTGTAAAAAATGGAAATGTAATATTCAAACTTGGAGTGTAATAAATGTATCACCGACAGTATGAGAAAATCATTTGTGAATTTCACCAGCTCAAAGTGACTCAAAACAGACTTTTATTACAAGGTAGAGTACATATCCAAAAAATGGACCTTAATATCCTGTACTTAAAATAGATTCAATATCTGAAAAAATAATTAGTTTGGAAACTTTTTCTCCAATATGCCCATCCATTACATTACATTAAACTCAGATTTCTTTCTTTATAAGGGCAATGCGTAAGCATAAACATTAGGATCATACATAAACATTACATTTTCACTAAAGCTGATGCCACTTTCCACAGTTTTCATTTTGCAGGCTTAATGCCCGTCCTTATTTGGGTTTTTATTCAAGAAATGCATATCCAGTGTGATAGAAAAATAATAATCTGCTCAATGGGGAATTATGTAAGATGAGCATGAAAATTATACACTTTAGGTCTTCATATGTAGCTTAAATTTGTATACATACTGTGGGTGGTGAAACTCATAAATGATACATTGACATTTTGAAAATTGCATGTTAATTTTGACATTAACTGCTGCACAAAAAGCTTCCGCCGTTTGGCCTTATGTTTGCTTGTGTTGTAGTTTCTTTTTTGTTTGCTTGATCCGTGCCCCCGTCCATGTGGCTGTGCTCCCCTTCCCCCTGCAGCCCCATCCGCCCCCCCTCAGGATGTAAACCTGGTCAGCCTGAGCTCCACCAGCCTCAAGGTGAGTTGGGTGGCACCGCCTGCCGCTAGCCGCCACGGCGCCATTGTGCGCTATACAGTCAGCTACCAGGCCTTGGCTGGAGAGGACACGGAGCGGCATGAGGTGACGGGCATCGGCGCAGACGCCACCAGCTATGTGCTGGAGGGCCTGGAGAAGTGGACTGAGTATCAGGTGTGGGTGAGGGCACACACTGACGTGGGCCCGGGCCCTGAGAGTGCCCCAGTGAGGATGAGAACCAAAGAGGATGGTAGGTTGACACTTCCCCTTAAACGGAGTGCTCTTTTGCTTGGCTGGGGCTGCCTGTCACTTTTTTCCTTCTTCTCCTACTGCAAATTTCTCTGAGTCTTGTTGATCAATTTTGAGTTAATGAGGCGATAGTGGTAGCAGAGGGGGTCACCTTCTCCTTCTTTTTCCCCTTTTGAGCTCGCTCTCTTTAGCTTTAACACTTTACATCTTTGGCAGGTTAAGGCTCATCACCCTCAGGCTTCAGCTCTGCACCACTTTCCTCCGCTTCACTGTTTTAAATGCCCTCTTGTTTTCTTTCTTCTGTTCTGAGGAGTAGAATTGGAGCAGAACTCCCCCTCTCCGTTCTATCGCTCGCTTGCCTCTTTTTCTTACTCGTTCCTCATTTTGTTTGCAGTGTGATAGAGAGCGGCTGCTCCTAAGAGAGAGTCGTCTATAATTAATGTGTTTGAAGTTTGCTGCAACACAGCTAATTTCATCCTGAAATTAAGGGCATTACAGACATCGCTAGACCACATGGTGTCCCGCATAGGCTGTTTTGGGGACACGGTAGACATAGAAGATCTAAAGTAGAGATGATTTTGATTTATGGCAAAATCTAGAAGCACATCCTTCTACAGAGCACCCAAGACTATAAAAAAAACTCAGGAGCCATTATTTTTGATAGTTTTTGGCTCCTCATCACAAAACACAGTAAAGTGAGGAAAATCACCAACTCAACATGTTTTAACTCTTTCTTCCTCCCCAGGGGTGTGTCCAAATGGGTGGCACAGGGTGGCGCCACCCCCCCCTTGAAATATGATTTCCCCTCTTTGCCATCGGGCTTCAGTAATCAGACAATGCCCGACACCATTTTATCAGCTTTCAATTACTCAATTAATTACTCAATTACTTCTATTACTGATTTGCTGCCAGAGAACAAATACATATATACAAACGCACTGCATGTATTGAAAATAAAGCAAGTTAAATGAATAATGAATGCCCATTTGATGTTTTTTATTCAGCACAACAAAATTTTGTTGTCCTTTCCATGCAGAACAGTTATTCAGTACAAAACCTTTTCAGGCTCTTGTAACCGTTTTTCAACAAAATTCGTGCATGTATGCAGGTTTTTAAACATGGATAAAACGCTAAAATAGGCCATAGACTCCTTTCCTGTTGCTAATAGACCAGAGCTGTGTACAAAGCTCCGCAGCATATGAGTATGCCTTCCTGTGTACAGGAGGGTATTTTTTTGGTGTGTCACTTTTGACGTCACAGACAGGCCAGAAAACAGAGTAAGCAGTAGAAAGCACAGATGGAGGCCTGTGAAAACTTAGCAGTGTTTACTTCCTTTTATATGTTCTCTCTCACTTTAATCTGTCTTTTACACTTGGTGCAGACTCATTTTGAATGAAGTTAGGAAAGCTGTTTGAGTGGAGGTCGACCGTATTTTGTGTCTGCAGTGTATTCATCTCACTTCAGATCATAGAGCCAATAAACTCCCACGACTACTGCAGAGTCATTTGACCCGGGTGTAAATATCGATTATAAGCTTTCCACTTACAAAAAAAGCCAGATGTTAGCAGGTGTAAGTGTTTTTTGGGGCAGTGGGAAAGGAGCTTTCTTGTAACACCCACCATTCCAGAGCCTGAAAATCATGTCCAATGTTTTTTAATCCAACTTTCCTTACTGATAAAACTGTATGATTTCCGATGGACCCCCCCATGACGGGTTCTTCGTCCTCCCCGTGCCACCTCATTTAAAAAAACCTTGGAATCGCCCCTGTTTCCCCGCTTCTCTCTCACTGTCTTTCCTGTCATCTTACTCTTGCATTCTGCTTTCCCTCCCTCTCTCCTCCCTCGTTTTTTCTGTTTACCAGTGCCAGGAGCACCCCCCAGGAAGCTGGAGGTTGAGGCCATAAACTCTACAGCAATCAGGGTAACCTGGAAGCCGCCCCTGCAGGGAAAGCAGCACGGCCAAATCCGAGGCTACCAAGTCATCTTCTCCCGACTTGAAAACGGCGAACCTCGAGGGCAGCCTAACATCATGGACGTTGCTTTGCCAGAGGCACAGGTACTGGATGACATCTTATTCTTGTCCAGTGTTCCTCTGTCTTTTCTTTCACCATCTGTAGATGTTCTATGTTAATTTCCCATTATTTTCATTCTCCACTGCTCCCGTATACGCTTCCACTCTCTGAGTTCACACTTCATTTCCCAACATGTGACACACATGGAATTTTCTTTCTGTTGGCATCAGTCCATCCCCTCCTCTCCTCTTTTTTTCATCTTTCTCCACATGTGACATTTGACTCTAAATTGGTACCCTGCTCCCACAGCTTTGGATTAGCTGTCGTAACAAGATCCATTCTAATTCTACAGTTATAGCTATTAAATATTTTATATGTGTTACATCAGGATGGGGCTTAGTGGAATCAATGCACCTCTCTTTGCGGGTTTTAGCAGCAATACATATGCACTGCCTTGTTACCATGTTTATAAATTAGAGTTATTTTCCTGACGCCGCCCTTTACACATTAATGCAGGCTGCTCCGAATCGCCCAAAGCTATGTGACACCATGAGATGGATGAGAGATTGTAATCCTTAAGAGGGATTCAGAGATTCATGAATATCTTAAAACCAAAAACCCCAGTCTCACTTTTTCCCTCTCTTTGGGAGAGGAGAGACCAGCTTAAGAGCTTCCTTCTGATTGTTTGCCGCGAGTAACATTTGCACGAACACGCATTCACTCGCACCCCCGATGGCCTCACACAAAAACATCTAATTTAAACAAGTAAGTGCTCTCTGGCCGCGGGGACACCACAAAAAAAAAAAAGAAAAAAAATCTAACCAGCCTTGCATGTGTCTCTGAGCAGCGTTTGCCGATAAATGCCTTGCAGAAGCATTTAGGGAGACCAACAGGTTGCTGGTTCCGTTCCCAGGCAGTGCACACTGCTGTGCCCTTGAGTAGAGCTATTAACCCTCATTTGCTTTGGCAAACACCCCGCTGTCTGAAGTCTTATCATTACAGAAGAGGAAGCACTGTCAAAGTCACCTTTAACGGCATGTCAGATGTGCTACATCCCAAGTGGCACTAAGAAGAAGAATGCGGATCCCAGTTGTGTAACCGGGTTTCAGTGATAAACTCAAAAGTCTTAGGCCACCTTGAACTTTGACATTTTTGAAAGGTTATTATGATCAAACATATTAATTTCTCAGTGTTTTCTTTATCAAAATACAGCTACATACAGGAAATATGTTATTATATTAAAAGTATTAAGAATAAAAAATAAAGTATTAAAAATGCAAATATTTCAGAATAAAACACCACAGGCTTCCACAGGCTAAAGTTGCATGTATTTAGTGTGACCTGCCCTTCCTTTTAATCCTCCTTTTTTAATGTCTTGAACGCTCTCTGGTAGACAACATGACATTTACAATACTAATCTTCGGGTGTTTGTACACCAGGTTGCATTCAAGACATGTCCAAAGCTCAATATTGACTGTTTGAGCTACCTTTTGTTATGTTGGTATGATTCTGTGTTTCACACGAAATATTGACTTCAGTCTGAAAAATCCAGTTTGTTCTGACTTTTTATGGTGTTTTAGTGCATTGTACATTTTCTTTGTATTCTTTTTTTTGTTTTTGTTTTGTATCTCAAAAAAAAAGACTGAGAAACACACACACACACACACACACACACACACACACAGTATATATAAAATCTTATAACATCTTTGCTAAAACATCAAAGGTGAGGTGGCCCAAGATTTTTTGCACATTACTGTTCAAAATGACTTATTTTTGTGTGTGTTTGTAAAGCCACCCAGGTGGCCCATCTCACATGGGACTTTACAGCATAACATTAAGGGAATTTTGGCAAGATCGAGCAGAGAATAACTGTGTAAGTGAGGCTCTGGCTGACACCACCTGGCCGTGTCTCTACACCTGGCCAAATGGTCTACCCTCAACTCCCAAACACAGTCCAACTCCTTTGTTTTACAGCAGTGTTTTCTGGCAGCTGCTGCTCACAGTTCATTGTTATCTGACTGTGTGCTTAAGGTGCTTGACAACCAGGACAGCATCGTTTGATCTGAAAAAAGACAAAAACATGGTGGCTGCTTGTCTTCCTGGAAGTGTTTTGGACATGTTTAGCGTGACTTTCTTTCGCGTTATGAAAACTGAACTAAACATGACCCTACTTGTTTTGCAAACAATACTCCCCGCCATGTCTCATTTGTGCCAAGTTCACACAATAAACACTAAGACTCACTGCAAGTTGGCGCTCAGGATAGCTCTCATATTCCAGTTTGTTGTCCAGGACACCTCTAAAACTCACCGTCCCCTCCCTGGCAGAAACCTGAATGTTTCTTACCTCCTCCTACAGTGTGTTTTCCTTGTTCTTTCCCGTCAACTCCCCTCCCTTTCTCTCGTGTCCTCCTTTTGCACCCTTCCTGCCTGAGAAGCCCGTTGAGTAATTACCAGAGGCTTGCGTGCAGGTTGGTTACCCTTGATTGAGTCATCTCAACAGATTGTTTTCTATGAGACGGCGCTGAGTAGCCAACCTGCAAGGACCTGCCCAGACGTCATTAAAGACCACACACTCAGCCGACGCTTCCTTGTCCACGTTCACCCAACTGGTTTTTAGAACAATCCCTCCTTTTCTCACACATCTTTCCATTCACGCACCCCAACAACGAGTGGAGAAAAACAACACAGATAACATGAGCAGACATGCTCACGGTGAGATCAACCTTGCAGTAGGCGTTCCAGCTGGCTGGGAAGAGTTCATGACTCATCCTAGACTCATGCAAATCCCACAAACGCACATCTGTAATTGATGATGAATAACTGGAAAAAAAAAAACAAAACAATTTTCTTCTATCTTGGCTCATCCCATAGTGTTTTTCTCAAGAATTTGCCCAATGTGTTGTGAAATCAGTTGCATATCCACCTTATCACCTGCGTTGAATGCACAGGAAGCTCGCCAGAAGTAGAAAAAAAAATCCAGATTTTGACAACATAGAACAATCTCACCTTAAGCTTCAATCACAAATCTAAGGAGACTGATTGGATTGCTGATTCTGTCAAAATCGCTCTCACCTCTCCCCTTGTCTCTGTTTCTGGTTCCTTCGCTCCTCTTCACCCTCTCTCAGGGTTAGCTGAAACGCTGGGAGGAGAGCTAGGAGAGCTTGCCTGTGCGGGGGCGGTTTAAGCGCCTCTTTTCTTTTCAAGCAGGAGCCCACACAGCGCCCTCATTTCCCTGCTAAATTTAAACCAGAGGCCATGTTACCAGTGTGATGTTATCGACCCCTTTCCAACCATGTTTCTATTGGGAAAAATTGGCCTGAACCTGAGTGGGCAACTCCACACCGTGTAGCCTGTTCTATCACCGTTCACTCACAGCAACCTCTAGGCTCAGATGTTTCATACAGCCATCAATAAAAGTGGCTCAGAAAATGGAGTGATAGACGTCAAAGCCATTAGCCACACTGTGGGTGCCTCTATACGTTTTCTGCACAAGTCAACCTTCCTGCACAAGTTTGCCTTTATTCAGCACTACTTTTCCAGGTTCATTTTGTTTGACCACTCATGCGTTTTTGTGGTGTGTGATTGTGTGTGGGAGCGAGCGAGGGACGCTTCACTGCGTCTGCGGCCTTCACTGCCTCAGATTGGAGTTGAATGTGAATCGGAGGAAGAAAAAAAAAGAGAAAAGAAGCACCTCAGCCCGTTTCACTCCATCAATCATGACAGCTCCTTCTCTTCCACATCACTCGTTCCCCCCTCGTTCCCATTTTTATAGCCACACATCTCAGCCCATGTCATCACATTTGCATTCACCCGCCTGCAAATTATACCGCTCCGTTTCCACAAACGACGCTTATCAGCAATGATGTGTTTTCAGCTTGCGTTGGCATTCGAAATATAAATGGGGGGATAATTTATAATTCTCCCATGGATTTAAGCAGAAAGCAAAAGCAGTTGCGATAGAAAGGGATTTAGCCCAAGATGAGATAGGAACTCTTGCGAACCTTAATGTGTTCGCTGCTCTATTGACATACTGAGTGTAGTCGACGGTAAACAAATTAAGCAATTAGGCACGTCGCAAACTGTTTTTCATGGAGTTAAGTAGCAGCTGTTCTTAAATGGCGCTCTTTAGTGCCCCGCTATGTCAGGGGAGCATGAGGCAGCAGTTTTTGATGGAAGTATCTGGACCAGTTGCAACTGGGACCATACAGAGGTCTTACTTATGCTTCAGTTGGCGGGTTGTTGATAAAGACCCTTCCACAGGGAGGAGGGCGGAGAAGTTGGGTCTTTTGTCTTTTCATATGCCAACAGTCAATGGAGGATGATGAACACGTCTCTCCAGTGCACAATGAATCAGCAGTGTGAGGCGCCCTTTGTGGAGGTCTGGAGTGGCAGGAAGGGAAAGATAGGCAAGAAGGGAAGGCAGGCACCACTGCTGAATTTTGTCCTGCAGGCATTTGTCTGCTGCGTTCTCCTACTTAAAGGACTAGTTCACCTAAATAACAAAAATATCTGTGTTTTCCAATAGCCTCTAATATTATCTTAATGGTGTCTGAAACATATAGACGTGGTTTTATATGTTGAGATTTTGAGATATGTTTCTGCCTCAAAGGTTGAACAATTGATAAAAAAATAATAATCACAATTTTGTTTAACAATATCATGATTCCAGGTCTGTAATGGTGGTACACAGAAATCAAAGCTCAGGCTTTAATACAAGCTTATTTTTACAAGAAAAAAAAGTGATAAATTGATGCAGTTTCTTGTAGAGCTGCAACTATTAGTCGAGCAATCAATTAGTCGATCAACAGAAAATCACTTGACTATTTTGATCAATTAATAATCGTTTTATTGGTTTTTTTTAAGTAAAAAGGCCAAACATATCCTAATTTTATGATTCTTAAAGTAGCTAAGTATATGCTTTTCTTTGTGATGCATGATAATAAACAGAATAGCTTTGAATTTTTGGACTGTTGATGCAATCAAACAGACCATTTGAAGATGTCACCTTGTTTTTACTATTTTTTTAAACTTTTTTTGACAAAATGACTAATCAGGTAACCAAGAAGTAATGGACAGATAAACTGATAATGAAATAACAGTTAGCTGCAGCTGCAGTTGCTCGTTGTTTCGGGCCTCTCGGTGTCCTTCTTTTTAAATCTCTCAGCTGCTTAAGAATCAACTTACAAGTAAACTTAGCCAGCATTCTTTGGGATTTTTTTTGCTCGTTTAGCATTAGGAAAGATAATACTTAGCTGGCATTAACAACATTATTCAGTCATTTTCGAAAATAATCATAATTTTATGCTAACAGCTGCATAATTGTACATGGATGGTAATAATGGCAAAGAGCTCATCTGACTGTTTTGATAATGGACTCGTATCATTAACTTCACAAACTCAAAATTAAAAATGTCTGTTGATTTTTTAATGCTTTGAGCAAAACCAGTGACAATCCATCCAACTCTGTTGTATTGCATGAGGGTGGACAATGAAAATCTCAAACATGGATTTCTCAAATCTGGACAAATAAAATCCAAACTATCTGGACGGATTGATACCAAAAGAGGAAACATTTTTTGTAATTTAGGTGACCTGAACCTTTAAGTAGAACTCTTGAGGGTTTCTTCACTTCCTTTCATAATTCCCACATGTCTCAGCATCATTTGTTGCCACTCTCCTCCATCTCTCCCAGCAATCCCCACTCCACCAGCAGCTCTTGTTGCGGCTACGCACCCTATTGTTCCAGTGTAATTGCTCGCTGTCGCCGCCTCCCTCACCCGCCCTTCCTCCTCATCCCCTCTTCATCTGTGTTCTCCATTTTGTCCCACATCAGTGTCACTAGTGTCATCTCTCCTGCCCCTTGTCAGCCAGGCCACCCATCAGTGAACTCTCTGCAGTAGCTGAACTGTGGAGCGAGTTGCTGGTAAACACCAGCAGTTGCGTTCTGCATCGATGGGGTTTGATGTCACAGGGCTAGCATAGCAGCACTGGTAATAGGATTTCACGCTCGGCACCGACGGAGCCCCGCGGCACGAAATGGGCTTTCACTTCCCCCGGGAATCACTTGGCCAAGCACAGCGAGCAAGGAGAACATTTTGAAAACATATTGAAATATAATGAATAAAAGGGCCCTCCCTCCTTTTCTGAAAAGAAGAAAGAGGAAATGCTTCAGAGCGTCTGCATATTTTATGCTTTATGTCCACAGTGAGATAGTTATCATACTGAATAGAGAGGTGTTCTGTGATTAAGGAAGAGAGAGGTTTTTATTGGATTCATAGGCAAATGAGAAACAAGGCAGTGCATCATAAACAACAATAAATTTCACAACCATTGCTCAACTTGGTTGCACAATTCATCTTATGCCACTCAACTTGTCTTCATTTTTTTTTTTAACCCGTCACTTCCATCACACTCTCTCGCTCTGTGTGTGTGTTTTTTCTCTACCGCATGACTCTGTTGACACCTACATTCATCTGTCTTTGAGCGAAAAAAAGACAAGCGCTTTTTTTCCTGTTGTGTTGTCTCTGACTCATTTCTCTCCCCATCCTGTGTCCTGTGTCTTCTCTCCCATCAGTGGAATATTGAGGAGTCCACCGAGCATGTGAGTAACCCTCATGTGTGCTGCTGGGTTGTCTTGCAGGGCAGGCTCTTCTCCCCTCTGCAATTTGGGGGTGCTGTGTGCGCTTGTGTGGAATATGAGTTGTGTGTGTTTATTTCTGTGTAAGCCGTGCTTGTAATCCACTCGGTGTGAATCCTCATGAAAGATCATAACCCCATCATAACCACAGCAAGAGACGTGTGTCCTGATTCCTGGATTTTATTTTTATGTGTGTGATGCTCTCTACTTCAAGCACAAAGCATGAGGATTATTTCTACTGATGATTGTGTAAAAGTCTAATATTTCAACATTTTTACCGTGAGACAAACTCGTGGTAACAGCTGGGCATTCACTCGGATCTGAGGCACTTACTGCAGCGAGCATGCGGCGCTTCCCCTCGCCATGGAGCGTACAGTGCAGTCAAAGGCTGTGTGTCACTATCCCAGTGTGATGCTGACATTAATCAGGCTCGCCTAACCTGCTGTCTCCCCTACTGTTCCAGATGACATATCTATCTGAGGGGAGGAGCTGTGTGTTTTATCAGCTCCACACATCTCCAAGATTGCCACTAGCCTTTCATGTTCTTTTCATTTGCGTGGATGGCAGCTCACTGTTCCATGGCTGTCACGCAGCCCTTTGTTATGGCTTATTACCTCTTAGACGTCATATTGCACTAGCATAAGTGTAGAGCCACTTACTGTTCCGAGTCAGGAATTCAATAGGAGCCTGCCAGAATAACAAATACTGTTGTCAGTATTCAAACAAGGTCAAAGAAGTTGTTAAATAAAAGGTTTATCGCTTTTAAGAAATTAATTTGAACAATTCTAGGTGCTAGTTTCCTTTCACAGAAAACACAGAAAAGTGGTTAATCAATCTGATGTCCAGCTGCAAAGGTTGACAGATGCTGAGTTTATTTTTGTTCATCTGTTTATACATCAACAATGGATGTTTTCTTTCTTTACAAAAGAGCCAGCGGGATGCGTGCAGATCATTTTATTTATTTTGTAACAGCCAGTTAAACAGGAATCTGTTTGCATGGCGCACATGGACAGATTCCTTCAGCTACACCCACATGGCATGAGTCAGGCGTGCCTCCTCTCCCTCTCCTCTTAATGTGTTGATTAACACCTGACAGACAGAGCTAGACGCTGTCAGATGAAGACATCTGTTCACACATCTTTATTTTTTCTTTAGCAGCCATGTTTTGGCGATAGTAGCCTGTGTGCCAGGTAACTAATGTGGTGTGACTAGCCACAGACACATGTCAACAGCAAAAACATTAGGATTTCCTGTTGACCCATGGCATGTTTACAGGGAGCAGGATTATGAATCATTTTTATTTTTTTCAGATGATTTTGGCATTTTTAATGGTATGCTGTGCAGGATTGTCCGTTACTGTTTTTAACTACTCTTGCTAGTGAAAGTGAAAGCAAAAGGCAATTCCAGATTCTCTCTAACATTTGCCCCACTTTTAGGAATGTCCCGATTACATTTTTTGCCACCAATCCTGATCCGAGTCATTTAATATTGAGTACCTGCCAATACCAAGTCCCAATCCTATGCTTTTATTTTCCTAGATCAGTAGTTTCCAACTGCGCTAGTCACAGGGTCCAGATTTCTCTTTAGTCATTAATTCAAGGTCCACACATCATAAATTTCTACATATTCAATTATATGTGCAAAATGTGTACAACACATTGGCTCAGAACATAAAAAAATAAAACATATTGCAAGAATAAAAAGAAGCTGCTTTTAAAAATAAAAGCGCTGTGCTGGAAATTCTATGGACTGAGCTGAAAGTAAACGAGTGCTCATAACTTTGGTAAACAGCGTAAATTAACTTTTTTTTTGTTTAAGGTATGTGATGTTTTAGTGCGAGCGGGAATTCACGGAAATTCAGTAGAGAGACAAACAGATAGCAAGCGTTAAAGAGTTGACAAAGGCTGCATGAAAAAAAAGTTTGTTTGACAACTCACATAAAACAAAGGATTGAATCGGGCTTCATGAGCTCAATATAGCCGATCCTGATCAGTCAAAAAGTTTTAAAAAATGCCTTGATCGCCCCAGATACTGATCTTTGAGATTGGATCAGAATGTCACTACATTATGAATCCACGATCTCACCTGAGTGCTGCTGGGGTACATGCCCATGAAGATCCAGAGCACAGAAAATGAGAAGAAAATGAGAAAATCTAGGCAAAAAGCAGAGTCTCTGCAGATAATTACGCCACTACATACTGAGAGTGGGTCATTAGTGATGATTGAGACGGATTACTTCTGTTTGAGTCATAGTTTTTTAGAAAATGGCTTATATCCCAAATGCAAATCAACACAAATAGAACACAACTGTAATGCGCTTAAGCAATAAGATGTCCAGAGCGTATATATTTGTTTTAACAATACTGCCCATTTCCCCCGACATTTTCTACCCGAGTGAGGACGGTGGTGCAGGGAGGCTTGTAGAGAAGAATCCATTTCTATAACTAGTCGACTTGATAATCTCTGTAATGCCCTTTGGTGCTGCTCTAAGCATTTGCTCTGAAGGAAACTTTGAAGCCTTGCTTTTTCTATTTCTGCAGAGTTTCAAAAGTGTTACTAGACCCAATTTGACCTTGCCAGAATAGGGGAAAAAGATCTCTGCGGCTGCCACTGCTGAGACTGTTAAAGCCATTTTGTATGATTAAAGTAATGAGACTTCCTCCATAAAGTTAAAATGGTTTTATGATACAGTAATTTAGCATTTTTTCCCCCGTCTCACTTAAAGGCTAGTACGGGAGCACCAAATGTCCCTTAAAGAGAGGAGCAGTAAAAAGCATTGTCAAACAGAGCTGGCTTATATAGACTATTAAATGTTCTTCTATGGTTAGGAAATTAAAACTTCATTAGTTAGAGAAACAGCATTAGGGCAAAGCTGTATAATATCTCGAGAGTGTGAGAAGTTTGCGAGGAGTTCCGGCAGGAAGGCTTGTAGGCATTGGCGTATTCGTCCTCTCAGTGGCCCCAGTCAGAAACAGACAACTCCAGCATGTGTGCTCAAGCCGCAGGCATTAATTTGTTCTTGGTATCGAGTGTGTGCTCACGCCTGCGTGTATCATTGTGTGAACGTTTAAGGTCTGTCTGTACGTGCATGCATACTTTAGCATATATACAGTACATCCGGCAAGTATGTGCATTCACCTATGTGTGTGTATGTCTGTTTACATATGGGCTTTATTCAAGCTCACAGAGTGTTTAATTCCAGCGTGTGTGGGTGTGTGTTTTTGTTCCGACTGATGCAGGCTGGTGAAGTGAGTGCCAGCACTGCAGCAGGTTACCAATAACAGTGTGTTACCTCAGTTGTTTGTTGTTTTCTGCTGTCTGTTTGTTCCTGATGTTGAGTTACTGAATTGTTCAACCACCAAAGTGTGTCTGTGTTTTGGAGACTGTTCAGCCCAGTTTGCATGGGAATCCAGAGGAGGAAAATAATACTTAAAATCTGACTTAATTGTTAAAAAAACAAAAACAAAAAACAACCATCTGATTTTTTTTTTATATTTAAGATTTATTCAGAGTTTTTACAATATGTCTCACAGTCAGACGTGTATTATGTGTGGGCTTTAATAGACTGCACTGTAGTGATGATCCTAAGCTCCTCTGGGTATAATCTCATGCTTATCCATGCAGCAGGCATGAACACTGATACACTGGTGACGTTCTTGTTCATTTGGTTTGTTGGTTAATGGGTTCAGAGTGTGCCTTAACAACAGGGTCCAGGAGTTTTTCTTAAATAAGAAAAGTTCCTGGTCCTCTTTGTGTGCCTTGAAAATGTGAAATGCTTCAAATATTGTTTCCTTTTATAGGGAAATTGATCATGACACTACAAGTGGAGGGAGGAGGGGGTTTAATCACGTTACGGTTTCTTTTGGTGCTGTGTGTTTGTGAGGGGATAGGAGCTTGTGTGAAAAGGTGTTTTTATTTTTTGTTTGTTTTTGGCCATTGAGGCGGTCCCGCTCACACTCACTGATTCCTTTCAAACTCTGACCTTGTGATTTTTCCTGTTTGCAGGAGGCCATCATTGGTGGACTGCACTCTGAAACCACCTACTCTGTCACTGTAGCAGCGTACACCACCAAGGGAGACGGAGCTCGGAGCAAAGCTAAAGTTATCACCACGACTGGAGCAGGTCAGAGCTGGTTTTATCGAGGTTATCATGTAAAACACAGGATGTGTGTTATCTGTTTACAGTGAAGACTGAGGTATTATCTTAAAAACGATAACCCCTGTACTCTTGAAGCATCATTAGAAGACCTTGTGTGTGACTTGAATGTCATGTTATGGCATGCTACATGTATGTTAGCTTCAACACTCTAATTACCCTTACAACTTAAGAGCTGTGAGCAAAGCATGTAACCTCGATATCTTCACATCTAGTTAATCAGTGAGCTTTAGAGGTGCTAACTGGTGGAATTTGTAATCTTTTGACAGTGTTTGACTAGTTGTTGCTATTCTTAGCACTAAGCTATACTAACCAGCTGCTGGCTTCAGCCTATATTAATTCGACAGATATGAGAAGGGTGTCGATTTCCTTATCTAACTCTTCTAACTCGCATATTTTCCAAAATTTTGAACAGTTTGATGGATGTCTTTATTTCAAACGCTTAAGATACAACAAAACAGCATTTAAAAACATTAATAAAAAAAACACAATAAATTCCATCTACAAATTACCTCAGTTCTGCTTCAAATAGTTCCTCCATATTAAGAGCAGTGATTCTCTTTTAGAAAATTATTTTTTAAAAAAAATTATATTGTACCCCTAAAAAAAAAAAAAAAATCAACCAAGTATCCCTTGACCAGTGCATAACGTTTTTCGTAGAAAAGATTTTTTACAAAGAGGTACAGTACAGTGCAAGGTCATCTGTGTCGGGTTTACGTAACAACAAACTTTTAACAGAAAAACACTGAAATGCTACATTTCAAATGTTAAGAAGCCATCAATAAATTCATAGCAAACCAGTTTTTGTCATGCAGTAACACTAAGACGGCATTGTAGTTTGAATTGGACTGTGTCTTTTTTATAAGTTGAAACTGCAATTTAATGATGTAACCATTTAATAAGAATTATGCATGAATGACTTTTTTACAATTAACATTTAACAAATAGCATCTGCCTTACCCACCTGCAGTACTCCAGAGTACCACTCAGGGTCAATTACTCCTATTTGACAAACAGCGACACAGAAGAATCACAACACAACTTATTTCTTTTCTTTCCACTTTGATATTTTTTTCAGTGCCAGGCAAGCCAACTATGATGATCAGCACCACCATGGGCAACACAGCTCTGATCCAGTGGCAGCCACCTAAGGAAATGGTGGGTGAGCTGATGGGCTACCAGCTGCAGTACAAACGCACTGACGAGGAAACGTTCACATCACGCGAGCTGAGAAAGACTGATGACCATTACACTGTCACCGGGCTGCACAAAGGCGCCACCTACGTCTTCCGCCTAAGTGCCCGCAATCGTGCAGGAATCGGCGAGGCCTACGTAAAGGAGATCAGCACCCCTGAAGACATACCCTCAGGCTTCCCGTTCAACCTTCAGGTCACGGGACTAACCCAGTCCAGCACCCAGCTGACCTGGGAGCCCCCGCTGCTAGCCGAGAGGAACGGGAAGATTGTGTACTACGTGGTCGTGTACAGGGACATCAACAGTCAGCAGAACAGCACCAATCGCACCGCAGACACGCACATGACTATCCAGGGCCTTAATCCTGACACCACCTACGACATTCGAGTGCAGGCGTTCACCAGTAAGGGCGGGGGACCCCTCAGCCCCAGCATTCAGAGCAGGACCATGTCTAATGGTAAGACACATGGCTTATATTTATACACAAACATGCCCGAGGTGTTTGATTTGAAAACACAGAATCAGGGTTTGATACACGCGCACGTAATCGCGTGCATCTACACACGCAACCATGCCCACAACATATGCAATAACACACATGAACACCTGTTTATAATGAGAACATTATAGCTGGCTTCTTTTTCTATCTTTATCAGTACCACGTCTTTCTCATCTGCCACTCAGTACAGTACAGCACTGTGTTTATTGATTTATAGAGAACTAATCTCATTACACGCTACAGTCACATTACCATGCCTCCTCATCCTCCCTCCCATTAGACACAAATCTGAAGCATACCCAGCATGTACCTCCTCATGCATTTTATAATCTTATAAATGTGAGATTTCTTATTTATAACCAGTTGTGCGTGTTGCCTATTTTAAGACACGTTGCCACTCCCACTGCCATATAGATTTCTTGGTAATCACAAAGATCTCCGCCTGTTGCGTGTGTCTCAGGGTGTAATAAATGGAACAAGCTTAGGCAGATGAAGGCTATTTTTATGTGATCTATAACCAAGCGTGAATGAGATTGTTGATGTTCTTTGTACCCCCCTGTGGCTTGTCAAGTTTGGTCACAAGGTACCGCCGTGGAATATGTTCACATTGTTTACTCTCTGTACTGTAGTGTGAAATTTAATTACGCACAGAGATTACATTTTGTGGTGTACAGGATGTCTTACTTGAGATTTTAATCGAAGGATTTTTCCCACCCTAGATTTTCCCACCTTGAACTTTGGTGTCAAAGCTGTCATGAAAACATCTGTCCTCCTCACCTGGGATTTGCCTCCAAACTACAAATCCCAAGTGCCTTTCAAGGTGAGTGCCCAAGACTTCAGCAATCCTGAAAAATATCTCTATGCATCTACACAAGGATAAAAAGAAAATCACCACACAATTTGCATACACATAGACCTTCATTAAAAATGTGTTATTTTTAGGTTTATGTCCCCTAAAATGAATAACCTTGACTGTACCTGTATGCAAATTTGTCCCTATAGACAGGGTTCCCTCAGTCATGAAATTCATGTTTTGACTATTGACCTAAAATATGTCTAACATTAGTCAAAATCCATTGTATTTCAAATTCAGTGCATCAGTGCTCAACTGTTGATTGGATCTTTGTTTTTCTATCCTGCAAAAAATCCAGAAATCGACTGTACTTCAAAATAAAGTGTTTTTAAAAAAATAACAATAAAAAACTTCTGGTGGATAAAGTGGAAAGAAAACAGAAACTGTATGCAAATTCAATGAGGGAGAAAGTAGATCTGCTTTCAGCCCCTTTTCATTTATCTTTTTACTATTATGTTGGAAATAAACATGCTAAACAAAATTTTCATTATGTATTTTTAAAATATGTCTGTAGAGGGACTTTACTGATCACCTTTAATTTGTTTGAAAAATTGTAATATTTTATATTATATTGTTATAAAATCAAAAAATTCCCACCAACAAAATACAATAGTGGTAACAGGATTGTTCTCATTGGAAAGCCATTACTGTCATTGTTACTAAAACACACTGTATAATGTCCTTTGTACCTTGTATGTTTATAGCATAATTGCATTGCAGCTTCACACTGTCAGCTGTTAACACTTTCATCAGGGTGTGAAGCAGTGACTTCACCCATTTATACAGAAAAATCTGAAAACCCAGATTCATGCTCATTTATGAACTTTAATAATCTGTCAAAATGATATTATATCAATTCCCACCCCATGGTAATGGAGCAAAGACAATTTGAAGTGTAAAAAAAAAAAACTATTGGATATGCACCAATGGGCAAGTGTGACACTGCAGCACATCAGATGAGGTGTCAGATGAGATGGGCGCCTCCCTTAGGACAGTGCCGCTTTTGTCCATATCAGCGTCTGTGTGTATTAGAGGGAGAGAGTATTGCATTTATCTGGAGGACATACATTTTGTGTGTCTGTTAACTTAAACCATAACTACATAACTTTCCCTTGTGTGCTCACAGATCTTGTACAACCAGCAAAGCGTGGAAGTGCAGGGAAACCTGAAGAGGAAGCTGATCTCGCAGCTGCAGCCAGACACAGACTACTCTTTTGTGCTGACAAGCAGGGGCAACATTGCCGGGGGTCTGCAGCAGCAGGTGTCCATCCGCACTGCCCCTGACCTGATAAAGACCAAGCCCAGCGAACTTCAGGCTCAGGGTGGCAAGATGACCATCAACCTGCCTAAGGTCCAGACCACCACACGTGTCAGGTCAGTAACGAGACACTTGGGACAGAGCGCTCAAGCTGGATCTGACACAGGGCATAAATAGATGCACCAACAGACGATGACTATTGTAAACCGGTAGACTCAGTTTTCCTAAATTGGCTTAAGGGATATTGCAGCTACATTTTTGTTTGATTCTTGGCTGCTGCTCTGAACAGCTTTCATGAAGAGGTCCCTATTGTATATTATTATTATTATTATTATTATTATTATTATTATTATTATTATTATTATTATTATTATTATTATTATTATTATTATTATTATCATGTATAGTATAGTATAATGGTATGGTATGATATGGTATGGTATCATATCCTATCTTATCTTATTGTATATGATTGCCTTTTATTACACAGTATAATGTTTCGAAACCACTTGGCAACATTGTTTTTACATGCATTTATGCAAATGTGCTGAACATCAGCCGTCCAGCAGTTACATCACTAAATCGTTTTATCACCGACTGTTGATAAAAATCAAATTTACAATTTCATTCTATAGGAAGTTCAAATCTATAAACGCCACAGAAAATATCAAATAGCATGGTAAGAAATGAGCGAAGAGAAACTGTTTTTGTGTATTTTGGGCATTGTTTGCAGCCCTGGGCCCCTAAACGGCCACTCAGTTGTCTGAAAACATTATCATTCAGGAGGTAAATCAGCTGCAACTCTGGGCAATCTTTCTTACAGCAACAACAGCACAAGTGGCACATTAATCAGATCAATACTGAACCTGTTTTGAAACTTAAAACTCTGACTTAAATCCCAGCCAACTTTATGACACAGAGGCTGATGATAATCGAGACTTTTAACATCGGGTCGAGCTGTATTATCTTTCAACTGAAATTGTTAGGAGCAGAATTGCGCCTGACCCCGACGAGTAAAGCTTTTCCTTTAGACACACACTTACAGACACATCTGAGTAGGGGAGAGCACGGGGTGGATTGGTAAAAAGATTACAGGGCTGTCAGGGCTGGCCAAGCTCCAGTTCAGATTGACAGGCAAAACGTGCACGTGATTGGGGATGGGGAGAGTGAAGGTGTGTGTGTGTGGGTGTGCATGGAGGTGAGAGAGGGGGGTTCTTGAGTCTTGTTAGACATGTCTTCTCCCACTCCCAGACTTGACTGACTGTTGAATCACACAGTCGAGGGCTGGAGAGAAGGGGAGAGAAGCAGCTGCTTTCGCTGTCAGTAGCAGCTGATTTTACAAGTGGTTGAATGCCGCAGTGGGGGAAAAACTTTGAGCTGAGAGAAGACAGACTGCGAGAAAGACAGCGAGAGAGAGCCAGCACATAAATGAATGCAGACACAGATGTTTGTACATTGTGTACTCACAAGCACGTCCCGTCATCCATCACCTTACTCCTTAGTTTGACCCTAAATGTCTCTCTGATGTCTTTGTGCTCCTTCTATATTTGGTCTTTTAAATGATGGCAGTAAAAGACGAGTAGTCACATAGCTGGTCCTGTTAACCTAAAGAAACCTTTGGGGATCTGTATTAGCTGAAGGCTCCTCTCACTGGGATAGTGTTTGTTCCAGTCTACATGGCAGATGTTCTTAGTGATTAGCCATTAATTGGGGAATGCGGTGCCAATCTGCTGGTGTTCGACCTTGGTTGGACCCTCTTGTGTACCACTCAAGTTTTGAATTCAGCCCAGCAAGCCTCACAGAGTGAAAGTATGTCTTACTAAGTGTTTTGACTGTGTTATAAATGCGCCTGGCCCACTTTGATCTCAGCGTGTATGTGCTTCAGTCAGTCTGTCTTAACACAGGCTTTATTTTTCTTGGCAGGTGGTACTACATCGTGGTGGTGCCGGTGTCCCAGTCCACGCGGCGGTGGAAGAATCCAGACGAGATGGACCTGGACGAGGTGAGTGCCAGCCGGTGGCTGATTGGCTAATGTGCCAGGTCAGGGGTCCCCAACAGCATCTCCCGTTCCAACTGGGTAGGAAGTCACTGGTTGTAGCTAATTAGCTCTACCCTCCGGGGCTCAGGGAGGGGGGGGGGTGGTGGCAGGGCAGGGAGATTTTAAACAATGAGTCACTTGGGCAGGTGGGGAATGTCCTGATTGGATGCCAGGTTTGCAGACAGTACCCATCTGCTAGATTAAATACTTTGAGTGCACAGAGGATAATCTTAATCTTATGTAATTATTGATGTAAATGTTTTGCAAGCAGCACTTTTCTAAACAGTAATTACAAATTACTGTTTCTACCCCCGTATTTTCCTCCATAGTCTTTATAGTCAGGATTTGACAACCCCAAACAAAGTTTTACATAAGGTATTCAAATGAGGATAAAGATTTATGACTGCTTTATTATTCTATTGAATAAAGGTCTCTCTTGTCCACAAGAGAATTGAAGCTAAATGACATGCCTGAATATTAATAGCATCATTTTTAAGTAAACTGCGAGGCTCGTTGGTTTGGATCGCTATTGTTCCGGCTCCCTGAAGAAATAGCAGAAGAGACGGAGAGAGGGAGAGAGATGGGACTCCCTGAGTCATTAAGCATTGAGCAGGCCATTGTCTCCTCCCTCCGACATAATGATTTAATAAAGCTACATCTGGAGCAGCACACGAGACATCACTGACAGAAAACAAAATGCTGCTGAAAACACAATGCCGCAGTGCTGTATGCCACTGCTCATTTATTAAGCAGGCTGGCAGTCATGCTGAGATTGTGTGCTGGAGCAAGCGCTAATTGCTCACTTCGTAACTTGGCTGCATTGTTTGCAAAGTTATATTACCGAGCAAAGGGCATGTTAGCTGTGTGCAGTCATTATCTGATTTTTGGGAGACATAGTAAGAATCAGACCTGGACATGGAAGTGTGAATGCAAAAGGTTTGCTGTTATGAGATTTTGAGATTTGAGAGGAGTTAATGGAAGTTGTTTAATGCACATAAATTAGTTAGGTTTGTTTTTATAAAACAACCCACAAAGATTTTATTGCCCAAAGTCCCATTGATTGTTTTGAAGACTGAGCTTTTGATCTCCGTGTTACAGTAAGAAACAGTAAATTTACTCCCTTCACTAATGAGAACTTTTGTTTTTCTTTCTCCCTCTCCAAAAGTTCATCAGAGGTCAGGGGTCGTGCTAGCTTTGTTGCCAAACTTGACCTCGACCTTTGCTCTATGTTTTCCACAGCTGCTCAGGTCAAGTGAAGGCCCTGTCTTGAGGCGTCGACGTCACCTGGACTCCTCCAAACCTTACATTGCTGCCAAATTGGCCTCACTGCCGCCTACCTTCACCGTGGGTGATGAGAAGAGATACAACGGCTTCTACAACAAGCCTCTGACCAGTCCGCAGGAGTACCTCTGCTTTGTCCTGGCCGTGCTCCGATCTGAAGGGACAGACAGCGCTGCTAATTATGTAAGACACACACACACATTAATTACAATTTCCATTTACTGATTAAGGACAGACAGTCATTATTGACAGCATAATTTATATTTTTTTTCTTTTTTTTTGTGCATTTCTTTACCAAATCTATATATTTGCATGTCACTTTTTCTTTTTTTGGACAAACTACTTAAATTTATCACACCGCCTCAGACTCTAATCACACTGCCCCTCAAGCGTTTCCAAAATGGCAGCAGCAGGCCAAACTGTTGTTGTTTTTATTGCCACTTACCCTTTAATACGGCTGCCTCTAAAAGTCATTGCAGCTTGTCCTGATAACTCCCTTATCAGTCGACAATGACATCAGAGATCCAGCTTTTGCCATTTCGGCAGCCAGCAGGGCCCCAGCGCAGATCTCTTTACAATGCTCAACAAGACTCTTGGCTTTTTTAAGTGGAGGCCCCATGCTATCGTCAAACAGCACTAACACGGAGGCCCAGCTCTCCACGGGATGGTCGGGAGTAAACTTCACTGCTGGAAGTATGAGAGTCTGCGATTGCTCTGGGCTCCTCCACAACCCGGGACATGCATATTCAGTAGCTGAGGCCCTGGGCAACCACAGAAGGAGAAGGAGCGAGCGCTCCATGTCCGAAACCAAATCCCAGACTTTTCACCTATTTCATTCTCTTCTCTCTCTCCCTCTCAGCTCATTTTTCTTGCGCACGCTCTCTGCTTCTCTGTGTCTCTCTCCCTCTCCACATCTTCCTCGACCGTGAAGAGAGCAGAGGAGATTGATTAGTGTGGCTGGAGTTAAGAGGGAGACGAGGGCCCGGTCACAGGGCCTAGGGAGTCTGTAAAGCAGGCCTGATTCCCTTGAAATGCTGCTTTAAATGTCCCTAAAGCCCCCCCACTCCCCAGTAATCCCCCACTCCTTCGCTGTAAGAAGGGGAGGGATGTGCGAAGGAGGCTATAGTGGGCAGCCATGATACACTTGACTTCAAAGGAGATGCTTAAACCCCATCGCTGCACAACACTCGCGCTGCACCTGCCAGACACACCAGGTTGGATCAGTGCTGCTCAAGATTTGTCTTTTTCTGTGTACTCCTCCTCCTTAAACTGTGTAGCACCCTCCCACCTTTAAACTAAATCGCTCGGATTAATCAGGCTTCACTCACAGGGTGAGTCAATCAGTGCGCTTACCTTCACTTCAGTAACCTGGTTATTGACGCCTCTCTGCAGTAATCTTATTTCATAAACATCATGCAGCTGAGACACCTGATATACTTAGCAGGGTAATAAGGTTCACAGAAACACAGTGACCAGGACTACATTGCCAGAGAAACTTATTATTGACCATGTATGAAAACCAAATTTATTTAAAGACAGAGAAGGTGTTACTCTGACAGGGAGTGAATAAAACAGTGTTGCTCATTGCAGTGCATCCTTGTACCCAAAATAATCATGTCCAAAGTCAGACTAACTCTGAGACTGAAAAAAGGGGTCTGAGTAAGATGACATCCACAGCTGTATAGTGGAATTTAAAAAAAAACAAAAAACAAAACAAAACTGTCAAGTTAAGTCAGATTTATTTATAGAGCGAATTTAACCCTTTTAAACCTTGGCATATTGGCTTGATTTCTTTGAAAAATGTTGGAAGAAGGCAAAGAGCAACTTTAGAAGAAATTATCCAAAAATTAGCAAGAAATTAGTTATAACTACAAAAAAACCCCCTGAAAATTAGCACACAAAAAGGCAAGAAAGTAAGAAAAAAAAAAATCCCCAGGGAAATTACATAAAATGCTAATCATAATGATAATCATAATTCTGTAAAATATTTTTTAATTATTGTTATTTAGAGATATAGTTTAGTTTTTTAATTTTTTGCTAGCTTTTTAAAAAATAAAAAAATTGAATGAATGAACACTGGAATGATCAAATAAAAAAAGAATAAATATGATAATAATTATGATAATAAATTAGAGAATATAAGTAAATGAATTAAAGTATACAGCATCTTCCATATGTCATAGCATTGCACAAACTAAAAAGTGTGTTGTCATAAAGATAATTAAAAGGTAAAGAAAAGAGATGAGTTTCAAGATGGAATTTAAAAGTTTTAATAGAACAGGGAGGATCCAATTGTTAGTGAGAGACTATTTACAGCTTTAGAGCAAAAACTGAAAATGCTCTATGGCCTTTGGTTCAGACAAACCATGCACATACAGAAAGAAAAAAAAAATAGCAGTTTCTTTATTTTTTACTGTCTTCAGGCTGCAGCATCATATTGTGTCACAAATTCACTTAAAATACACCATCCGTGGTTCAAGAATACAGTAGGGGTTAGGAGAGAAATCCAATTACTGACCTGCTGCATATAGTAAACACAGGATTTATAGTAACAAGATTATCTTGGTGCATGTGAACACCTTGATTTCCTAATTTCTCCCAGTAACCCTTGTGTGCATGAAAACATACTGAATTCTGAGGTGGTGAGCACAGGCAGGCTGTCATTGATCGCCGCACAAATCCCCTAACCGCACTGTTTGGGAAACTCAGATACCACAGCAGTGTTTGTTTTTGTCACCCCCAACGCGGCACTTGCAAACGTTTATTACCAAACACAAACGGCTACAGAAGGTAAAGCGCGCAGCAAGATGGAGCAGTTGGCAGAAGCTGCCTCGAGCAGGATCTTCACCAGACCCAGGAGAATAAGACAACAAGTACTGGAGTAAATGACTTGTGTCTTTACTACACTTCCTTGCCACCACCCAAACTCCCTCAGCGTAGATCAAACAGGACCGCCAGGGCTTAATAAGCCCTCGTATATCAATGGCCACGAGCAGCCAGCAGTGGTTGGAGGGAAGAAGAGAAGGAATGAAGGCAAAGGGGGATGAGAGAGAGAAAGAAGAAGAGAGTGTGCCTTCATGTCTCCCCAGCACCCAAGGCAGATAAACAAGCCGGGGGAAGTGTGAAATGGGATGATAGATGCTGGGTGTGTATAAACAGTATCATTTAATGCGAGAAGAGAGTGAGGGAGGGAGGTAGCATGAAATATTGTGTGATGTGAGACAGAGAGGAGGGGTGGTGTTGGAGAGAGGAAAAGAGGAAAGCAACATTTTTGTCTTGTGTCCCGTCCAGCCTGTGAAGCGGGAATGAGAGAGAACTGAACTGGTTGCAGAGGACGAGATTTTGCTAATGTGTGTTTTTCTTTTGATAAGGGAGAGGTGAGCTTATGGTGCAGAGAGAAACGCAAGTGTTCAAATGTGTTTACCACAGTTTTTTTCTGTTTGCAATGTTATCCAGGCATTTATATTCCACTCACTCTCAACAAGAATTGGCTTTGTAGCACTAATTCTGTTGGTGCTCTGGGCTCCAAACACCCTTAACATGGAAGACTGGCTGCTTTCAAAATTTAAAAGGCTTTGACAAACAATATCAAGAAAGAATTATGAAAACAAGACTTATAAGCATATTCACGCCCAACTTTTCACCAAGGGTGGCAGGAATATAGGCAACTCTGATGTCACTCATGCTCCTAGAGGCATCTCCCTTCAGCGCTCCCTCTAGATATCTGGATGCTTGGTATTCAGACAGCTAGAGAGGGAAAAGTGCAGAATGGGAACGACAAAATAGAGAGGAGGAAAAAAGTAAGAAGGAGAACTACAGTACAAAAGAGAAGGGTCATCGTACAGGGTAGGCTAGACCCCGCAGCCACATATCTGTTCCTCGTAGATAAAGGCATACTCACACATGCTATCATCTCTCCCTCTAACTTTTTGTACCTCTACTCTTTGTGTTTCTTTCTCTTGCCTTCCTTCTCCCTCCCTCTCACTGTCTTTCCCTCTGTCATGCAACAATGAGGAGTGTGGGCTCCTCAGGCTCCCTGGGGAGGCGGAGAGAGCGGCAGATACATAATGGCCGTCTTTGCATGTTTGTTTGTTTGTCTGGCGCGCACCCCTGCGGCTTATTTAAGCCACTTTTGGAGAGACATGGAGCTGGCGGGGTCAGCAGCAAGTTGAAACAAATGTGCCTGTGCCGTGCGTAGCGGATTCTGCGCTCAGGGGACGGCGGAGCAGCGGCCGACTGGGGAAGCTGTGTAGCCCACGGGCCAGATAGCAGACTCGATATACTGCTACTACCATAACACCTCTGCCTCAGTCTATCTCTCTCTGTCTCCTCGCTTTCTGCCATCTCTCATCACCCACTCTCTCTCTTGTTCTCTTACTTCGGCTCAGACAAACACTTACAATCGTACACACACACAGACACACACACACTAAGCGATTGCTACCTAGACAAATACACACACTTGTGAAGGCTCAGAGGAGCTTGAGAAAAGGCTCAGAAAAACTCATGTATGCTCTCACACACACACACATACGCGCGCGCTTTTACACACATTTGTTTACAGTCTTTACACACAATCAAACACTTTCTGTGTCTCTCACTGACAGATGCACGCAGGTACTGACACAAGCAAACACATCCACTCACTCATAATGCTTACTGTTGTACATGCAGTATCTGCAGTACAGTAATAATACTCATCTGCAATGTTGAATACAATCATATCTGTGTCTCTTCCCAGTACAGATGGAGTTTAAGAGGATTTTGTCAAATCAGTATCCAATTTTTTACTCCACTTAATGAATTCAGTTCTCTTATAAAATCTATTTAGTATTGGCTCTGAACAATTTCAATCAACTTATAGGGATAGTTCAGATTTTTTGAAGTTGGGTTGTTTGAGGTACCTATCTGAAGTTAGCTACAGTAGATAAAAAACAAATCAACAGCAGTTTAAATAAACGCTATATTTACTTATACTGATAGTTTCACCACTTTACTTTCTGTCAGACAACCCGTTCTGATGGGTAAGCTAATAACGGCTTTAGTTCCTCGTATGTGCTCTTGTCATAACCACCAGACTCCATTGAAAAAAACTAAGTAATTCAGGTCGCTGAACTCGGGAGCTGCTTGTGTACAACTACTTCAATCAGCTAGTTACTTTGTGTTATTGTGTGAATTTGGAGAATCTGAACTAAGCTTTAAATTCCAAAGTCACACAATGACACAAACAAACTAACTGATCCAAGCAGCGGAAGACAAGCAGCTCTTGTGTTTAGCAATATTAAATCAATGTTTTTCTCAATGGACTCTGGCTTTAAAAAAAAGCAATGTAATGGCTTAATTTTCCCAGTAGAATTTACTGTCAGACAAAAAGGTAAAGCAATGAAAATACTTGTAATATAGCATAGACCTCAACTAATATAGATCTTAGGTGGCTTAAACATGTGCTGTTGCTGAAGCCTCCGCAGCAGTACATTGCTCAGCTTCTATGTCAAACTCCAGCATGCTTCTCCAAACTGGAGGCATGCCAGCTGACATCTGCTGTTTGTAATACACACTGTCTGTGGATAGTTACCCCATACAACCCCACTTCAAAAAATCTAAAGTATCTCTTTACAAAGATCGATTGAGATTTGTAATCACTTTTTGTTGACGGAGAGGGTGCTTCAGTTTTGAGTGGCAGCCTGATTGCCGTCAGCACAACCTGAAAATGAGATCTGAGGGATGAAATCGCTGTAATCAAGTTTAATTAGCTTCAGTTGAGGCATTCCAATCGACCAAAGTGTCGGTCAGCGGAGGTTAAAAATGCAAAGCCGGCTGTCTGAATGTTATATGCATTGATCATATACGGTATATCCTTAATGAAAAGGAGGGAGTAAAAATTTTGAGTCTGATAAGCCTTTGAGCTTGGCGAATCCAGGTACTTTATTAACCTCTCCCATGTAAACATGCCCATGTGCATACTGTACAAATACTTACATACTGATTCAGCGTGGTGAGAGACACACATCCTTACTTTACATCTCTCACTGTGTATGACTCACTCACTCTCAGGCTCACACATTCCTTCGCTGCACCATCACTCTATTGTGATACCACTCTGCGAGGCATTAGGAGCTGCGTGACTGAGCTTTTATCAGATATTACGGCCGTTCAAATGGATGATCCCAGTACTTTGCCGTGACCAACAGACAAAGAGCCCTCTCTTTTTGTTCGTCCCTCTCTTCTCCTCTCACTCTTCCTCCCTTATCCTTCACTGAAAGCGCAGCTGCAGTCATTTGTTACACTACAGAGAAAAGAAAGTTTTTTCCCAGGATTCCCTGCAGGGCCACATCCTACAGCCTTTTTTTGGGCCCTCCTGAAGGAACAGGAAGCCTTGTGGTGTCGTCACATCAGCAGTGTCCCACCACTGTGCCGGTTCTCTTTGTTCTTAGATAATAAGTTCCTCCCAAAGGCGCGCAGAACGGGAGAGAACCAGTCTCATGTGCCTAGTGTGTGTATCTGTGTGTGTGAAGAAAAAGACAAATGAGAGACACTGCCGCTGTAAACTACTGCTGTAATATGAAAATGTGAATCTTTTTACTTTTCCAACTGGAGTTATCTTACGCGTTTGCCTAATATCAGAGCACGCCGGTTCGCACGTACAAGACTGAGACATGCTGTAGCACTCACACACTCATACTGTACATTTTTCCAGCAGTTGCCCAAGAGTACAAGAGATAACAGAACTATATGACAGAACGCAGGACTCTTTGAGCTCATCTCAGCTTATCTTTCCAATTAATATCTGCCTGTGTGCCGAAGAGCAGGCTGCTGTGCGGCTAATGATCCGGATTACTGCTGCCTGCCGCCCCGCCACTCCCGCTGCATGCTGGGAGCCCAATTCCCTTCGAGGGCTGCGATCTGTCACCCATGCCTCCCCACACACACCCTCCCCTCCAGGACCTGAATCTCCCATCGTCGTTCAATAGGAAGCACGCTGAGCTCTAATGACAGATGCCTCACACCTCCCTCCTTCTCTCTCTCATCTGTCAACTTGCTCTCCTGCAGTCGGACTCCCTCCTCTTTCAGACACTTTTTTAAACGCCATACTGCGCCGCCTCGCACCCCCCCACCCCTCAGACACACACTCACACACCTCCGTCCCTCCTTTCCCTCCTCCCCTCCGTCATTTGAAGACGGAGGAGCATGGAGATGTCTCATTTACAACCAAGGTAGAAAACGCACCCTCACCGTCACCTCCTCCTCCTCTTCTTCCGTCACGGTGTGAACACTAATGAAGAAGAGATGAGTCCTCTCCTGTGCCCCCATTTATCTCAGCGACCAAGGGACACACACACTCATCCATGCTGCTATGTCTCTGCCTCTCTCACTCTCCTGTCCCACACTTGTTCTGTCATCAGCAATGCTTTAATAGAAACATAATAATAACTTCATTAGCCGGGATGGTTATTGTTTTTGGGAAAGTGTCTTTTGAGTTAGGTCAATCGCTTTATGGCTTGTTCTGCAGCATCCTTAAACCGTGAACCTATTATAAGCATTAAATAACTTGGTTCTCAGGCTTCTAGAAACTAAAAAAATCTACAGTCAGATATTTTAGATTCTTCTTTCCTCAGAACCCGGCAACTATCAACAGCACAGGACACAGTTTTTTCTGTTTTCCACAGTTACTTTGGTTATTCCACCGTCTGCCATTTAGGCAAATGGGGATGGTAACTGCAGAGAAGGCACACTGATACTCAGTAACTTGGGATCATTTCTGATAGCGATTGAGGAAAACAAAGGCGCGATCCTCTTCCTTTGTGCTGTAAGTAAAGCCTTTTTTTCTGGAAGATCCTACCCGGTGGCAGACAGAATTTCACATATGGTGAGCTTGTGAAGAAAAAGGGAAGCAACATAAAAGAATAGATGTTTCTGGTGAAATAAATCTATTTGTTAACATAGGAACATAGGGAAAAGGGCTTGTGGGTGCTGTTCAACACAAGGACATAAATACAACCAAAGGAGGACTTTTGAAGTTGCCAACCTTACTTGACAAAATCTAGAGTGTAAAAAGAAAACCTAACTATCCTAAATTTCTTGGTGAAAACAAAAACGCAAATTAAACAGCACCCATGCATCTATTGTGTCTAACAAAGGAAATGCTGAAATATGAGCGCAGAGTCAGTTTTTTAAATCTAAACCTAGCACAGTCCTCAAAATAGCTACATTGGTGCCTCATCAAAAATTCGACCAAGTACAAATCAGGCTGGCCGGACATAAGTAGAGTCTTGGGTCACAGCTGCACCCAACAGAGTGGAGGAGCCAGTTAGGATGACTCTCAAATCACAATCTCCACTCGAGGAAAAGCCAACACCTTCAGAGGAGGAGCCAATCTGGTGCAGGGGACCGTGCATGATACTGAACTTTACTTCATAATGATAAGTTAAAGCAAAAAAGTTGTCTGCTTCCACTTTAAGAATAGAAGAGTTTGCCTTTTGTTGGCAGCTGTCATCGTCTTCTACTGTTTGCCACATTTCAGGTGTATGAAACAAATTTATGACCCATATCCTTTTGTAAACTTAGCTTTATTTTTTTTAAAAAAAGAAGGCTTTTCTTACCTCAAGTTTGTGTGTTGGAGTTTTTGATGTGGTGATAAGCACCTTCAGTTTTTCACCTTGCCAGTATGCTTTGTGAAAACCAACAAAAAAAGTTGTTTTTATTAAGAAAACCTTTGTTGAATTTTGATTTTTACCTTTACAGGATGCTAATGTGCTTGTCCTCTCAAATTTCGGCTCTTTTCCCTGGTGATGTTTTGGCTATTTTTAACTTGGCTTTTAAAAACCCCTTAGGAAAGCCACTGTACGTTTAGATAAGAGGGGAAAACCTCTTCTTATAGCTCTGAAGTGACTCTGCTCTCATGCACCTGCACTCTCCCTCTTTTATTTTTCTCTTACAGATGACATTTTCTGCCAGTCCCTACTCAGATCCAATCCAGGTCAAATCAACTATGCCGCAAGGGATGGAGCAACCCGAAATGTTGTGGGTTATGGGCCCAGTGCTGGCTGTGGTCCTCATCATCATCATCGTCATCGCCATCCTGCTGTTTAAGAAGTAAGAGGCTGCTCTCAGTCATTCTCCTCCGTGTTTGTATGAGGTCGAACCACATCGACGCTTGCGATTGTGGGTTTCTTTTGGTTGCATCAGGAATGTTAATGAGACATGTTCCCCTCTGCCAGTCGCACCAGGCTGCTCACACACCACACTGTAACATTCAATTTCCTTACCATAATATACAATGTGACGGGAAAGGAACCAAAGGCGGATTGATTTGTCTTTCAGAAAATCCTCCTTTTGCCCCAGAAGATTTTGGCCCAGCTGGTCGTTTTTAACAGTACAATGTGACATGTCAGTTGAAATGGCAGCTGACATTGCCTCCCTAATGAAAAGTACAGCTTGGCTGTCAAAAACCCTTAGTTAAGAGTGAGAAATGTGTTTTGGCCAACACTATTGGTCATTCCAAATAAGAAACAGAAGGCTGCAACAGTGGGCTTAACTAAAAGCTCAGTCGATATCTCTTAAAAGCACTTCAGCTGCCACTGTGCAGCACACCGTGGATACACGCGGGCCAGAAAGGTGCTTGGGAGGCACAGATAAATGGATAATGATAAACAACTAGCGCTGAAACAACAAGTCGATTAGTTTTATTTATGAAGTAAAAACAAGCCAAACATTTGCTGGCTTCTTCTGCTACTAAACTGTGTGGATTTGCTGCTTTCTATGTTTTTTTAATATATGTATATATTTTTAGATCGGATATCTTTGGGTCTGGAAACAGTGATGGCCATGTTTCAGTATTTCATCTACAAAATGAATCAGTTAAACAAATAATTGACAGATAAGTTGATAACAAAAATAATAAGACTCTATCCTACAACTGTAAGCATTTTTTTTTAGATAAATCTGCCAATTATTTTCCCAAATGATGATTGGTTATATAAAAGATGAGAAAATAGTTAAAAAAAATTTAAAAAAGGCCACATTGCTGACATCAAAGCACAATGCGATTTCATTAAATGTCTTGTTTTATCAAAAGTACTAATTTTACTATAATGAAAAACCAAAGAAAAGAAGCAAGTCACCCATCTGAGAACCTGAAACTATAATTTTTTGGCATATATTCTTTAAAAAATGATTTAAATTATGAATTCATTTAAAAAAATGAATTGATTAAAAAAGTGTTGCTGATTAATTTTCTGTCATAGACTGCCTCAGGAATTAGTCCTAAAACCAGAAAATGAGCTTGCATTTTACCACTGCCTGTTTCCTCGTCTTGAAGTCAACAGGGTTTTTTTTTAAAGGGTTTTGGGTTGGGTGTCTTAAACAAGATCTGTTGAACACAAACTTAAGAGAGTTTTTTGTTCCTCTTCTTATATTGTTCTATGACTTAAATTTCATCAGTAAATGCCTCTCTAAGAACTTTGAAGCTTTTATGTGTAAAAAAGATGGCTGCTAACAAATGGATAAATAAGACTACAGAACGTCCTCACGCCAAACACGGCTTTACAGCCTCGTTGTGGTGGCAACTTCAAGTCATGCAACCAGAGTGTGGTTTGTCTAAACCCAAGGTTAGCTTTTTAGTAGTGGTTTTCATTAGTGAAGATTATCTTGCTGAACAGGACGTTAAAGTTAAATATTTATTTAGCACAAAGCTTATTTTCTGTAATGATCCAAAATCCGATGGAAATATCCCAAAGGCTTTTTGACAAGGGAACCAGGGTGACACTAACTTCCGAGTTGGCCTACAGAAAAATGTAGCCTATATTTAGCCTTGTTAGTATTCAATAATAATTTGTACATTTAAAGACGAGACAATGATGATAATGTGGTTTGAACACTATAAAGATACCATTTGGACTGATTGACTGATTGAGACCCACCTCCCCATCTTCCCCTGATGGCTCCATTACAAATTCTCCGTTTCCCATCATATTTATTCTCCAACCTGCCACCCACAGCCGAGCACACTGCCATAATGCTACCGTCTCCAGCAGACTTAGAAAAAGGACTGGTTAATAATAGGCCTTGAGACAGCTCACTGCGGAGCAGCACATCGACAGGAGGGACAGTGGGGAGGTGGCGGCGTGCCCTTTTCACCGTGGACTGGCAGTAAATGTGCAAGGGAATAATCACAGTCTAGCTCGGGTTGTTATTGCTACCTGCATATTCGCCAAGCCCAACACGAACAGTGAACAATGATGAGCTTATTCTCAAAAGTCTCCAGCGAGTGTTAAGATAACTTTTTACGCTGTGCTTTGAGGATGTGGTTTACATTTTTTGGAAGGACTGCATTTAGCTCTCTGAAATTAAGAACAAACTTTGAGTGAAGAAGTTTTAGGCAGTGGTGGAATGTAACTAGGTACATTTGCTAAAGTAATATATTTATGTACAAATTTCAGGTACTTGTACTCTACTTGATTCCGTTCTTTTCATTAGAATTTAAACTCCTACTCTACTACATTTCAGAGGCAAATGTACTTTGTACTTCACTACATTAATCAGAAAGCTCTAGTTACTTTTCATATTATGATTTTTCAAAAAATAAAACATAAAGTGCATAAGATATGTTTTGTTACTAATTAAACTACATAATAGTTTCTAGAAGTACAGATAAAATTATTTTTTTAAAATAATCACTTATGTGATTGACAGAAAATTAAATGGCAGCTATTTTGATTAACATTTATGTCATTTTATTATTTTATTTTTTTCTGAATTGGGCACTCTGGCAACTATTTTAAAAAACAAAGTTTTTTAAAAAAAAATAGTTTGGGTTTTTTCCTGAGTGTTTTGCATTTTTTTCTGAATTGAATAGGCTTATTTAATAAACAACTCAGTCATTTTCTTTTTTTTAATAATTAAAAAAAATATTTTTTGGATAGGGTACTTTTCCTTTTCATTCTTGACGTAAATTTTCCTGATTACTTTTATTTAGATAACATTTTTAATGCAGGCCTTTTAACTTTAACCTAGTATTTTCACAGATTGGTGTTAGTACTTTTAATTAAGTAAAGAAACTGAATTCTTCCTCCACCACTGGTTATAGGTCCATATGAATAACAATTACCTATTAACCCCCCTCCCCCCTCTTTTTGCCCTCTGTGAAAGCAGCAAACAGGAAAGGTGGGTACTGTCACTGTTACGTCAGTCACAAGTTCATCTCCCACCACCCAAGTCCCTTTCATCTGTGTTGTGAAATTGTTGGTATTCATCAGCACTTCAGGGTTACAGGGTCAGCTTCCTCTCAGCTCCAGCCCAGAAAAAAATCCAGTCAAATAGAAATAAAAGGAAATCTTTAATCTGATTTGTTCCATTTTACAAGACATGAGAAGCAGCTGACTTTGCAGCCTTTGATAGCGGGGGTCAAAGCAACCCCCAGGTCACGTCCGTGTACCCGTGCATGTTCCACATCTAGTGCCAGTGTTCCTCCTCAGATCGTCCTGTCTGCCGTGGTTTGTCTCCGTGCTGTGTTTCATTATCCAGCCAGTGTCAGCTCGCCCCTTCAGGATTGGCCCCATCTGAATATGCCAAGGCATCACCTGCTGCTGAATGGGCCATTGTGAAGTAAATGCCAGACGGGGAAACTGCTGAAAAAGAAATGTTCCCATCTTTTAAGCTGACATTTTCCACCGAGACCCATTCCTCCACTTTTAGCCTTTTTTTTCCCTCTCCCTGCTTCCTCGTGGCAGGAGTCTCAACAAAGGGCCCTGTTCTACCCTCATTAAACGCACCCTGTACTGCACACACACTCATACGCTCACACTGTGTAAGTGTGTGTACTTACATTCTCACACGTCTTAACCCTCACTTTTAGCCTGAGATGAATAACCCCATTGAGATTGCTGCCATGTTTACTTTAGCCCAGCACTAAAGTGTGATGTAGATTGGCATCTGATTGGGTCAGAGGGAGAGATGAGGGGTGTGGAGAACAGATCGCAGATGCCCGAGCCCTCCACCGCCTCCCCCCGGCCCGGCCCAGCCTCAGCAGTGATCTATGGGAAAACCGGATACGGTCTGGCTCAGCTCTCGGCTGGAGAGGAAAAGATGCTTGTCATAGATTAGCCGTCACGCTGCTAGCATTAGCTTAAGCCCCTGCAGCGTAAGATAACAGGTGGCGGTGAGGCCCAAGCCCTGGCGACTGAGGTGGACCGGGTTAAGGCTGTGTGTGCACCACCGGCTTTATGTATTCTCACCACGCCTGGCTTCAACAGAAGGCCCTGCTCCTGCCTAAAACCCACGCTCGCCATTTGCAAATGGAGTGCAATGAGATGTGAAATTTCCACAGGGCGCCCTGATGCTTCCTTCCGCCCATTTCCATTTGCAGTCAGAAGGCTTGCGAGTCTGCAGCTGTATCTGTGCGAGTGTGTGTAGTTGTGAAAGTGAGGTGGGAAAGCGTACATCTGTGTGCCTGTTTGTGTGCGTATGTCAACAGATGCTGGCTGTCTGAACGCTAGAATACAGGCAGGCTGCGTTTTCTGTTCCTCTCTCTGCCTGCTGGACAAAGCCACGGTCGACTGAGCCGAACCAGGCCGGAGCCGCGCCGTGCCGTTCTGCGCTATGCTAGACTCAGCTAGGCCGAGCCTGGCGGCACAGGTGCTGCAGAACTGGTCTAATTACCCAGTGTTGTGCCACCCAGCTGATGAGCTAATTACAGCATCCGCCTGTTTTCCTCTCAATCTGGAAAGCCAGTAAACACAATGTGTTGTTAGCACACACACAGCAGCAAAAATCACACATTTAAATCTTTGCTACACTCAAACACACACGCTCATGTACACATACCCACACAGCAGCTGTCACCTATCCAGCAGCAAACAAACCCAACCTAGCCCACTCCAGGAAAATGATGGCATTTCTTCAAACACATTAAACTCCAGTTGGCAAACTAATGGGGGTAATGCCCTGGTACCTAGTGTCTCTTGAATTGCCGGTCCTCAGAACTAGTTTGGAGAACCCTTAACTATGTCATTAACCTCATCAGGAGTGCAGTGCAGTTAAAATGTGTGTTTCCTTCAGTCTGATACAGAGGAAAAATGTATGTCATTTAATCATCCTGTCATTTCCACTTGCAGTTAGTTTGAGGAATTAATGGCTAAGTTAGAGCTCTTGTATCAATCATGTAGGCAGTCTAGGCATGATGTTATTAACGCCCTACTGTCTGTTTCTGCCACCTCAGGAAGCGGGCGTCACCCCTACCCAAAGACGAGCACTCAGGTGGGGTGAAGGATTCCCTGCTGGCCAACTCCTCCGACCCCGTGGAGATGAGAAGACTCAACTATCAGACTCCAGGTAAGAAACGACATCCATGTAGCCTCATATGGTCAAGTTGGCTCTGCTTTTCCGCAGCAACTGTCCTAAAATGAACTTGTGTTTTTAAGTCATATTGGACGACAGGTAGAGATGGAAAGATTCCCTTGTTGACAACTTGATGGATGTATTATAACAGTTGTGTGAGGGCTGAATAATAGACTGTATATGATTATGGACGATGCATCTTCACGTAACCCCACCGTGCAAAAATGAAGCTCAAATATTCTGGAGATGGCTGCTGCCATCTTGCACTGGTGCAAAGTATCCTCATAAAAGACAATGACAATGCATCACCATATCCATCGTAATTTGACTTGGATGTTGACATGAACGTACAAGTCGGACACTAGGATTCATGATAACTTCTGTCATGGCTGGGTAATATATTGGTATTATACTGATATCATCAGACTTTGGATATCGTGGTTTTAAAGGCTGCTTTACAGTAAAATGATGCAACTTTCTGAAACTACTAGACTGTTGTAGCTGTTTTATTATTTGCCTTTACCCATTAAGTAATTTTATCCCCATTGCTGATAATTATTTATCAGAAAACTCACTGTGTAAATATTTGTGAAAGCCCAAATAGTAAACCCTACAGGATTGTCACAATATTAATATCGAGGTATTTGTGAAAAATATCATGATATTTGATTTTCTCCAAATCGCTCAGCCCTAAATGTGATATGACATGAACAAGTTATCAACTTCCATTTGCTCTCATGGATCTTCTTGGTGGTAATCTTAGATAAGTTTGCTGTAATGGGCAACGCTTATATAATTTGGGTGAATGCCTATACTATATATTAAGTGTGTGCATTTTAATCAGGCAGATTCAGTGAATTTTCTTTCATAAAAATGAATAAAAAGTGTGTCCTGCTTTGTGACTGAGGATTTGAAAGGGCTTCATTCCAAAAGGAAAATCCTCTCTGAAATTTATCAGATGATCCTATCTTCTACGCTGAAAGAAAAATATCTAAAGGTGACTCATACCTCTAATAGTGTTTCTTAATATCTTGTATTTTCAAGCTTTTATTTTTTCCTCAAATGGTAGATATTGCATTTTGGAATGATTTTTCTTTCTTTTCTCAACTAAACAGCCTTTCCAAAAGCAATCTACCTCTGCAGCGAACGCCTGCCTTCCTGTTCTCTTGATGGATCTCTTGTTTATTAGTGCTTTGTAGCAGGTGTTGCTGTATGAAATTCATGTGTCCTGCTTTATTTTGTGATTTATCCTCAGCCTGTAAATCTGACCAGTTCTCAAAAAAAGACAAATTGGTCAATAAGAGAAAATAAACAAATCATGCTCGCCATGATACCCAGCTCTGGACGCCATCAGTGGAGTCAGGCCGAGTGAATTTAGATTCCATCCACGCGCTGTGGTGAAGTGGGGTGGGGGGGTGTTGTGTCAGGGTGCCCGCCTCAGCATCAGCCTTCTTCCTTTTTTCCTCCTGATCTCCTACCTCCTCCCCCGTTCCTCGCTCCTCCTCCCTCCATGAGCTCCTTTCATTCTCCCTAGCCGTAATGAGTCCTGCTGCCTCTGATGTCAAGGTGAGGCAGGCGGATGGGAACAATGGAGCTGAGAGAAAATGTCAACCCCCGTGCACGCGCGATCGTGCACATTACTGTGTGTTTTCTGTGTGTGTGTATCCCTTCTCACGGGTTATTAAAGATCCCGTTCGCCATACACACTGATGCACACACACAGAAACACACACGCAGCCCCTTTGAACCCCTGCAGAGGAATTAAGCAGTGCTGCTGCTCTAAAAGAGCCCTGTCCTCCCGTCCTCCCACTCCACCTCTTTCCTCTTTTGTCTTCCATTTCCCCCTGTAGGGTAATCTCTCACTCTTTTTCTTTCATTCACACTCTGCCCCCCCCCTCCTCTCTCTCTCTCTCTCTCTCTCCCTGTATGTCAACATTTCTCTCCTTCTTTCTCTCTCCACCTTGCTGTTTTCCTTCAAGACTGGTGATTATCAAAAATCACCAAGGCTGCATCTCGCTGTCGAAAAACGTGTGAAGTTCCAAGGTTGAGCTGAGCGAATATTGAACAGTCCATTCCTCTCTCCTTTAGCTCTTTTTCTCTCTCTTTGATTCCCCCGCAGCAGGTGATCATTCCTGCTCTGATTTGATTGTTGTTAAGTGGTTTGGCCGATTGCAGCTCATGTTTCCAGCATGTTGGTTTGTGAAACAGACCTCGGCTGCACCTTTCGGCACTTCAGGAGCGGGCGTGTGGCTCTATGAGTAACTGACCTGGTTTATCCTTGGCAGACCTGGTTCTGATAGTATTTGCAAATACACATCAGAGTAAGTGTGGTGCCATTTAAGTAGGACTGCAATTTACCATTAAGTAGTCACAGTGGAGTATTTTAATGTGCAATTAGGGGATATAAACAAAATTTCAGGTGCACTCGCTTTTTTTTACGTACCTAAAGTGGCTTAGATCATCTGGTTGAGACAACTTGTTTACAACCTGTCTGATCATCTGACCACTGGCATGCCATATGTTTCCAGATCTCAGTAACCACCTCAACCCTTTGAAACCTGGATCAACATTGGTTTTGTTGTGTTGCATTCAGATGCCTTTCACAAGGTTTTTGACCCTTTGAAACCTGAGCAAATTGTTTTTTTGTTCTTTTTTTTCAAGTTGATTTTTTGGGCCTTTTATGGGCTTATTTCAACAGGATAGCTTAAGCCTGAAAGGTGGAGAGAGAGGGGAAGATATGCAGCAAACGGCTGCAGGTTGAAGTCAAACCCGCAGCTGCTGCGGTAAGAACACAACCTTTGTAAATTGGGGCCTCAGCTCTACCAGGTGAGCTACTGGACAGCCCGAGCAAATTGGTTATAGATTTTTTGTACAGGCAATGACCAGCTCGGCAAGAAAAGTACAACTAATTGCAAAAAATAGTTAAAGGTAACAAGAACATTACCTGAAAGTTACTTTTTTTTAAAAAAGAAGAGAAAATAAGAAAACTATCCAAAAAATAAAATAAAATAACTCAAAATTAAAATTTATGTTACAGAAAAAAAGAATTATTTATTTTCACTTATTTTCTGGTAATTTCTCATTCTGAAACTATATTTATAATCTTAAGAATTTTATATTTAATATTATGTTACAAAAATGTATGATAATATAAAATACGTTTTTAAAAAAGCAGCACTTTTTAGGCTATTTTGTTTTTGTTTTTTACCTTTTCTTTTCCCCCTTATTTTGATGTGATTTTCTTGTTTTGCTTTCTTTTTTTTTTAAACTAATTTTATGTTAATTTTTGGGCCATGTCTTGTTACTTATTGCCTGTGTTTTTGAAAGAAATCTAACCAAATTGCTCAGGTCTCAAAGGGTTAAGGATTATAATGTTGTCATAACCACAACAAAGTGAGGCTTTTTCTTTAACTCTGAACTTGTAGAGGCCTGAACTCAGTAGTGCAGTTCACACTGAGCAGTCACAGGGGAGTGTTTTAAAGTCAGGCTTTGTATGCACTTCTGTTTAACAGCCTGAACTACACTACTTGAATTGTCCTGAGAGGGCAAACACCACCCGCTGCACACTCCAACTAGCTTCAAAGGTTATTTGCAGATACTGTTTGGCCCTGGTCTGATCCTGAGCCATCCCCATTGATTGAGTGTTCTTCTTCCTCCCTCCTTCACTCTCCTCTCTCCACAGGTCCCAGCTCTCATCGCTGCCCCAACACTCCAAGTTAGTCTTGCTCTCTCACCTACTGTGTATTTCCCACACATGCAGTCTCTCCTCCGCCCTCACTCGCTCCTGATCCCATTCTCCCCCCGTTGCAATCCCCGACAGACATCACATCCCCCACAAGCTTGTAGCCTCTGGCACTTCGAGGATGCAGCAACGTCCTCTCTTGGCTGTGAACCTCCCACAACACCTTTTTGGTGCGGAAGCAGGGGACTAGATGTTTTCATGGATAGTTGAGCAGTGCGGACAGTTGCTCTTGCCGTGCATTAGCCTTGTTATCTATGGCTTCACTCTCCATTTACCCAACAACATGGCTGTAAAAGACCTGGGTGAACACGCATAAACACATACACACTGATGTTAATGTGCTCATAGGTCCCTCGGTGTGATAGTATTAAATTAGTGTAATTGGTCAGGTCTCATCTTGTGCAGTGGCCATAGTTACCAGCCATTAGCCATTAGCATTACAGCAGTAATGAGCTTGCAGCAGTCGCTCATCTGAAAGCATGACCCATGACCTTACAGATGCAGCCAAACACACTAATGTTAATATACGTACCTTTTCAAAGTGTCTCTCTGATCTCTGTGTGACTTAAAGGCTGTAAGGTTAATGATGCACCGTGTATAACTTAAGAGCCTCTTCATGCGTTGCATACAGTTAACTTTTAACACATAAGGCAAGTTCCCAGCAATCCGTTTAAGCGCAGAGCCTTGCCAAGTTCAGAGGCACAGGGGGAATTTGTGTCGGTAGATTAGCAATAAATCATCCAATAACTCGGCGATGAGAAATCTAGAGAGCGGCAGGGGGGTTGTTTGAAATTAATCCAGCCCAAGCGCTCCAGGCTGGGCCGAAAGATAGTCTATTGTAGGGAAAGAGATTTTCAAAGAAATGAGTTTTGGCTGGTGACCAGTCAGTTTTTTTTCTTCTTCTGCGGGAAGTGACAGTGTGACCGATTTGTAGAGACTTGTGGGTTCTTGCTCTGATCCCACCTCTGCCACCAATTGAGCGTCGTGGAGTCAGAGCGATGTCTGCCTCCTGCTTCCCTCCAGGAGCATGCTCACCCAGTCACTCATGTGCATCGCCGTGCCAGCCCCACCTCTGTCCTCCTCACTTAGCATGACGATGTCACCAAATGTCACCAAATGTCACCAGCCTGTTTCAACTTGTGCGCTCTCTCTCCTCTCTCTCTCTTCATGCATTGTTGAACAAAGTGCACTCTCCTCACCGTTACACAGCCACCTCATGGTCCCACTGGCAGCCTCACTCACCCTGTGGTCCAACCAGTCTTTGTGTAAGTCGATGTGCAGGTCTCATGTAGGAACACCTTGATCTCACTCTTCGCTCCCCTTCCTCTTCCTCTCTCAGGAATGAGGGAACACCCACCCATTCCTGTCGTCGACCTGGCTGACCACATCGAGCGACTCAAGGCCAACGACGGCCTACGCTTCTCTCAAGAGTATGAGGTAAGAGCTGTGAACTAATACTATATCAGTGTTTCCCTCTCTTTCAAGCATATAATTGCATTTCTTTGTCATAGTGTCTGGGAGGAAGTTTTGTGTTTATGCCTCTTTGATCCCATATGCATGTATTCTAATGGATTATGGAAGACTTCTTTCACAGACATTCTTCAGTCATTTTTACAACTCTATTACCAATCCCACCAGGAAACCAACACTTACATTTAATGCTGCGAGATGCTTTTCCACAAAACTAGCAGGTGGCGAGTTGCTTAAGCAATCTGTGTGCGTCTTGATGTTTCCCCGAAGAATGTTATTTTGCAGGCGGTCTCCCCGATGCAACTCGGTGAGGGATTATCTCTTGTCAGTGTTCTTCCTCCAAAAAAAAAAAAAAAAAAAAAAGAGAGAGAACGAATTTGCATTTAAAGTGGCACATAGTTGGTTTGGGGACGTAGCGAGGCCAGATCAAGAGGAGAGGCATCCTTGAATACAGAAAAACAAGAGCTGTCTTTTATTTATTTGTTCTGAATGTTCGATCTGTTTTGTCTAATCAGCTCTATTCCTCACATTGATGGATTCAACAAGGCTGTTGGAAGGATTGCAGATCTTTTTTTTCTTTGGCTTATTTTTACCTTCACCTTAAAAGTTGTGATTGCCTCTGTCTGTTTGTGTCTGACCAGCATGTGTTGCTACAGCCTGGAATTTGTTGTGCAATTTCACACTCCCGAGAGAAACAGCTCATTTATTTTGATGACCTCATGACCTTTCCCTGAGCATCACCACAAGCCCAAACTTTATAACAGTTCTGTTATCTGCCCTGTCCAGTGTTTACTGGGAAAATCACATCTATTTGATAAACTTACATAACAGCTTGCCTCTACCATCTACCCAGCGGCATTGCCCGCATAAAAAAAGTCATTTTATGGCGCTTATATTAACATCCAGCATTTAAATATTTGGTCTTGCATTAGTAAGCTGAATCCCTGAATATATTCAGATTTCATACATGAATTTTTTCTCAGTTTTAGTATTCCTAGCTGAAAGTAATGCATTCTAATGTAACAGCCGTGCAATAAATCCTACAATCAGGAGGGTTATAGTGCCAGGGTTTTTGTTGAAACTGTTGTATGGTGGTGTTTATTCAACTTCATGGTCATTTTAGAGGATGTAGTTTGTTTCACGGCTTAATAGTATTCCCTTATACCTTCAGGTATTTCTAATATTCTGTCCATCCCCTTAATATCAGTGAGGGTGGACTAATACAAATACAAAAGTCTAGTTTTGCATGAAATCTGTTCGAAAGAGCCTTTTTAGTGGAGCAGCGTGCAGGATTTAGTGGCATCTTACAGTGAAGGTTGCAGGTTGCAACCAACTGAAACATCTTCTATGTGCAAAATGTGAATTTCTTGGTTAGGATTCTTTCAGTGTTCATTGTTCAGGATGCTTTTACTGGGAGCCGAATTGCCCGCAGAGGTCTCTTCCTTCTCAAAACAAACTGACTCAGTGATTTAAACCGTTAAAAACACTGAATAAAGCAGTTTCACATTAAACAAATAGTGTTTCTCCTGTACTGTTATGCTTGTCACAGACAGGCCGCAAGCCCAGCACCTGCTAATCTGTGCTCACATTTTCTCTATGATATTTCAGAATCCAGATGTTTAGAGTTTTTTTTACCTGGAGCCAAATTATCTGCAGGTCTCCTCCTCTCCATAACAAACAGACTTGATGGTTTAACCAGTGAAAACAGTGTATGAAGCATTTTTACAATAAAAACATTTTTTTTTTGAATGCTGTTTGACTTATCCCAGAGGTGCTGCTTACTACAATGGCTGACACAAAAACACTAATGACCCTATCAAGAGCAATATTTAGTTGTCCATTCTTAGCTACTGTAGAAACATGGCAGACTCTGTGGAAAAGGACCTGCTCCCTATTTTGACAAATACAGCTCATTCTAAGGTAACGAAAAAATAATTCTTATTTTGAGATGATTATAAATAAAAGAAAACGTAGTAATTATATTACATTTCTGCCAATATACCCCCCTAAATCCTACACACTGGACCTTTAAAATAGGACAGAATATACATTCATTATTTGTATGCATGCAAAGATGCACACAGCATACAGATTTTTTATGTGATTCACCACGAAATTAACAGCTTACTGGGGAGATAATTAGGCGTTGGTAAAATCTGCACTCAATTAAGTGCTTTCTTGTGTTGCTCACTGCCCCTCCAGCACATCACCCTTTCGGCCTGTTGAGTTAGTGTAAACGAATCAAGCCAGGGAAGTGGTTTGTATAACTGCAGGCAACCAGCCCGACCCCATTCCCTCTCTGCACCAGTCATTCCAAGCCAGGGAAGACCCCCTCCATGGCCCGGCAGATGGCCGACCATCTCTGTGCCAGCCTAGCCGCTGTGGCAGAGCTCACGGCGCTTTGTCACAGTCACGTTCGCCGGCTGCTCCCGTTGCGCCTTACCCCAAGGCGCAGAATTTGTAGAGGCTTCACCACTTCCTCTCCCTGATGTTTCTTTCGGGCGGCCTGACACTTCCTCTACCACCAACTCTGGTCCACATCACACTGAGCAATGAGCACTCTGGGTAATGAGCAGAATTTGACATGCTGCAGCTTCCCCTGACAGTCTTTTTATCCCAGGAAGCAATATCACGCTGCAGTCGTCATATAGCATCATTATGTTCATCTGAAAGCATTTCCAGTGTGTCAGCGAGAATACCTTTGGCGTTTGCTTCTCACCTTCTTTCTACCATCTCTACCTAGGACTTACTTGTTTGCTAGTTGTCATCAGTCTAGTGTGCCTGCTGTGTTCACTGAGCTCTCAAATGGATATGACATATTTTGACTGCAAATGAAATCTTTCTCTACGTACTGGCGGGCACGGACAGAGAAATTGGCAGTGCTGAGCTCATCAGCACCAGTAGGCCTATACCCACATGACTCTTAGTGCTGAGCAATTTGGAGCTGTAGTGGAAGAGTTCTTGCATATGAGCACTCCACATTTTTCATATCTTGCTCAGAAACATACAGCATGTACATGGCTCTCTATGGAAAAATAATAATAGTCTAAAATAGTTTGTATAAACATTGTTGCCATATATTTATTTTTTCTATTTTGATGTCACTTAATTCCACAGGACAAGATAGTAAGAGCTAGAAAATTACTGTTATAGGACAGCAATTGAATGCTAGTTGGCACCTGAGATTTTCAAATTAACTGACAGTATGCTGATAGTTATAGTAAGCAAACACCTGCCTCGTGTAGCTTTGGACCCCAGACATCAGGACTACACTGCAAAATACTATTTTGCTCAACACTTTATTTTTAACCCATTCAGATCCCCTGTCCATTCGACTCGACATAACTTGTCTAGGAAGTCTAGATCTATTATTAGTGTCATCTGACTTGACCCAAAGGCACAAACTTATTTGATTAGACATCTGTAAGCCAATCACAGAGGTACGCATCATCTAAAGTGGACTGCAGTCAAACCACACCCCCTTTTCAACAAGCGTGACTTACAGTGAGGAAAGGAGGAAGCGCAAGACACGTCTTAGTCTATATATCAAATTGATATAGTACATAATTTGTGTTTAAATAGTTTAAAGTAAAAATGTGTATTACTTATACATGTCAAAATATCATGGAAGATTTATAGCTTTTACTCTTTTTTTCAAAAATATCTGGATCTGACTGTCACCGGAAAATGAAAAGGAGAACTACCGTTTAAACAGGGAAATACTGTTTTGATGAGATTTTCTAATGATAAAAACAGTCATATTTATATTTATAATGCATCTTATTGATTGTTTTCACAGAATATTAATCCATGGAGGTTTTCCATATAGTATTTTCAGGAGATACTTCAGAAATTGAGGATATTTTGAGTCATAATGACAAAAACAACTAACAGCATCTATTTAATGTGTTTTAAAACATCACTTTATTCATTGATGAGTCAATTATTCATGAAAAATAAATAATCTGACTTTTTTTTTCTTTTTTTTTTAAAAAGTCTGAAAAGTCTGTAAAAATCATTTGTTGTCTATTATTGTCTTTATTTTTAGGATGCATTCACATTCTCCATAAATTGGAATGAACAGAAAAAACACATACAAAACATCCCAATCCCCCAAACTTTGCTAATGATTGATTATTGCATTTATAGTAAAAATCTACTTTGCAGTATTTTTTTTGTGCATGTGTGTCTGTTTGGTGGAAAAAATGGGTTCTGAAGGGGTTAATCTCGACTCTCTCCAGGCCTCACCTTGTGCCCTTCATTATATGCATTATCCAATAATTATTATCCTAACGTTGGAGCTGTCAAGATTTGACCAAAGACAACCTCAGATAATTGAATTACGTAGTCCTACTGCCACGTTAAGCAAGTGAAGGAATTTCAAAGGTGTCGTTTTGACACTACTGCTGGATTTGCGAGGCGAAAGGTCTGGGGAATTAGTGGACATGGTTCCGGTGTGAGCTGAGGGAGGATCGATTCAGAATAACAAGAGACTCTGTGACATTATCGAGCAGAGGGATGGGAGGCCGTCACATATCTCCCCAGATCAATATGTATGCAGTCTACTGTCGTCTTAGCCCCGAGAGACAAATGACGTAAGAAAGAAAGGGTTAGAAACGGGCACAGGGTGAAATAAAAATACAAGAAAGGAAAGGGCAACAGAAACAGAAGATGAGAAAAGAAACAAAGAAGGATGATGAGAAGTATAATGGTTACCGCAAGAAGTCATGCATGTGACTTCTCATTATTTGCTAATTCAATAGGTCCATCCTAAAGGGAAAGGATGAGTGTTTGTGGTTGGCTGCAAGCTTCAGCAAAACCCTTACTCATTTCCCATCCGACTAAAACGAACATTTGGTCGTGTTGGCTCTTTTGGCTCAATCCATGGACAATTTTTGGTTTATGTTGATTTAAATCACCAAAACAGTTTATATTTCCGCCTCATTGACATTCAAGGCATCAGATTTCTTGCAAAAAATCAACCTGGCAATGCAACAACAGAAGCTGCAGAGGCGTCTGCAATATGGCACTTTGTGCAGACTCAAGCTATCAGTTAACAATCTCCTACATTGTATAAAACAAACCACTTACCTGTAGAGCTCCACTGTGGATTTCCAGGAGGCATCATGTTGGTATATGTTCCATTTAAAGGCTTTTTTGTCCATACTGTGATGCGGTTGAACGGGTGACAGTTTATCCGTGTAGCACTCAAGAGCCTCTTTTTGTGCTTCTGTTTTCTTTTCCTTCTGTCTGCTCACTCTTCCCTCCATCTTTCGGTCTCATTTCTCTCCTGCCCTCTCTCACAGTCCATTGATCCAGGCCAGCAGTTTACCTGGGAGAACTCCAACATGGAAGTCAACAAGCCAAAGAATCGCTATGCAAACGTCATTGCCTATGACCACTCCAGAGTGGTGCTCACCTCTGTTGATGGTAAGAGCTCATGTAACCACTCAACCCCTCAGATAGCCATTGAGAGAGGCAGCCATCAATTGAGACCTCGTTCACAAGTATGGCAGACATTTTGTACGCCTGCAGCTGCGGCTTTAAAAAGCCCCACAAAGCACATGTACCCTTTTTGCTTCGATATAGTGTTGATCATAAAGTACCATGCATCTCAAGTGATTTATCATGCATAAGCAGGAATAAAAAGCAATGCCTGACCAAACTTACTCAGTGCAGAGGTCTGCTGTACAGGCTGGCAGTCTAAAGAAGCACTCTGATTATGGTTAAAAATCCTTTATTCACACGTGGATAGACTGACAGTCTTCATCAGGGTATAAAATGCATTGGAACAGGGTTGTCAATTTAAAACTCATCAAGAGATCACGTGAGAGTGCCAGCCCATACCATGGGATCTCTGCACTGAGAAAGCTTGGACAGTTGCTGCTCTTTATTCTTCCATGGTTGTTTCCCCTAACCTAAACCCTTTACAACCTCGTTCAACATCAGTGTTCTTGTGCTGCAATCAGGCGCCTCTCACAAGCTGTTTTATCCTTTAGATCCCGAGGCAAATTGGTTTGATTTCTTTCAAAAACACGGTGGAAAAGCATTGACCAAAGTGGCAAGAAGTGTCCTACAAATCGCAAAAAAATAGTAAAAGGTGATAAAGAAAATGACCTGGCAATTTGTTTTTAAAAAGGAGAGAGAATTATTAGAAAGTTTTCAAAAGCTGGGAAAAAAAAATGTCCAGAATACTTATTCATAATCATTATGTATATTCAAAATCATGTTACACTTCTGCTTTTTTTAGGGTCATTTATGTTTGTTTTTGTTTTTTTTACTTTGCCGTGTTATTGCTTATATTCAGGTAATTTTCTTCTACTACCTCATTTGCTACATCACAATGAAATCAGTTAAGTTCAGTTATGGCTTTTGGTTTTTGTGTGCCATCCCAAGATTTTCAATGGCCCCAATTGGCCCCTGCAATTAAACATGTCTGGGGCGCCACTGTCCAAGCAACCTTAATAAATCAAATAAAGTACAGTGCATAATGTATCAGCTGCATCCTTACACGCCGTCTTGTTTTTGTCTCAGCCGTTCCAGGCAGCGACTACATCAATGCCAACTACATTGACGGCTACAGGAAGCAGAATGCCTACATCGCCACACAGGGGCCACTGCCAGAGACACTGAGCGACTTCTGGAGGATGGTGTGGGAGCAAAGATCCAACACCATCGTCATGATGACCAGACTGGAGGAGAAGTCACGGGTAAGGAGAGGCGGCGTCATTTATAAAACACTGACAGTCTTTGACTCTATTGCCTAACAGTTAATTCTTTATTACATATTAATTTATTTACACGAGCACACTTTAAAATTTAATGAAATAAATGATATAATTTATTAATAATACATAACACGTGAGCTCAATCACTATAAATTATTTAATTGTGAATCCTCTTGCTTAGGAGAAATCTATCGGAGTATAAATGTACATTCAGTTTAGGAAATGTAGCAAAGTAAAAGTGAAAGTTGACAGAACTATAAAAAAATTGTACTTTAAGGTCAGATACTCAAAAGAAAAATGTAACACAATATTACGTCGTTATATTACACCACTTTATATAAGTAAATAAAGAAGCCAGTGATAAATATGCCTTGGAAATATCATCAAAATGCATTTGCATGCAATTTATGGTAGAATGTATGAATAATGTCACTTTTTATATACCACACCCTTTACTACTACCTAGTTAGGAAATCAACCAACAAGTGGCGTCTGAATTTGGAGAGTTTCAACACTATGAGGAAACCAAATGACTGTCTAGTAAACTTAAGGTCATTGAAGATAGTAATATGACGTACCAGACAGTCTGGTATGTGGCCTGAAATGGAGTTTCCTGACACTTTATATCTATATGTTGATGTAGTTCAACACTGGGGGAAGTACACCCAACAAAGCTTGAAGGCATATAGACACCGGGTCTTACTTTAAAGTGGGATTTGTCAGCCTGATCAAAGTCACAAGCACTTCAAAGGATATTTTGGTTGTCTGTGGACAGTATCGCTTCATGTTGCTTCTCTGCTCCTGAGTCTTCAGCAATCTCTAAAAACTTCATGAATTCCTTTTAAATCTGTTTGTGAAGTAAAATTGCACAACAGCTTTTTATTTATTTATTTATTTTTACCATTTCCCATTTTCCCTCCTGCTGTTTGCTTGGCTCTTATGGGGGAGTTACCATAGCAACTTTGCATATGATGACAACACTTGCATACGCCTCTACTAAAAATAAGAAAATAATAAAATAGTAAAATTCTGAACATGTTCACAGTAGGTAAATTTAGATTTTCATCATCATGCAAATTCTATCTCATTTTATTATTTAGAAACTTCTCTGTGAGTTCAGCACTTGATTGCTACATATTTATTTTTGCAACTCCTTGCAAGGGTTTCATAGACAACGAGTGTCTCATTTGTGTTTGCACTCTCTGAATTTGGCTCTCGAAAAGCCTCGGCACTATAATGAAAACTCTGAAGTTGGAGTTAAGAGGATTGTCACCCCAACAACACCCGTGTGCTCCTTAAAATACATTCAGGCTAATAAAAATGAAAAAAAGGAGCACATGGGCAACTTGAGATTCAAAATTCGGGATGGGTTTATTTAATTACCATCACAAAATCATGCTCATGAATTCCTTGGAGGAAATAAATCAGTGTGGAGCCCTGCCAGTATGTGGTGCTTTATTAGCAAGTGCATTCGGTGCCCTAATGAAAGAGAGTCCCCAGACTAAGAACTGGAAGTAACAGGGATTGTAAATGAAAGAGTTCATTTCCAAAATCCTACACATTGATTTTTTTTAGTCGGTGGGGTGGGAAGGAAATCATTACATGAGGCTCAGTTCATTATTCAGTATCTATATTGAGTCTGTAAAAAAGCAATCGTTTTGTCAAGTAAAGACACAAATTAGTTTCCATCCCTCAAAATGTACCATCATCTGTTTTAATTTCAAGCTATCGATGCAATCAATCATTTAGGCAAATTGTGGGCACACTATGGCTTTTTGGAACAGAGCTCATTTATTTGTACCTTGGAGAATATCTGCAGCGCGGATATGCTTGATAAGATGATTTTTATTTCAGTCGATCGCAGCCAGGATATACTCATCCTCAGAAAATACCTCCCCATATATATTTAGTGTGTCTGAGTGGCATTTTCAGAGCTCTGTGATAGAGGAACATGTGCTCCTGCTTTGATCTCAGACTCACAGACGCACATACGTACACAGGGAAAGAATCACCACAACACAGCATAAGGAACTTAAAGAGAAATCAAACAGCCTCTCAGCCTGTCCCCACCTCCTACACACATTTGAGAATCAATTGGCTTGCCAACACTATGGAGAGATGCGGAGAATCAAACTTCCACCGATGGGGGTGGGAACAGCTTTTGCCCACATGTCAGCGTACCTTGAAATCTTCAGTATAACATCATAAAACGATTTGGAGCTAGAATTTCCAATCCAGCACAGGATGTTTAATCACTCTAAAAAGAGCATGTATTTATCTGCATTGCTGACATTTATACTATTAAAAGAATTTTTCATACACAGTAAATATTAATGTGTTAACAATTCGAAAAATATTTTTTCTGTGTTTATTATTCTTTGAACGCTGGTGTTTATAAATCACAATTACAGCCTCCGCTATACAGAAAAGTACATTTTTAGTTAAAAGACAATTAGCATTATGTCTCCGATACTAATGTCTGTCGCAATTTTTAAATGACTTTTTCCCAAAAAAAACATTATGAAGCATTTAACTGTGAGTTTAATTGATTAAATTGTTTTTCCATCAGTCCCGAAAATTAAAATTACTCAATATGTGGAACTGTCTGAAAAAATTCTATCAGACTGCAATCTGCGTCAGACAAACAGCGTTTGCAAGTTGATAATTAACAGACATTTGATAGGACAAAACATAATAAAAAGCTCGCTGTGCTATTTGTACTTATTAGACACATGGTATGCTACATTTTTTTAATACACTTTATTTTGAGTTTTCCATTCATAGATGTAGTTACAAAATTAACAAAAATAAATAAACAAATAAACAAAAACACTCATATCTGTACATGCTTAAAAAACAAAGTACTTTATAGAGTAGCAAAAGATAAAATGAAAATGATTGTAAATTGGCCGACAATGGAAAACAAGCACAATTTGAAATTCAATTCATTCATTGAACAATCAGGCATAAATTAGCCAATTATCACTGGTGTGGTGGCACTTAGATAAAGAGGTGAATTTGACTCTGATATTTAGAATAAAATAGAACTGAATTTTGCTAATTCCAGTTGTAGGTCTGTTTGTTGAATAAACTACAATAAAATGCATCTGGACTTCAGTATGGGTGTCTTTACATGCGTCACAGTTACGGGCCCACCATGCCTCTTACTGGCTTTTTTCATGGATAGTATTTCCACAGTTGTCTCACGGTATAAAGAAAGAGTACAACAGTGGGTAAAAGAGGTGCTGAGTGAAGCAATACACTGCATGCAGCTCTACAATTACATAAGATTTTGCTCATTTTTAAGAGTAAAACAATATATAAAAGTCATATTCACATGTTTGAGGTTGGGTGGCAATTATTCTATATGTTGAATGAATACATCCAAATAGAGGGCACATATATATGCATACTGAGTCAAACATAAAAATTCTTTTGTGTTTTACTGCTTTTATTTTGGTTAAAAAAAAATGCACCTTGTTGATTTTCTTTGTAACAAAATGCTTAATTCAAGCTTTGTACCTATAAAGGGGAAACAAATTGTGTGAAACTTTTAAGAGACCAACAAACTGAATACCTGACTTTTTTTAATTTCAGAGAGGTCATCATCTCTCTGACCCACTGTATAAATGAAGAGGCTTTGTTGATTTCTAATAGAGAACAATGAGACTGCGGGCCAAGAGAGATGCAAATGCAGAGATGTTTTCCTTGATGAGCAGATAAATTCTCCTCTGACTTTGATTTTTGTTCTTTCTTTTTTCTCCTTTACATGAACACACATCCTCCATTTGTCTATGTCTTTCGCACACACACGCACACAGACACGCACACATATGGTGAGTGTGTTAATCTCCCACCACACAGCCAGACGGATGTCTCATGTCAAACAGAGCAGGAGCTTGACAAATATGATGAGATCCTTCAGCAGGCAAATTCCAGCTTCCTCTAGCACTATCATTACCAGTTAGTGAAACCCTCAAAGGTCAGGACTTGAAGTCAGACCAGAGGTATTACTCAGTTGTGTGCGCGTGTGGTTGTGTGTATATGTCTAGATAAGCGGTCTGTGTCCTCTGCAAAAGGCCAGGCGACGACATGTGAGAGGCAGGCTTCAAAGCAGAAGCAGATGATAGTGAAACCTGCGGTCTGTGTGTGTGCGTGTGTGTCTGCATATGTTTATGTGTGTGTGTGTGTTTGCGAGGGAGAATATGCCACCCAGTCTCAGTCAGCACAGAGATATTCATTACAGTGGTGACTGCTAATCCATATGTTTGTACTGCGAGCGGTTCCCCATCACTCAATTGAGTTTCTCCTGCAAGGTGTACCTCTGCCTCTGAATGGGAGCTGTCACCAGGGGAGGTGAAATGTGAGGGGGTGAATTTTAGCACATTTCGTTTTTGTCGATTTGTACCAGCTCGCCGAGACAGCCGAGGTGCTTCCAAATGTCATCTCGGTACTGCAGTATCAATATGATTAGCTTAGCCACGCCACATCTCTTCCTCTGCATGTTATCCAAATCAATAGCAGCAAGTCCTTGTCCCTGCAATCCTGACACTTTGCATTTGCTCCGTTTCTATATGCAAAAAGGGAGTTGAGCAGACTTGTAGAGACTCTGTGAAATGACAAACTTTACCCACACACTTCTAAAATTTTTTAAGCCATTATTCAGAGTGCCTGTGACCGATTGAAAATGGGTTCAGCCTCCTTCTTACAGCACATAGTAGGTGGAGGAAAATTGTTAAAGACTGTTTATCCAAACAAGATTTTAGTCTTGAAAACATCCACAGAGAATCAACTGAGCCTAGAAGCTAGAAGCAAGACCAATCAGAGGACTACGCCGGAGTGTTTAGATAATGATGTGACTCATCGCCTCTAGATACTTGCAGACCTTGTGAACAACTATTAAATTAGGTGTTAGAAAAATCAAATGAAGCATGATTGTGCAACTGCGTGGCCTATTTTTTGACTCCAAATTATTCTCAAGTAGTTTAGGAGGTATTTGCCCAACGTTTTTAGAACGGACGCCCTATTATTGTTTTAAAACCAGAGCCAAACTCCAGTTACAGCCAGACCAGTCTGATGAGGAAGGGTTCATGTGCATGTTTGACTGAAGAAGAAGTAAACCATTTTAAAAGAGCTTTTTTTTCTAGTCTAATGCCAGTGGATCCATACCAAAGAGAGGGAGTAGAGTAATAACTGTGGCAAAGGCCAGTCTGTCATTTTCAAAGATACACAGAGTACCCAGTGCCAGTATTTGGAGGATTTTTAGCCTCATTCACAGTGAAGTTAGTTCTGTGCACATATGGAGCCAGGTGGCCGAACCTGCTGTCCAGCCACGACAGGCGAGGACAGGCTTTTAGATACATCTCCCTCCACAATGCAGTGTCCAATCATCACGAATGCGCCAAAAGCATACATGACAAAAGGTCGCGAACCAGCCGACAATTAGCTAATTGAAAGTGATCACAGGTCGGTAAAAGACAAAGTGGGTTTTTTAATGCCCTTTTGAAGCCCACTTCAAATGGAGACACACATGGGTGCACATGCACATGTTCGATTCACCCGCGCTCATTTTTTAGCAGATACAGGAGCTGACTCTGAGTCTTCCGCTTTTAATTAGACAGCAGACAAAGCCTTTGATCTGACCTCTCTGATGTTCCCTCCTTGTTAATCAGTGTGATCCTACAAGCCTCTCACTAGCCTCGTGTTGGATGCTAGCGGCGGTTCACTCCTGACAGTGTGCCCTCTGTCTTGCTCTGCCAGGTGAAGTGTGACCAGTACTGGCCGTCGCGAGGAACAGAGACCTATGGAATGATCCAGGTCACCATGCTGGACACCGTGGAGTTGGCCACTTACAGCGTCCGTACTTTTGCCCTCTACAAGGTACAGTACTGCCGTTCCTTATTGCATTTAACCATATAGTGAGGCACGCTCATTGGGGAGATGTTCCCAGCAGGTAATTGCCGTTCATCATTACTTGGGGTCACATTTTAAAATGTAATTTCTTATTTTTCTGAAGACAGATAAAGGCTATTACCACTGGAATCATTTTTTCACTGCTGTAATTGGTTTTTAACATCCAAGATTGGTCTCTTGTTCTCTGAAAGGCAATAAAATATTTCAGTTTTTCACTTTGATTCATATACTTCAGTGCAATGATGAAGTGACTGATGTGCCCTTTATTTCTCCTACTTTTTCCCATTACTTACTTATAATTTCTAACATTATTATAATTCCTAATTAAATGCAAGTCTCCAGCTGGAGCAGTTTCTATCAGGAATGGTGACAATGCCAAGAAACCGTTTCTGAGAAACTGCTGAGTTCAATTCCAAAATTATACACTTTATCTACACCTACACTTGCAGAGTGATCACAGCCATGAAGCAGAACACATTATGTGCTGCTATCAAAGTTCTGAGTAAACTCGCGACCTCATCTTAAAATAGCCACATTTCCGATTAAATCACTCATGCTTTTCAAATTTCAGTTGTATAATTTCAGCTCCCTTTCATCAAATCAGCGTGACCTCAACCTGTTCAAGACAATGTTTCCCAGCATGACAAGTTTATCTTTGAAAAGCAGCCGATTACAATTTGCTATGTCAGGTATCCCACTAAGCATAAATGTACACCTCTCTGCTGTACTGACTCTCCTACAGAATGGCTCCAGTGAGAAGAGAGAGGTGAGACAGTTCCAGTTCATGGCCTGGCCGGACCATGGGGTGCCAGAGTACCCCACCCCCATCCTGGCCTTCCTACGGCGGGTAAAGGCCTGCAATCCTCCAGATGCAGGGCCCATGGTGGTCCACTGCAGGTGGGTGTAGACTGGGATGAGCCAAGTATGTGTGCATACAATAACTGAACTGCCCTTTATTTTTGCATGACTTATTTTCTTCATGGATGAAAAGGACCGGTTAAGTCAGGTTTGTGTTTTTTAATCGTAGATCAGTGCCAATACACTGTAAGGGACCCCACATGCAACAGAGATGTTGAAATTCTCTCATCTACAATAATTAAAGTTGTGCACAAATTGCAATTTCACTATGTCCAAGTCTTGAGTTAAAGGATTTAAATCAACTAAAATGGAAATAAAATGTACAATTTTCAGTTGTCAGGCACAGAGAACATAATTAGACTAGAAACCTTATTTACATTTTCTCAATGCATCTTGCCACATCTCAGTTTTTTTTATTTCACCCTTTTTGATCACATTCAGTTGAACATTCATACTCACATCTAATCCCATTTGATGTGACGTGCATTTTGACAGACAAACATAAAGTGCATATATTTTACAATAAGAATGTATGCAGAAAAAGAGACAGAAGAAAAGAGAAAATGCAAAAACTGACACCTTATAACACAGAAGTCATTTGTATCTTGTATGATCAGTTCTCTTGGGCGATATATCAAATGGTAACTTCTGTTTGACAACCTGGACCCTGTTTTCTCATGTTTCTATGTCTAAGTGACAACACCAATTTTTGAAACTGGTCCAAGTATTAAACGAGAGGGCTGCAGCTGCCAGCGGCAAAAAAGGCTGCAATGTAATGTTAATAGATGACTGAGCACCATCAATGTACATCCACTTGCAGTGCTTATTTTTGCCACTGACAGGCTCAGGCTGTTATTATAAGTGTCTGAAAACATTATGGAAAGGATCTTGTTTTGTTAAGGAGTAAGATCCTCTTAGTTAAACAGAAACAGCCCCAAAATTGCCATTGCCAAACCTGCCAGACTGCATTTATATAAAGAGTAATTTTTATTACTGCAAAACACAGTTAATTTAACGTGTAGAGAAACTAAATAAAATACACAAAAGCTGTCTTTGTTCATCTTTTCACTGTTTTAACAAACACCATTTCTTGCTTGGTTTAAATAAATCCTTAATTTACCCAGTTAGATGTGAAAATATGCTGGCTCTCTATAAACTAAAATTACTGTATTTTTTAATAGAGATTGCGGGGTTTAATGATAGCAATTTGGGGGCTGTTTTTGGTTAAACAAAAAGGGTCTTACTCTTCAACAAAAAAAGTCTGTCTCTGCAGTGAGACGTTCCTTAATGTTGTTAGACTTAATCCAAGCCGTCAGGGGCAAAAGCAGGCACTTACAGTGAACGTAATTTGATGGTACCCAAAGTCCCCAAATGGCTACATTTCTGCTTGTTTAGTGGTGCCCGGCCACAGTGGTCTCACTAAATACTGGACCAATTTCAAAAACTGTTCTTCCCATTCGTCACTTAGACACAAAAATGTGAGAAAATAAGGACCAGGTTAAAAAAAAAAACAAAAGTTACCCTTAAACTCAGAACTGCTGTGATTAAATAGTTTATAAGTGCTTTGGTTTTCCAGCTCAGCACTGATAACCTTGTACTTTAGTTTCGTCTCTTTAGATGTTTACCAAAGTGTTTTTACTATCAGCAGATCTTACACAGCGTAAACAGACGTAAGAGAATTATCTGTTCTTTATAGTGAAACATGAAGTTCTTTACCTCTCCTCTCTCTCTCCAACTCTCTCCATCAGTGCGGGCGTGGGCAGGACTGGCTGCTTCATCGTGATCGACGCCATGCTGGAGCGCATGAAGCACGAGAAGTCTGTAGACATCTACGGCCACGTGACGTGCATGCGTGCCCAGAGGAACTACATGGTCCAGACCGAGGACCAGTACATCTTCATTCATGAAGCCCTGCTGGAGGCCGCCACCTGCGGCAACACTGAGGTGCCGGCGCGCAACCTGTACGCCCACATCCAGAAACTCACCCAGCCCCCGCCCGGCGAGACGGTTACTGCCATGGAGTTGGAGTTCAAGGTGAGTTGAAGATAAGCCCCACACCTCAGACAAGTATGACTTAAAGATCTATTTGATTATTTTTTTTATTGTAAGAAATGTCTCCTGTGGGGTGTAATGAAGAATTTTACTTAAGAAAAGACATTTTAGAACAGCTTTACTATGCCTCCATGTCAGCGATAGCCCAGGCCAGAAGCATCATGTTTTTCAAGAACCACCTTGAAACTGTGCTGATTGTGTAGATCTGTATGTGAAGCATCCATGTTTTCAAAGACATGGATGTAAAGTGTAAGTGCAACTTGACTGGTGCGTTGAGGCATGCAACCATGTGGCAGTATACCTAGTTTATAGTGCACTGCAAAATTTTCTTGCTAAAAACCAGATTTTCAAAAATTTCTCAATCAACTCTGATCTGGAAGCACCATGCGGTGCTCATTCTTTTATCATCTAATGTCATGGAAAGGGCATGAGACTGCAGTTGCGATTTTTGACCTTCTGTCCAGGGTGTCACTGTTGTGCTTATGTGATCACATAGTGGTTTAAACATGTTTGACATAATTAATTCACCAATTAAGCCAGTGAACAGGATTTTTTCTCTGTGACATTGGTGCTGAGGCATCCCAGCAGCTACAGTAACACTGTGGAGTCAGTACATACGAACACACGTGTTCCAGAGACAAATGGACCTGAACAAGCACACATAAACACACAACACATCAACACACCGACATGTGGAGCATTACAAAATGACTGACACAGGCACATACACACAGCTGGTGTTCAAGGTGACTCGCAATACACACACACACACCTTCTGTCAATAGCCATCGACTGTGATGTTATTACACACTTTCCTCCCAGCGCGGCTCTGCCATTAGCCCTCTTATGACCATGATCCATTCTGTTTGAAATGATAATAGCATCTACACTCCTGCCAACAACGGAGAATGAAAGAGTGAGAGAATGATTGCGGCGTATGTGGGGGCCACAGCCTCCATGCCTACACAGTCTGGCCACAACACACACACACAAATTCTCCCGGAGTACCATGACTGTCCACACACACTCCTGTGCTGTCCATCTGTGCTCCGTCCACTGCCAGCACTCAGATTGTCACGCCCACAGTCCTCCAAGCACTTGGACTCTATGGGAGACAAGTCCACTGCACCTACCAGCAGCACTTCTTATTTATCTCGACAGGAAACCTTAAGTCTAAGTTCTAAATAGAGACTTGACAGGCAAGCATTTCAGACCTCCCATGTTTGTTTACCACAGGTCACAGGTCACTCATTTTTTTCTCTCCATCTCTCTCCCTTTCTGATATCTTCCAACCTTTTATTAAACAGAGACTGGCCAACTCCAAAGCCCACACGTCACGCTTCATCAGCGCCAACTTGCCCTGCAACAAGTTCAAGAACCGCCTGGTCAACATCATGCCTTTCGAGTCCACCCGCGTCTGCCTGCAGCCCATCCGTGGCGTAGAGGGCTCTGACTACATCAACGCCAGCTGCATCGACGGCTACAGGTCAGCAGAGAACCTCACCTTCAATAGCTGAATATGATGGCGATGAGTGTGATTAAAGTGCTGTCTTTCAGCTTTAAAGGACAGGCTGCATTATTCTATAGAGCTTTTCATTGCTACTCTATTGCCAGGGCAACAGCTTCGGTCCCTGTTTGCTTCCTGTCAGTTACTGCGTTAACAAACATTTCAACAGAAAATACAAAGGGACCCATTAGGAATGTTTATGTTGTCAAGAAAGGGTCTATTTTTATCCTATTGTCAACAGATCCCATGGAAAGAAGAAAACCAACAATATATTAATCCATCTCTCAGTTTCATTACCCACACCACACTACCTTGGCTCTCATCCTCAAGCAGATTTATTCTTACTGAAGATGGAAATCTTTAAAAAACAGGTCACAAATGTTGATGTTTTTTTAAATAAGGTTCATTATTTCCAGAAACAGCTGGGCACTGTAGTTTTTAGCAAAACGGGATTAAGTAGAGCATTTGTTGGGGACTATTTTCGTTAACAGATTAATACACATTTGGTGCTCTAGTGAGTAATTAATGCTGCAGGACCCAGTGCAGCAGTGTGGTTCATTGATTTGCTTTAAATACTTTTTGGACAACAATGAAAGGTCTATGGCACGGAGTATAAGTTGCATCAGGCTTTGGTTGCACAGGTAATAGCTCAGGATGCACAATAATATCGACACGTCATTGGTATCGGCAGACATTGGCTTTAAATATTGGCCAACATGCTGATATCACAACCCAATTTTTTCTTTATTTCGTCAAACTGGTTATTTTTATATCGGCATATCGACCCTTCGTCCCTTGTAATACCTGTTGGTAGATTCAGTTTATTGTATGCATTGACAATAAGATAATTTAGAACAACAGCAACCTAATCCTTTAAATATACAGTATTATAGGCAGGACTTTCCTGAAATACAGAAGTAATCCCTCTCAATCATCACTTATGACCCACTTTAACTGCGTGGCAATTCATCTGCAGAGCCTCTGCCTGTATAATATTATTTTCTTATATTTTCGGTTCTCTGGTCGTTTATGGACGTGTACCCCGACAGCGCTCAGGTGACGTCGAGACTTTATTAAAAGGTAGCAACCAGGTTCCAGACCATAAGCAGCAGGCATCCATTTTCTCTGTTTTTCTTCCCTTTCCTTCCTTATTTTTACCCCTCTGTCTTTGTCCCTTTCTATTTTCCTGCTTAATCTCTCTGCTTTGTGCCTCTTTTTTCTCTCTCTCCTCTCATTCTCTTCTCTCACTTTATGGGTGTGTACTCCCACAGCGGTCAGGTGAGGTCGGAGCTTCAGTAAAAGGCAGCAACCAGGTGCCAGACCATTAGCAGCAGGCATCCCTTTTCTCTATTTTTCTCCCCTTTCCTTCTTTATTTTTACCCATCTCTATCTCTTTCTCTCTCCATTCTCTTTAATTTGTCTCCTTCGCATCTCTCCTTTCTCTTTCTCCTCTCACCCTCTTCTCTCTCGCTTTACGGGAGTGTACCCCCACAGCGGTCAGGTGAGGTCGGGGTTTCATAAAAAGGTAGCAACCAGGTGTCAGACCACATGCAGCAGGCGTCCAAGAGACAGTTAAAGAAAAACACAAGTATAGAGAGGCCAAACGCTGGAGAATCTGGGATTGTTTTTCACTTTAACTCAACAAACCGTAACCAGCAACCATGTATAGTGCACCTTTAAGGGTGTTTGAGTGTTCATGTCCATTTTGGGACATAGCAGCAGGAAAGTGATCCTAAATGTTAGTGATGAGCGAGTATATTATTGTCTGTGTCTGTATTTGTTAAACCAGCTAAATTATCTGTACCTGTACTCGAAGTGGGCGGGGTTTGAATGAGAAGTGGGTGTGAATTTAACTCAAAATGGGTGGAGTTAAACCAGAAGTTTATTGAGATGGGTTGATCAGAAGTTAATATACTTGTAGTTTATTGGAAAACTATTTACAGAAAAAGCTCAGGATTGATCATTTCTGATCACAAGAGTAAGAAAGAGTAAGAAATTGAAAGCATCTACCCTGACAAGGATTTTACTTCATTATGAGTACAGGTATTGACACATTTTACTTGGATGATTGTTATATAAAGTACAGGGTTCCCACATTTTTGCCAATATATTTGCAAAGCTTTTCCATAACTTTTTTATAATATTTTACCACATTATCGTGACTTTATGTATATATATACTTTATATATATATTTTAGAAAGCGTAGGACTTAAAACAGTTGCCTCCTAGGCATTTGTGAATAAGCACACTGCTAACGCTTGCTATCTTTACTCACAAAGAACACATTCCTGACGAAACCAGTTTTGTGTGCCAAAAAACAAGACCAGCAAAAATGGGTACTTTGCAAAACATGATGGCCATGCCCCTTTTTGCGGGACAGAGGACCAAAGATCCAACCAACAGTCCCACAGCGCAGCGCTAGATTTTAAATGCAAAGTATTGTGCTTAATATTACACACATTTTGGGGTTTTTATGAGCATATCTTTAATGATACCCCAAAAAATGTATTTTCAAAACATTTCTAGGTCAGTTTTTTCTAATTCCATAACTTTTCTCTGAATTTTATGATTGTGGGAACCCTGAAAGCACATTACCTGTACTTGTTTCATCTGGGTACTCTGCTTAATCCTACTAAACATGAAAACAGGGTCACCAACAATTTTTTTTGTTGCCTCACAGTGAAATTTAAGTCACCTGTCAATCCAAATGAGGTCAATCCAGGGAAAAATACCAAGTGCACTGATGATGAGTCACAGATTTCAAGGCAGGCATCGTTTGAGCAGGACTTTCAACCACGTATTAAGGTTTTCAATTACTGTCCGTCTCCTAAAATCCATCACAGTTTCTCTGATGTGGATGTAAACATCCTCAGAGTCTGCACTTTAACCTTGCAGTCATTGTTTTATTTCATGTCCAATGTCCTGGAGTACAGAGCCTGCACAACAGAAATTGCATTGCTGTTCCTAATACCTTCCGGACTGCACTGAATGTGTCTGCAGTTGTTTTCTGGCATCAGAGATTGTTACAGGTGTGAAAAACACCGTAGGTATCCACAGCGGACTAGATGAAAATGTATGGGAGGGGACTGAAGATGAGTCCGCAGTGGGCAGTATCCAGTTGCAAGAATTACTCCCGGCTCTGTCAATGTGGCTCTCGTCTGCTGAGCCACTGCCGCTTTCCTATCGAAGCTACTGCATGTCCTTGTGTGCTCTGCGAGTCCAAATTGCTTCCTAGAGGGAGGAAGATGAAAAGGCAGCTCTCTGTTTTATATCTATATAAGTACCAGAGAAGTGACAGACTGAGCTGGCTCGTCTGTGGTTGAAGTGTACAGCGAGGGGATGGATTTAGCCAGCCTGAAATGCCATTCAGTCCATATGGGGTTCTGCTTCGTACCAGGCCGTGACAGAGACAACACCCCCTCCCCCCAACTCCCTCCTCTTCCTCCAGCCCTGTTGTTAATGAGAAGGTGCTCCGCAGAGGCAGACCCTCTATTGTTGCTGTGTAAATAGCATAATTGCAGCAAGAGAGTAGTGTAATGAAGTGTGTTTTCCTAACTCCTCCCTCCCTTTTTTTCCCTTCTCCGTGTTCTCTGCTTTTCCTCTTTTTCCATCCCTGTCCTTCTTTATTTTTACCCTTTTCTATCTTTGTCTCTCTCGATTCTCCTCCTTAATCTGTCTCCTTCTTACTTCTTTCCTCTCGCTCTCTCTCTCCTCCCACCCTCTTCTCTCACTCGCCATCTTAATTTTCCATCCAAACATCATGGCAGACACAGACATATCCGGGTGGGGACCTGTTGTGTGCACCGGCGGCACTGTGTGATTAAGCCACTTTTAAAGCCCGGGCATAAATAAAAACTAAACAGGGGCCTCCAGTGCCCTTCACCCCAGCGTCTTCAAGAAAAGCCAATAATATGCTAAGCTAATGAGAGGCGAACCATTGATTCCAGCTATGCTATCAGGGGCGGGAGCCCTGGATATGCTCCGATGCAGGCTGGAGTTTTAGCATTGTAATGAGGTTGAAATGAAACACTATGTCCTCAAGCACTGCAGTCATGTGGGATGATGCAGAGAGTGCTTTGTGCTGTTTGGCAGCGCGCTCATCAGGACACTGTGTGCAGAGAAGTCAGTATTGTGTGATACGGTTAGAATTGTTTTTGTTTTGGCTAGGGGCTGTATTATGGGGAGGTTAGAGGGGTCCACCCTATCAATTTGAAATTTAGCATTCATCCCGTGTTTAGCTTTGCTTCTCTTTATTCCTCGTCTGCTCTTACATTCCCTTTTCCGACGTTTTCATTTTCATCCTTTTCGTCTCATCTCTTTTTTCCTCTTATCTCATTTTCCCCCTCTCCTCTCATCTCCTTTCCTCCTCTCTCTTCTTCTCTCCTCACTCCTTTTTTTCTCTTCTCCTCTTCTCTCACCTCTCCTCCAACAGTCACTTTTACTTTGCACTCTGATGACCAGCTGGAGAGAGCAGCGCTCACTCGTTTCATCTCCTCAAATTTCCCTCTCAACATCTTCCCCCTCTACTTTGTGCATCCCCTCTCTTTACTTTGCATTTCTCTTCCCCTCTGTTTTCATCTTTTTAATTTGACTCCTCACTCTGTTGCCTTCCCTCTCCTCGTACGCCATCTCCTCTCCTCTCAACCAATCTGTTGTTTCTTTATTTGTGCGAGCGAGGCCCTGAGCATATTCTAATCTCCCGGTTCCACATTAGTGCTTTGCCTGCAGCACCTTCATTAGTTGCTCAGCCATGGCTCAGTGTGTGACTGTGTGCGTGTGTGTAGTAGCGTGTCTCAATATACATGCAAAAAAACTACCTATTCGTGCATATTCGTACACCTGAATGCAAACTTAGACGTGCTGCAGACATGTGAGAGTGTGCGTGCACGATCACGCGTGTTTGGTGTTGGATTACTCAGCTGCCTCTCGGTGTGTTGTTCGGTGCGCTGCTGCCACCTGCTGTTTGACAGGAAAACTGCTCAGCTGAGCCAAAGTCACGTAGGACACCAGCACAGCTCTGGCTCAGTGGATGAGCTCATCTCTGGTTTTGTGAGCATATCAAGTGCTCTCTCTCTCATTCTGTGGAGCCTTACAGAGCGGAAGGAGGAAGATGTAGAGGATATATACCGGCTTAAGTAGCTCAATGATGATGATAGTTGCCAAGGATTATTTGCTATGTTCATTAAACGTGTTGGAATTTGTCTTGTTGGCATTAGGAAAGAGAAAATTATGGCAAACAGTACAAGGACAACAGGACTTTACATATTTGCTGCTGAATGCTTTTAAGCATTAAGACCTTCTGGGTTTAGATTTCTTATAAGTCATGCCACTGTAGGTTCTTCTTATATGAATGTTCATTATCCTTTGAAACCTGGAGCGACATCACTCTCCTTGTGCTGCTTTTATGTGCCTTTCACTCATACTTAAACCTTTGAACCCTAAAAATAAATTGGTGCAATTTCTTTCAAAAACATGGGAAAAAAGGGCAATGAGAATTTTTCACAAATTAGTAGACTTCAGTTGTTTTTTTTAAAAAAGCTAGGTAAAAAAATATCAAGAGAAAAAAGAAAAAAACTATAGAAAACTATAGTTATTATAATCATAATTACATACATAAAACTTTGTAAGAAAATTGTTATCATTTTTAAGCACTTTTTTCAGGTCGTTTTTGTGCTTTTTTTTGTTAGTGTCATGTACATTTTATTTACCTATGCATTTATTTTGTTAAATTGTATGTAATTTTCTTGTAATTTAACCTAATTTCTTGCTACTTTTTGCACCATTTCTTCTTTCATTGCTCATTGCCTTCTTCCCATGTTTCAGAATGAAATATTGCCAATTTTCTCAGGTTTTGCAAGGGTTAAATGGTACGTGTTGCTTCCATAGAACAAAAATGGAAAAATGGATTAACACAGGCAGCTCTTCCCCATTTTATTTGAATAAATTTGTGTCTGAATGTATTCCAGCACTTTATAAGACACTAGTTTTGTTGCATATCTCATCCGTTATTAAATTTTGGGGTTTGAGCTGGATTAACAGCCTCTACAACAACAGCACTCCTTTATCGCTAAATCATTTCTGGTTATTGCTTTGTGATGTGCTTTATAACACCAGCTGTAAAAGCACCATAAAGTTCATAATTATTATGTGTAATGTTTAATCTCTGCCTCCTTTTTTGTGGTGTTTCGTTTTTAGACAGCAGAAGGCCTACCTGGCCACACAGGGCCCGCTGGCGGAGACCACCGAGGACTTCTGGAGGATGCTGTGGGAGCACAACTCCACCATCGTCGTCATGCTCACCAAGCTACGAGAGATGGGACGGGTAATACACGAACACATACATCAATGCTCGCAGCACCTGTTAAAGGTCACTGGACCGTTTCAGAGAGTGATAACAATATTTATACACTGGGTCGCTTCAGCTAAGCTACTGCGTCACACTGCTCAAATATTATTTAATTCCAACCCTGAACATTAACTCTGGTTGAAAGTTAACTTCCTTATCGCCACAGCTGGAATACATCTGGGTTGAAACTAGCATGATACTGTGCTATTATAATCGGGTGCATTCCAAGCATACTGATAATTCCCGTACTGCATGACTGCATCACATATTTTAGGAAGCTAAATGGTGTTTTTGGAAAAAAAAGTTAGGCAGCCCTTGTATAGATAGAAAGGAAGTTTAGAGTTGAGTTTCAAAATGTCAACAGTGACCTTTAAAATGATCAGCAGATTTTGGGGAGAGGTCATAAGGCACAGCAACAAAATCAAGGAGTGAGACTTAAATATAGTGTTTGGTCATTTTGGGAATATGCTTTTTGCTCAGCGTTAGATAAGAAAATCAATACCACTCTCCCATCTGTCCTTTAAATAAAACGCCAGGAGACTGTTAGCTTAGCTTAGCACAAAGACTGGAAAAAGGGGGAAACAGCCGGCGTGACTCCATCAAAAGTGACCTCCTGGATTCTCTCAAGGAAACTATGAAAGAAGGAAAGGTCATGACGTCAATGAATGTCGCACCAAAGTCTGGCATCAATCAAAAATTCGAACGCTGTCACTGACTACATGACCTTTACTTCTTTTATAATTTTTTTTAGGTTCTATAACGGTCTGCCTTTGATTCCAGAGGAGAACAATCATTGCATTTCATTTAATTAAGGAAAAAATTACCCAAACACAAAGAGGTGCTGTCAGACTGATTTTTCTTTTCACCTTTGGACAGAGAACGAGTAGCTATTTCTCCATTTTCAGGTTTTATGCTAAGCTAACCTAACCAGATGCTGGCTCCAGCTTCATATTTGAAACCCAAACAAATTAATTTGATTTCTTTCAAAAACATGGGAACAAAAGGCAATAAGCAACATCAGAAGAAATCATAAAGAGAAATTTGTTTTTTTCAAAAAGCACAAGAAAATTACCTTGAAATTAGCAAAAAAGGAGGGTGAAAAAAATCTTTATAATAATAATATGCTCTGTATAACATCTTCTTTAGGTAAAGAAAGGTGACTATACACTAATGAAACATACTTATTTTATTTCATTTCTGCTAATTTATCCCCCTAAATCCTACAAACTAGACCTTGAAGGAAGTAAAATCAGTGCCCTCATCTCTGTACCAGTTTGATTAAATCCATAATATCTTTGACTGAGTTGTTTTTTTGTGATTATGAGAGTGATTCCAGCAGCACTCAACTGCATTTCATAGCTTTTATCACCCTCTCATCCATAATCACAGTTTATGAATCAGACAATATTTCATAACAACAGATTAGTCTCCCCTTGATTTTCCTTTGTTAGAGAGAGAGAGACCTCCTCATGACTCAAAATGACTAATAACGTACAGAAATCCGTACTAATAATATCCTGCACTTGTGCACCAGGCAATCATTATGTAAAGGACTGAAAAAAAATCTTCAGATATAGGTGCTTAAAATTTTGCCTCCCTTTTCTTTTGCAGGAGAAGTGCCATCAGTACTGGCCAGCGGAGCGTTCAGCCAGGTACCAGTACTTTGTGGTGGATCCAATGGCTGAGTACAACATGCCTCAGTACATCCTCCGAGAGTTCAAAGTCACAGATGCCAGGGTATGTTGGTTTCACTCTGTGTGTGAATATCTGTGGGTATGCCCGTGTGTGTATGTGTGTGTGTGTGTGTGTGTGTGTGTGTGTATGTCTTGTTGGTGATGGAGGGAAATGGGGATTGATTGGCGTTTTACACAAATACAACCATCCAACCCAAATCTATCTTAATTTTAGGTTTTCATACAAATGCTGACAGTCTCGCTAAGTGTTAAGAATTATACCGACTGTGATTTCAAGGTAGAGATGATCAGAACGCATCCCGTGTTATTTCTCCTGACAGGCTGACATCAACTGAATGCACCATCAAACATGTTTACCCGGATTTAGTAACAGTATGCTTGCTCTATGGATTGTACGTGTGTGTGTTGCGAGAGCACTGTGTGAAAATACATGAAAAGCATAGCCTTCAATCCCCGAGGGCCAGTGCTGCAACTCCCTGTGATGCAGTAGTTTCAATGGGCTATAAATATACTTTACTGTCATCAGAAGGCCCTCAGCGGCGCACTCTAATCCCACATCCACGCCTTCTCTCAGTATATGCATTCAAAGAGCGAAAGATTCAGAAATACAGTCCTAATATGCACGAAAAACATTTAATTCACACATGCTGGCATCACAGTGCTGTCAGATGTGGGGCTCCATGTTGCAGTTAAGTGTCTGTCAGTCCTGGTCCACGAGTGCCTCAGTCCTGCTGGTTTTCTCTCCTGCCAGGTCGTCGGATTTATTCATATTGCATCCCAGGTGTAAATTGGATGATTAGATGGCTGCAGCGAAAAGCAGCAGGGTTACGGTAGTAGCGGACATCGACTGAGAAGCTGTGCTGTGTGGTTTTTTCGGGGTTTTTTTGCAAATTAGAGCAAAGGCTGCAGAGAAAAAAGCACAAACTGAAAAGTACAGCAGTGTTATTTGCTCTTAGAGATAAATAAAATAAAAGCATCGAATCAAGGTCAGCTGAATTATGCACGCTATAAACCTACATGTTTTTCTACCAGGAATTGTGTCTCTTAAATAAACTTGTTACTTGCTGCCCCTCAGGACGGCCAGTCCAGAACAATCCGCCAATTCCAGTTCACTGACTGGCCTGAGCAAGGAGTGCCAAAAACTGGAGAAGGCTTCATTGATTTCATTGGACAAGTGCACAAAACTAAGGAACAGTTTGGACAGGATGGACCAATCACTGTACACTGCAGGTACGACAAATGAATCAGTCAGTCAGTCAATGTATTGTCATTGCACAGCTGCATAATGAAATTATGTTTCTCCAGTGGTACACATAGGATTTTTCAGACAAGTAGACACCTCAAAGACCACATACATAAGTTTAAAAACAATGTATAAGTAGCATATAAAACAGGTAATTAAAGCAGATTCAGAGCCATTAATTATTGCACAGTCATGAAAAATTGTACATATTCAGGATAAGACAAATTAAAATCAAGACAAATCTCTAGGCATAAAGGATGGCTGCTACTTCAGAGCTTTGTATACGCTCCAGTGATTATGTACCAGCAGAGGTCTTATAACTGTCTCTGCAGTGTCAAATGGAAAATAACCTGCATGCCACAAAGCACAAGCAACTTCGATAATGACAAGGATTTATACCAGAGTTCAGATATTCTGTGATTGTCTGCACTTTGATCCTTAAACACTAATTAAATCATCCTGTGTGGAAAATTGCATTTTATTTTCAAATTTTTAAAGGATTTCACTCATTTGCCATTTCATTAGGTAAAAGTAATGCATTCTTCTTCTTAAAGAAGTCTTTATGGTCATTTACAGGGCTGTATCACGCTATACTGAGGGGTGTTGGGTATTTAGTCGTGGTTGACAAAATACAATTAGTCTTTTCTACACGGAGATCACGCCATAGGGCCGTTATGAAGTCCCTTCTTTGCGCCACCTTTGCATTTTTACACAGAGCCAAACAATGGTGGTGTGATTTTGGACAGCATGCTGGCATCACAGAAGCAAAACAGGTGTGACGCAAGAAAGTAACATGGCAATAACAATCATTTACCTTCTTTGTTTTATGGCAGCTGAGCTGTTTCTCTGCTCAGAGGGTAAAGAGCTTCAGAATCTCATTATTTTCCCATTTTACAGTTGCTGTTGTTCTTCGTCAAGTTAGCCGTTTACTGCTACTAGCTGCTTTTTAAGGCCACATATAGACGAGAATGGCTCTTGTTCAAAAAGAAATGTTTTTCTTTAGCATTTTTAAACCAATCATATGATAACATTGTGAGAACAATCGTCGTGTACATGGAAACCCAAAAACAACCAAAAACGCTGTGTGCATGCCAGGCTTGTAGTTGGCGGTATAACTTTGTAATGACACACCATAGAAGAACACCACGCACATTAAGAAGTGCAGCCGTGACGTCAAGGTTCTCACAGGATCTGTGCATCGCCCATTTACATGTCGTCGTAAGAACAAAAGACCAAACAGCAACAAAGGTTTAACGTTTTATGCAAAAATGGTCGCCAAAGTAAACGGCCCCTGAATCTCCTGCAGTGGTTCGCACACATAACACGCCATCAAAACGTCACACCTGTCCTGTCCGTGGTCTCGTCCTCCCGGCCGTTCTGTTTGTGCAGACGCCATTTCAGCGCTGTTATAACCTCTGTTGCAATTTCTCGCCTTGAACAGGCAGTATATAAGGGGCTGTTTGTCCCAGTCAGATGTGCTGTACACATTAAGTGCATTATAAAAGCAAAAGTAACAAATAAAGTATTATAATTTGTGTCACACATTTACAGTTCAGTTTTAATAAAATTAATGAAACCACTGGTCAGTCACTTTTTTATTCAGAGAAATTCGTTACCAAAGTACAATTTAATTCTTTCATTTCTGTTATAAAGAGTTTCAGAGCCTGTCATAAAGACTCTTCTGTGTGTTTGCTCTTCAGTGCCGGGGTGGGCAGGACCGGAGTCTTCATCACCCTCAGCATCGTGCTGGAGAGGATGAGGTATGAAGGAGTGGTCGACCTCTTCCAGACAGTGAAGACACTTCGCACCCAGCGGCCTGCCATGGTGCAGACCGAGGTAAGCTGTTCATGCTCAATATCCCACACTGACAGGCTGGCACTCCAAAGTCACTGTTGAATAATTTTAAGGTGTAAACTTGATGTTATCCAGTCACTGTCCTTTTTTTGACTTTGTAGAGGTTTTAAAGGTGCTTCAGAAACTCCGAAGCAATTTTCATTGCTGCTATAACAGAGGGCCAGTGTCAAATCTTCCTCGAATTAAGAATTGATAAATATATTCTATAACAAACAGGCAAAGCATAGTAATAAGAATTTTAAAGTAGACAGTCATGGTATGAATTTAAATGAGTTCATAAACATTTTAAAATAAAAAAAAGTTATCTATCAAATTTAGATTACTGTGACACAGAGAAGTGTAATTTCATCGCTGCCTTTAGCTACAATTAAAGAGAAGAGTCACTTCTAATGATTTCCTTAGATTGTGATAAACTTATAATTACATAATGGTGGTTAAACTCACCACACATTTTTACATTATTTATTCATAAAAACAAAATTCAACAGAAGTATCTGTGGCAAAAATGATTGGTTCTTAAAAGTTAAATCAGTGATTTTCAATACGTCTCTTCACTGCTGAGATTTCAGCAAAGAACAACAAAAAGTTCTCCGTGTCACCTGAAAAGCCTGAAGCACAGAATGAAAATATAAGAATAATATGTAATTATGATAATTATAAATATAGTTTTTCCCTAGTTTTTCTGTTTTTCTCCAGGTATTTTTCTGAGCTTTTTTAAAATGGTTTTCTAAATCCATGAATTTCTTGCCATTTATGGAACATTACTTACCAAGCTGCTCATTGCCTTTCCCCCCATATTTTCGAAGGTAATCACACAACTTAAGGTTTAAAAACTTGTGATAGGCGTCTAAAAGCAGCACAAGAAAAGTGATGTTGCTCCAGGATTCAAAGGGTTAAATTGCAGGAACCTTGTTAGACAGATAAGCCTCTCCTCAGGAGGAGCGACAGAGGAAAAATCTTCTCCCAGGACAGAGACAAGCAATAGAAGTTGAGTGGACAGAGTGGACCAGAACAGCAAAAAAACAGTTTGATAGGTCATATTCCAGACCTGCACACAGACGCTCTTACTAAGGCTTCTTTTTCTTCTTACTCTTCCTCCTCTTCCTCTCCAGGACCAGTACCAGTTGTGCTACAGGGCAGCATTGGAGTACCTGGGGAGCTTTGACCACTATGCAACATAACCACTCCCACCGCGCAGCCTCCCTGGTCAAACCTCTCAGGAGTGTGCCAAGTGTCCCATCTCAGCAACCATCCACTCACTTGACCCCCTAAAACCCGACCCCCTCGCAGCTACCGGAGGGGGTGGAGAAAGGGACGCGCTTGCAGACCCGGCGACGGGTTTAACCAATCACAGAGATCCACGCCGACTTAACCAACCACATGAGATTTTGCTTTAAAAATAATAACAGAAACATTACAATGACTCTGACAAATATGACAACTCTTGTACAGAAACGACAGCGCAGACCGGCAGCTCGCCTCTCTGCTCTGTCGAAGCCAAACCTCCCTGATTGTCAAAGGCTACTGGTAGCACTAAGAGAGCACTCTCTCTGTTTTTTTTTTGTTTTTTTTGTTAATTATATTGTCAATATTATGATTCATTATGTCAAATGTTATTGTTTAGTATATTTGTTGTTTTTAATAATCATTTTAACATCAGACATTTCTTCTGTCTTAAACTGCCCAGCCTAGGGCATGCATTATTTTCATAATCGGTACTTTTTTTTGTTTTTAATTTTTATTTTAGGGTACTTTTAGCACAAGGGACATGTATTTTTAACACGTTCCTAGATACTAATACAGGAGGACCACTGTTCTCTGAGCTGCTGTCAGATTTCTTTTGTCACACGATATTATTGTTTTATTCATTTATATGTGTCATAAATATTGTGTTCGGTCTTACGCAGTTCAATAGCTCAAAAAAAATTGCCTATTCACTTGCCGTTTTGGGTTTTAAAAAAGTCAAAAATTGAACTCAGAGCACACTTGCTAAAGTTTGGCCTGTAAACGTGGTAGCTACTTACAAAACAAAAAGTGAATTAGCTAACAGGAGACTAAATCAGAGGTGTACAGAAATGGAAAGCACATGATTTCTACGCGTTTGTTTTTTTCGTTTTGTTTTTCATCAGAAGCCTATGGCATTGAGGCCTTCATACTCCAACAGCGGAGAACTTACCTGAGGAAAACAGACTTTTGTACCCAAAGGGTAGTTGACAGAAAATAAACTCCCTGATCTCTGAATAAAGTTGCTCTTCAAGTCCCTCCCATCTCCTTGCTGCCCATTAAGCGTGGTCAGTTTGGTGGAGTTGAGCCACACAAACACCGAAAGGAGCGGAAGTGGTTCATACGGGCTGAGGAGTAGAGCCATCAGCGCTGGCACCTGTACAGAATCAACCATTCCTACCAGAGGGAAAGAGACTCAGCCCTTTGGACTGAAACCTGATATTATTTTATACAGAAATAGAACTATAAATATATATATAATTATGATTGATTATATATATGTACAATTACACATAGATATATACACAGCTTCAAAGGTATATTGTTAAAAAGGATTAATTCTGCTGATCTACCAACCCTAGAGACACTGCAGAGAGCCTGCTGTCCTAGAGTGTGTATTAATGGAAACACCGTTGTATCTACTGTACTACCATAGTAACTTTGACAGCTGGTTGTCCGTCTGAATGAGGAAAAACAGCACAACCCCCCACCCCACCCATCAAAAACGGACAACTCCTCACTCAATCGCACCACTCAAGCACACATCTTCTCCCACCCCCAAGCCGCAGGAGGGGAGCGTCTGATCGCGAGAGGCCTAAATGTCGTGGTGGCGGTGGCGGTGACAGTGGAGGAGGCGGCGGTGGGAGGGAGGGGGGACTTGAATACGCTGGCGAAAAACTAAAAATGTTCATTTTTACCTTGTGAATGCTTAGTGCTGTAGGGGTTCGATCTGTTGTACACACAGTCTGTTTTCTATTTGTTGATAAAGAACTGGAATTTAAAAAGAAACTGTTGATGAAAAAGAAAAAACATTGATGTTAATAAAGTTAAATAATTGGGTTTTTGTACAAATCTTGGCTTGTGGCGCTTTGTTTCTTTATCCCGTTGTGTAAAAAAAAATGTGAATAGTTATTCTTAATTGCTAAATATTTCACTGTATAAGTTTGCTCTTCTGTTTTCAGAAATGTTGCCTGTTAAACTGCCCAAAAATATTTCCTGATGTTTGACCGCTGTGTCCTTTGTTTAAGGTTCTTGTTCCAACAATGCCAAAGACAGTGTTAACATTAACATGTGTTGTGGTGATCCGAACACAAGTGGACACCCGAGAAACATTGTCGTTCACACTTGTGTCGATCATGCATCTTCACCTGATCACTGCAGATTTTGTTACTGCCCTGCGCACAGTTGTTACGTTACACTTTTGGTTGATGCTCTGTAGCATGTTTGTTCGTTACACTAGCGGTTGGTTGTGTCAGCTGATGATAGCTGGAGATATCGCTCCTTGTCGGGGACACATTAGATGCATGTGACCCAGACCACCTCGGAAAGTGTGCTGAGTGATCAGATCACAGTGTGTCTTGCTGATTGTTTACACCTGTATTTACTGCCGTCCACTTAATGATCAGATCACCTAAAACACGTTAATATCAAATGTAAACAGGGCCTTAATGTTCAGATACTTGACATTGTATGTGTGTGTGTATGTGTGTGTGTGTGTTTGCTTGCAGGAGTGTAGCTAGGATTTCTGAAGGCCACATGTCACACTCTTCAACAACACATGAAGTCGGCCCAGTCGTCATGGAGATGGCATAAATTGTCATCACTAATTTTTAAGGTAAATGAAGCTACGATGTTTTGTTTGTGTGTTTGTGCACCTCTGAGAAAGATGATGTCACATATTTCTTTGGACCAACACGAATATAACAGTAAAAAAAAAAGGTTGCGCGTGTCGTTATGGAGACAGTCACGCAGTTCTGATGTAGCAGTTAGCTAAGTAGGTAGGTCAAAAATCACTTATTTACTAAATAGTGCATCAAATGTAATGTCTGCCATTTTATGCAAATGTTTGAATTCCTAGTATGAAATGTATCCACTATAAATAGCCCTAAAATCTCCCCCCCAACAGAATAAAAAAGTAAAATCCATGGCTCTACTTTCTGCTAACAATTGACTGGATAAATGAGATTTGGATTATAATGCACAAATTGTACAAGAGTTTGTAAAGTTTTTGATATACACTGAAGAAAAACTCAAAAGCAACAGTTTTGTTTTTGCATTTTTTAGGTTTAAGTTAAAGATCTGAGACTTTTTTAAGCACTCAACAGAGATATTTCTCTCAAATTTTGGTCATGTGTCAGTGAGCACTTCTCCTTTTCGAAGATCAGCCTGACAGGTGCGGTATATCAAGATGCTGATTAAACAGCAGCGTTACTACACAGGTGTTGCTTGGGTTGGCCTCAGGACCGCAGACCACATATAACCACACCAGCTAAGGACCTCCACATCAGGGTCTTCATCTGCAAGATTGTCTGGGACCAGCCACCTGAACAGCTGAAATCAAATTGTGCAACTGAATAATTTCTGCACAAACAGGCTCAGGAGAGTTTATATGCATGTGCATCCCTCTCATCAGAGTCTGGACCTGACAGCAGGTCATCATCGTAACTGTTTTGTGCCGTCGTGAGGCTGGTTGGATGTACTGGCTAATTTAAGGAAAAAACACTGCAGACTTCACAGGCAACAGGGGGACATTACTGCAGTCTGCAGCCAATGACATGCTCCCTTATAACCTGTGACACAGGGAATTGTGTTGTGTGATCAAAACACACTTTTACTGTGCCATCCCCAGACACACCTGTGTAGTAACGATGCTGTTGAATCAGCAGCTTGACTTGACACACCTGTCAGGTGGATGGACTATCTTGTAAAGGAGAAGTGCTCATTGACACAGATTTTAACAATTTTGTAACCAGAATTTTAGCAAAATATATCCTGTGAGTGCACAAAAAAGTCTTTAATCTTTAACTTAAACCTGTGAAAAACGGGAGCGAAAACAAAAGGGGTTAAATTTTTGTTCAGTGTATTTTTGCTGTTGTTAAACACGATTTCCTATGACTTCAGTTCATCAAGAATTTTCTCCCTTTTTTGGATTCTTCGTTCATTTTGGAGGCTTGCAAGAAAGACAAAAGTGGTCTGACAACCCTTGGTGAGTAATCAGTATAAAAGTGATCATTTTGGGGGTGAAGTTAGTGAATGAGGGAGTGAGAATCCAAAACAAGTGGTGGGTTGTTAAATCACTAATGTGATGGAGAACCAAGTTTGTAGGTACTAGGTCTTGGTTTTTTTTTTTTAAGGGAGTCTTTTTTTATCTGTATATTTGTCTGTGTGTGTGTGTGTGTGTGTGTGTGTGTGTGTGTGTGTGTGTGTGTGTGTGTGTGTGTGTGTGCGTGCGCGCGTGTGCGCGCGTGTGCAGCCTGTTTAAATCACTGACAGGTCACATAACAGCAACAGGAAAGAAAGGTGGGATTACTGTGGAAAAAGCTGCAAAGGCTTGGATTTGTATCTATGTAGGAATTGTGACATATGGAAGATATGTTAATTAAAACATAGAAACAAATAGGTAACAGATGGAGTTGTTGTTGGAGTAACATGCCGAAGAGGATCAATTACCTTAAGACAAAAGCACACAAACAGTTTGAAGCTGGATTGAAGGACTGCCGCAGGTTTATACCTTAGTGCTGCTGTATGTTGTAAATATAGGAATTCAGCAATATCATAATTGTCTTGATTTGATTGTGCACGTAGCTCTGAACCGCGCTGCAGAAATGTATGCCTTTGATGCTGCTGCCCTTTTGTGTTTTAATAATAATGATGCATTGCTGTTCTTTGTGTTGTGCAGAGTGGGAAATAATATCCTTTTTTTAATCATGCCTTTTATTGTTTCCTCACAAAAAAAAGTCTACAGCAACCTAAACAATGACAAATAGTTATGTGTGCAGAGGATAACAGATGACAAGATAGTTAAAGTATATTAAAGAACTAGAGATAATATTGTTGTTTGTGACAGTAAAGAGATTGTTGACTGTTTTTCATTTTTCTCTGTTTTGAACACGTTTTTAAAAAAAAAATTATGTAAAACAAGTCGTGTAAAACAAAACAAAGAAAATGAAATTAATGTCACCTTATACGACTAATTCAATGAATATGTTGTCATAAACAGCACAAAAATGAGTAGGTTGAAGTAAATTTTTTTCCACCAGTTCTCTGCTACTCATCAATTAATTCATGAACTTTATCTAATAGGGTTTTTTCAATACTTAATTGCAGTTAGCATAAATTAACATTTGTTCACATACGCTGTTGTTCATACTTATAGCATTCTTACAGTATTTATAGATTTTTTAGACAGAAAAATAGGTAAGTATAAGTAATAATAGAAAAATAAAGAGAGAAGAGGATAAAAAAGGAAAAAGAAACAGGCTAATATAATGATGCATATAAACACAAAATTCAATTTTATTTATAAAGCCCATTATCACAAATCACAATTTGCCTCAGAGGGCTTCATAAATATACATATACATATATGCATATATTTAACTTTAATAATACTTTAATATTGTTTACTCACGGGTTAGAGTAAACGTATGTAAGTTTTGAGTTATTTGTGGTAAAGGTGGTGTCATAGAGGTGAAATGACAGACAAAAGACTAAATATAAATATAAAGGATTCTGTTTCTATGGGTGTTATAGCGAGAAATGGAATTTTGCCAGCAGCATTTTACAAAATTTTGTTTTGGATCCCACAGAACCAACTGAGGCTGTATGAACTGTGTCCCGGTGCATTTTTCTTCATTCAGGAGTATTAACTGAATCTAGCCTGCTGCTTTTCCTTAATACCCGTCTTTACTTTACTAAGAAACAGCACAGCTCAGTGACCCGTTATCTCTATCCTTTGGAGATACCATGAGTAATCCGACCGGGTAAGGAAATTAGAAAACATATGGTTGACTAATCTACATTGCAGTATGCTGTATCATGATGCTGAGGTATATGTGTCCTTGTAGAGATGATGCACAATCTGCTGGAGATGAAAAAGAGCGTGAAGGTGAGTTGCTCTGCTTGAAGATTAAAGCCCAGTTGGAGGATTTGCTCTCCGACAGCCACCTGGCAGAGGACGGCTTCCTGCTGAAGCATGTGCAGAGGAACAAGCAGGGCTACGTCAGTCTCAAGCTCCTCACCTGTTTGAAAAAGGTATCACTGCCTAACAAAAGCAAGATTTTGTGTGCTCTCCGTTGTGTTTACATTCCAGCAGTTTGAATAAAATCGATCCAGTGATATGCAAACAAAGCTGAGGTTGCCAATGTTTGTCTCAGATAAAGGTCCTGACCTCGAACTGGTGCATGACTCTCGCAGGAGCAGAGCGCTCAGAGCTTCTGGAGGTGAACGATGAACGCACCAAAGTGAGGCGCAGAGAGCCGCTTCCCAAATGGCTGCTGTGCTCGCCCACCAGCAAGCTTCTCCTCGCCTGGAACCTTTGCGCAGGAGAAAACCTGGACCGTTCTTCCCTCTCAGAGAGGATCCTCCAAAAGTTCAGCGCACATGGCAGCGTCACTTCCCTCAGTATCCTGCATCCTGGAAAAGAGCTTCCAAAGGAGCTGCAGTGCTACGCCAAGCGCCACAAAGAGTTGGGCCAACATTTGTGTGCGGTGGTGAAGTTTGACTGTTTGGAGGAAGTTCGTAAGGCCTACGACGCCCTGAAAGCAGAAGAGGAGAGCGGCGAGGGCATGTGTGTGGCAACTTTGGGATTCCAGTCGATGCACCACAACAAGGAAGAACCATCAGACGAGGACCCACCTCGGGACGCACCTTCTCAGGAAAATCCACTTGTAACCTCAAAGGATTTAATCCAGGAGGAATCCTCTTTGTCGTATAAAGTTTCTGATGAGACTTCAGGCACATTTCAGACCCAAAAGTCCTTGGATAACTCAGTGCGAAGAACCTTTGAGCAGATCTCCACCAGCTGTAATAACCAGCCTTTCTCCGCTTTGAACCAGAGGTACAGTAAGAGGAGCTGGTGTTCTGGAGACTGCGATAATGTGAATTCTCCGAGCCCCTGGGTGCTGAGGCGCAAATTTGCAGCCAGTGCGTTAAACCCCAAGGTGGCTGGGTACAGAAACGCGCCCTGCTTGATGCAGAGAGTGCTGCGTCAGCCCCTCGGCCCTGACGGCACCAGGGGGTTTCAGAGGAGAGGGAGGCTGCTGTAGCAGGAGACTCTCTCTTGGAAATAATGACACCACCTGCGCTGAATAACAGATTTGTGGAGCAATAACAAAATTAAAAAAGCTGATGACGGAAATAAAATATCAAGGTTGCCGTTGGTGAGAGATTGTTTATTGTGGGTTTACATGTAGTTGTAAAGCACCAACAGATGGGGGCAGCATTTAGCTTTGCTTACAAAGTTTGTGATTTTAAACACTGTCCTTGTCAAGCTGTAGTTGTGTAGGAGGTAAGTACACTGCAAAGCATGCAAATTGACAAAAATACATATTAGATGGAGGTACAAATTGTTACACAAACTGTGCTGAAGTAAAAGTGTTTCAGATTCCACAGAGGCCCTGTTTTGAAACACCAGTGGCCTCCGCGCTCCACCTCAGCTCCTCTGGTCACAACTGCAAATTGCAATGTATATTTGTTCTTGGGTAAGGATTGATTTACCTTGTTACCACGCTCTCCAAGAAAGAGGTGTCGTCTTTCAACATGAAACGCTCCGCAAAAAAAGCCCCTCATTGTCCCGCTGCCTCTTTTTCACAAATGCCTGTTTAGATTTTGGGTTCTCTAAAAAGCACTTTTCCATTCTGCGAGATGACATTTGGCTGAAGGCGACTCGTCCAATCATCAAACCACATCTTGTGCAAGACGAGCGTAGTAGCAAGCGTTTGTGCCTTATTTCCAGCCTTTCTAATGACACCTCGACTGGAATGGTGTGTTTATAGTGTTACTGATTGAGGGCTTCCTTAAAATCTTGCCCAAACCTAAACAAAATGTGTTTCTTCACTCGTCCACGCCCAATGGAAAAGACTCAATCTGTTGTGTATGGGATTCTATCATATTCAAATTGGAAACATACCATGCTGGGTTTTTTTGCTCTCTTGTATATGCTGAACGTCAGACTGTCCTCATGACTAATGTAATCTTAGCTGTTGAGTGAGACTTTGCATTGTATACGGATCAAGTGTTTCTCCCTTATTGTCTCTGACTTGGTTTAGCAATTAACAGCTGTTGGGCTTTTATTGCAGCGGAGGCTGGTCTGTGAAAACTTTACACATCTGTGAGCAATATGTATAGAGTAGAGCGTTCCTTCTCGATGTCAGGAAATGTTTCTGTGCTGATAGTTCCTTTTCAAGGCTAGAAAAGCACGACATCCCCTGCTAACTGGAAGCCATTATGCATTTACATAGGCTCCTCAAGCCTGTAATTGAGGGGCATGTCAAACAAGTTAGTTATTATAATTCTCATGTTTTCTCAGTTTTTGGGGAGGGGATCTTGATGATTTTGCACCTGCTGAGCAAAATCTTTGCAGTGAGAAAAAGAGCGCAAATGTCCCTCGATTTGTTGCACAGTGGTAATCTTAAGGTCAGCACTGAAGGGTTTCACTGAGGTTTTTCTTTGTTTATTTGCACGTATATAGAATAGAAAGAAAATTGAGCCAAAAATGGCTTATGGAGATACATCCCCTATCAAAAAGAAAAAGGATAAAGACAAAAATTGCACAGTTGATCAAAACGTCAATACTAAGCAGTAACACGGTGTTGATAGTTGATGACGATAGTTTGTGTTTACAATGTGAAATGGATTTGAAGATATGAGTGAAGTTCTGGGAAACACTCGGCAGGCCATGAGTTAGGCGTATATTTATATATGAATGTGAGTTTGTGTTGGCTTCACTTCAAACTTTACATGAAATTTAGTCTTTAGGTCACAAAGGAAACAACCTTTAGAATATTCAATACACATTTCTGCTGCGAGAGAAAGCTTCTGTAAAGATTACTTTGTTTTTTCCCCTTTTTCTCTCAGTCAACACTGCAGGAATTCAGCTACATCGCCGCCTCAGTAGTGGATATTTGCAAAGTGTGATTTGTGTATAATTTGGCCCAAGGATATCCAAGTGACTCACGGCAGTAGAATGAGATGTTTGTTCGCAAATAATTTGTTTCCTGTTGTGGCGCTGACTTCACAGCAGAGATAGCTGTTTTATTTCGACATATTTGGCTGAGGATTTCTGAAACATCAATTCTGCTTAGATCAACATTGTACCTGTAGATTTATTTGCTCCCAAAAAAGCACATGTAAGACTTTGTGTATCCTCCTTGCCTCTCCCTCCCTCACGACCGCTCCACTTGTCTTTAAGACTGGTTGTCCTTTGTTTATACATGACTGACCCCGCACACCTGACGCATTTCCCCCATGGATGGGGTATTTATTTAGATTGCAGTCTGGAGTGCCTGATACCTTCCAAAAGCACAACCATCTGCTCCTCATTTGCGCTCGAGGCTCAAGGGCTAAAACACTGGTTTGTATTGGAGGGGACGTGAACGTGAGATTCTCAACAACAACATCTCGGGTTTTATCTCAAGCCAACTGTAGATTGAATCATCATGAAATACCTCCGCTGTGATAATTCCACTTTACTGGGGTTAGTGTTGTCTTAGCACCATTTAAACCAATTGTGAACTTTCTTAATTCCTCCTAAAAGATTGGAAAACACTCACTTCGGCAGACCCCCTTCTGCTCTGCCCAATTGAGGCTATTACCAATCGGCCACTTAAGATGGCAGACTCTCTAGCAGCAGAAGGTAAATGTAAGCCCTCGCTCAGGCCAAAGCATCCTTTAGTGCTCCTGGAGCTAGAGCCAGGGAGATTATCATGTCAAGAGTAATCCGACTCGGCCCACAAGCACAACTATGGAGGAGGAGGAGCAACAGTTGAGGGGGGGAGGCAGGAGGCAGAGGCATCAGAGAAGCTCTCTGCTCCACTTACGGTAACCACGCTCTCCCTCCTCACCCTAACCCATCTTCTCAATTCGCAGAGTTCCCCTCCCTGGAGCTGAAGAGAAGACCTGCCGCTGGAGAGGAGGTAAGGAGATGTGCGTTATCTTTACAAAAGCGCTGATGTGTGGAGATGAAAGCAGAAGGACAACAGATGGAATAAAAGTTAAGGCATCTGTAAGATCTGTTTATCACATGGCACTGTTTTGCTCTGTTCCTCTGTTTCAGGTGCAGGTTTGTGCAGAGAGTGTGCACAAGAAGTTTTGTATGGAGGCGCGTGATGACAGAAGTGTTCTAAAGTGAAACACATGCAGGTCAGGGGCTTCTTTAAACACCCAGCTCTCCTCTCTTTGAATGGATCAACCTGAGTGCAATGAAGCGCACGTTCACATTCAGAGGAATGCTGATCTTGATCTTTGCAACCTAAAAGCATTCAATGGAAATGCAAATATGATAAAAGAATAAAACAGTCTGGACAGGACCTCCCATACTTGCAGGCACAGGGAGCTGTGATGATTTTCTTGGGAACAATCAGGAGTTCTCGCCCCTCGCTCCTCGCCTGTGATGATGATGGACTTACTCAGCCAGCACTTGCCTGTGGAGGTCAGCTGAAGACGACGCCACGCAGCTAAGTCTGGATTAGCCGGCCGAACGGTAAGGACACCACATCTTCTTTTGTTAGTTTAAGCCGGCAGCTTATGGGGAAGGCGTTAGGTGCCACTGACAGGGATGCCTCACCAAGTGCTTGAGTGGCAGAAAACACACGCTGGATTATCTGTATCAACAAGCGGCCCTCTCTGGAACCACATGTCAATAGCGCCGACCGGCCTGTCACGAAATGTTTGCAGAGCGGTTACCACTGATTACAAGGGGGCATGTTGAAAAAGCAACAATAATAAATTATTATTATTATTTTCTTGCAAAATTTGAACAATCTCTCACCACAGAGGCAAGTTTGTTTTGTCAGGGAGTTTTTTTTTTTCCTGTCACTTCTCCAACATGGTGGTTTACCTCATTATCATGCGTAATTGCTCCTCAAATGCTCTCTGGCTTTTCTTTCCCAAAAGTTGGATCTGTACTTTGAACGCTTATGAACTTTCACATAATTATTATTCTCTTGCAGTCATCCCTTTTTTTTTTTTTTTTTTGCAGAGCTGCACCTTTAATAGTTTAAATAATTAAGAGGAGCTGGATCAGATTGCTGAACTTGTCATCTAAAAATATAATGAAGGAGCTCTGAGCGAACTTGATGTTACTCACTGTGGGCATTTTACTGAAGTGATGATCCCCCTTCTCACTAAGCCCATATCATACTTAGAGATTATACCGTATCCAGCGGAGCTCCAAGAGGCCGGATAGAGGTTAAGCCTGAAGTCAAATGAGCCGTTCAACTGTCATAACCTGCCAAAGCTGGTCATAACTGCAAAAAAATGAATGGGAGGCTGAACTCCTGCACGGCTCGTCATCGCCTCATCAGCATTTTTTGGCAGATCCTTGGCAAAATATACAATGTGCATGCAAATAATTAGTATGTTAGCACTTTGAGGAGAGCACAGGGTTATAAACATGTATAACGCCATCATATTTCAGATGTTTGTACTTGCTTGTGCTTGCTCGCGTGGGTCATATTTGAAAGTGGTATTCAGCGCGTGCCAGATGGCAGTCAATCCTTTTTTGTAACAGCAACATCGATGTGTTTAACATGGGTTTAGAGGCGATGCTGTTGTGTTAACAGAAGCTCTGGCATAGACAGATTAGCAGCCAGCTTATGGACTCCTCTTTAGAAAGTAGCCAAGACAACAATCATCAATCTTACTACGCACAAAAAAATGATGAGGCAAGATGATGTTTTCCTGCCAAGCCTCATGTAACCTCTTTGTCTGTTCGAAAAGACTATTTAAATGCATGTCAGAGCTGCACCTTGACTCAAGCATTCCCAGAATAGCAAAGGGCAGACAAATTAGGACAGGTGTCAAATGTGCATCTATAAGCGTATCGTCCCCTCGCAACTCGTTAACGCCTCCCTAGCGGCAGCAGGTTTGAGATTTCGTGCTAGGCTGTTGGGTCACTGGATTAATCTGTATAAATCCGTGAGATGTGATAGTGAAGCTTGCACAATAAAATCTTTTTAACCACCATATAGTAGATAAACTCTGAGCAAATTGGCTTGATTTCTTTCAAAAGTGTGGGAAAAAACTTAACGAGTACTTGAAAATTAGCAAGAAATGATTAAAGTTACAAGAAAAAGTTAACAAAGTTAACAATAACAAAGAAAGTAAAGAACAAAAAGAGACATGAAAATGACCTCTGGAAAGTGCAAAAAACCAAAACACAACCCTGTGACATAATTTTGAATGTGTAATTATAAGAATTATAAATGTATTTTTTTGGAAATTTTTCTTTTCTTTTTTTATAATATCTAATAATCTCAAGGTTTATTTTCCTTACTTTTTTTCTCTAAGTTGCTCATTGCCTTCTCCCGTGTTTTCAAAAACAAATCAAACCAATTTTCTGACGTTCCATTGGTTTTAAAAGCTTGTAAAAGGTGTCTAAACGCAGCACAACAAAACTGATGTCAATCCAGATTCTAAAGAGTTAAAAAGGATGCGGGAATCAAGTTTAGTATTTACTAGTGTTGTAAGCATTACCTGATTAATTGTGATATGATTAAGGTCCGTACATATCAAGTTATTTTTTTTTTTTTAATCTGTAAATTGCCGGCTGACATTCCCGTATTTAAAAGGCTGCACCCGGCTGAGTTTTAATACTAGAGGGATACTGGTATCATATGAAAGTAGAAGACTTGAGGAATCCAGTGGTATTAACCACAATGAGCTTGCTTGTCAGGAAATGGGCTAAATAACTCCAAAGTTAGACTAAATTTTGTAGATGAAAAAATGTCATGGGCTTTTTAGATGGCTTCCTTGACCTCTGACCTCAAGATATTTGAATTAAAATGGGTTCTGTGGTTACCCATGAGTCTCCCCTGAACTGATGTGTTTTTCTGTCGTTTGATTCCTAATTAAGACGATCTGGTAACAATTTCTTTACTTTGTCAATATGGACTTTAGAACTGTTTAGAAATGCAAAATAATGGAATTGAAAACGTGATATAAAAATGCAATTATTATTGAAATTCTGCAATTAATCACAATTTTAAAAATGATTCATTTCAATCATTTGAGTCCTTGAGTATTTACAGAATGTTAGTAAAAAAATGTATTCCTTTTTGGGTGTTTTCAACCTTTTTTTTTCTTTCTCAGTAATGAACAGCAGCTTTCTCCCAAACAAGGAACGGGCTTGTTTTAATTATCCTTTTGGTTACTGAGTGACAGAATGCAAGCCAACAGAAGCCATTGCCCAGCAAAATTACAGCGCAGTCTAACCTAAGCCTTTTCAGTTGCATTAGAACCAAGGCTGGATTTAGAACAGCCAATCCTGGCTCAGAACATCCACTTTATTTTACAGCCTTTTTGGCCCACCCCGGTGCCAACACAACACATCTTACCCACCAAATTCATCAATCTTCCGCTTCATTATTCTGACTGGAAGCAGGTTTTAGACGTTAGAAGAAGAAGCAATCGGTGGCCCTGCATGCTGGCCTAACTGGAGTTAGAGGTGTCTGATGGATTAACACAGACGCACACACAGCAAGGCCCGAGCTCCGCCACCAACACTGCAGCCAGGTGTTAACCCACGTGACTGCAGATAAAGCCGGCAGGCATTAGTGCTAATCCCGCCCTGATCTTTGGAATATGTCCCTATTACCTCTCCAAGCACTCTCTAGCTGTCCCCAGGCCTCCTGATGCTCACTTAAGAGGGAAAAGACAAGACAAGGCCTCTCTAGGACTCCCTAAAGCACGTTGTTTCCTTGGAACAACACAGTAGGTGCCTTTTCCCGCTGTTTGTTATGCTCCTGTTATCTTTGCAATGCAGGTATTTATGGGGTGTGTTCAGAGCAGTGCAGAGACAGGCGGTCACATGGGTGGAGCTGAGCTGAGACACAGCGTGGTAATAATGTTCTGTAGGTAGAGGCCTCGGGTTGTGCAGTGGCAAAAACACAACCTGTAGACATTTCTAGATATCAAGAAGCAGAAGGGTTATGTAAGATGGATTATCTAGTGTTGGTGCTGCTGGGAGGGTGTGTGAGCCCCGGAGGTGAAGTGGGTGTCTGGACAACAATGGAAGGTTAGACTTTGATTTCGACACAAGCCCGTGCCATATGATTCGGGGAAAAAGTGAAACCAAGTGCTGCTCGTGTGTGTTTATGGTATGTGTGAGTCACAGCGAGGGAGAGTGAGTAAGACAGGCTGTATTGAGGGAATATATAGGAGCAATTTCTATGCAGCGGCGAGGCATAAAAGTTGCTATCTGCTTTTTTTTCCTTTTGCAGCACAAAGGCGCTCTTCATTCACTTCCTTTTCTGTGATCTTCTCCCGCTGTAATCATGTCACACTGGTCAAGATCCAAGCAAGCTGACAAGAAGGCACCCCCTGTCCGCTGGCTTCATTCAAAAGTGTTAACCACAGACGCCCCTTATCCCCATTTTGACAGATCTCTAGTTCATCTTCCATAGGCTTGTGGCATTCTGTTGAGTGTCTCCTTCTGGCACGGGAGGGAGGGAGGGAGGGGAGGGCCCGGGTGCCATGCTGCTGTAATTACATTACCGCCGGCTTAGCAGCGCCATTGCCACTGACCCAATTATTCCTTGAAAACATCAATTTTATTGTGTCATTTGAAATAATGGCGATCTTTGAGGCACAACAAGAGCTCGGTTGAGGGTTGAGGATGGGGCTCCGACTGCATGTGTCGGGGAATACATAATGTCTCAGGAATGGCTTTGACAGACGGAGGAATTCTTGGCCAAGCAGTTCACTTTCATGCGATGCCTCAAACATCTTAATGATCATCTGGGACTGTTTTCACTCAGCTGGTAGCTCTTCAGGTGACATATGGCTGACTGCAAACATCAGGTGTGCTACATCTGACATACCTCGTACTCACTCCCACTCTCACTGGAAACACAAAACCCCTAATGAGAACTTTCATGCGTGCAGACGTTGTCTCCTCGTGAATGGATGGTTTTTCTACGTTTGTTTTGGGCCTCACATGTTGGACCGGCCTCATCTGCACAAACAGGAGCGTGCATGGGCACATCTGATGCTTTGTGAGGGCCAAGACATGTGTGGGAGCTGTTGGAGTTGTCTTAGCGACTCATCTGCACTTTTATGTCTCAGTTTGAGGATGGTTTTTCCTTCTGCTGGGATGTCCTCTGGGGTTCCGCTATATCCTCTGCGTTGTTGCTTGTCTCTGTTTGCTGGAAAACAGCAGCATTTGTCCTCACAGGAAGCGTGCTGCTCAGTCATGTCTTTCCGTTGCTCTCCTAAGAAAACACCGGTGCCCCTTCCTCCTATCAATATCTGTATATTTATGTCCATGACAGCGGGAGGCCAGTACTAGATATTAAATGTCTGTGGGGATTAATCATCTGTGACCATCTGAACAAGCTACACAATGCTCCTTGGCACTTTTATTGGCGCCAATCGACTGCAGATGGGACTAATGTCTTTCTGAGTGGAGTAATTATGACAATCAAAGTGTCTTCAGGGACATGAGATTGGTGTTTGATGACCGGGCTTCGTCCAGTGTCAGCGACCGAGACATCGGAGAGCTCATCTGTACTTTACGAGCTAATTGTTTTATCAAGATGAGCCACGGAGCTAACAGGCCACAGACACTGATGTATCACGGCTGTGTGAAACGGCTAACTCCGAGGCTGAGTAATCATCCCAAACTGACCCATTAATAGCATAAAAAAACAATGATCTCATCCTTTGCCATATATCATCACAAACTTGCTCATTTTAAATCAGAAATGTATCATATTTAGAGTGGGAGCAGCAAGATTTCTGGTGCTGGGAGTTGGTGTTGAACCAACAGAAACAAAATAAGACTTTCCACTGAGGCTTCTATCTATCACGTCTGCTAATTAAATACAAGAGTGAGAAGATCAGACATATAGCGGGGCACCGGGTAGCATTCTGCAGCAGCCAGGGCTCCACGTCTGATTTACATAGACCATGTGTCAAATGAGGTTGTTAGCTGAAATGTTTGACTTTCAAATGAATACCATTCTACCCCTTCATTGTGCAGAGGCTTCTTACCACGTCAAACCCATATGGAATTATGAGTGATGAGTCAAGCTTTGACTGATAGGACTGGTTGTACCTGTTTATACGCTGTTTATACCACTGCAGCTCATGCACGCAGTGTCTTTGTATTTTCCTTCTGCGGTGTCCAAAACAGTCAGACACTGTGGAGCGCTATCCCAATTTGCATACAGTTCGTCTTTTGCAAAACGAGAATTCCAACAGAAAATGTTCCCGTATTTTTCATAACCTTTTCCTGTTTAATGTGATCTCCAGGACACATGCTGAAAGTTCAAACCTCCGCAAGTTAGTCATTTCAGATTTTTGTTCCTATACTAAACTCGACAGAGATATGTGACATTTCGTCCCATTGTAAACACTCCAGCGGCCTGTATATGCACACTACAGAATCCAGTCTGGCAAAACACTTTGTGAGGTGGTCTGGATTTGCTGTTAGTCGCTGCCACTATACCATTTCCGGCTCTGGGGAAATGTTCTCCTCACTGGTGACATGATATGAAAAATACAAAGAAGTGAGGTTGTAAAACTTCTCAAATACCTGCACCATGACAATAAGGAGGGAGAAAACACAGCGAATTACTCCTGCAAATGGAGTTTTTGTGGCTGCTGTGGCGCAGTGTCTAGTGAAAGGGAGGGGCGGTATAAGATAAAGGGATGTACAAACACATATGCTCGCTGAGGCCTCATCATACAGAGCATTGTAAATAGGTGTGGCTCCTGAAAAGAAAGCATGGATTTTCCCTCTTTTTTTAAAAGGAAGGTTCGGGAACATTTACTCCTGCAAAGAAAAGTGTTTTTCCCTCAGAAATGGAGAGAAAAAGCTTATATTGTCATTCGCGTCAGGTATTTTTTGATATGATACACAAACTTTGAGGAGGTTTCGAGGGGCAAGGGGTTGCAAAACTAATCCCACCTGCCTTCAGTTCAAATAAGAAATTGCAGTTACGTTTTTTCCTTTTCAGGCAGCCGCGATTAAACACACACTGCATTCTCATGTGTCAGCAAGAGACGTCAAGCTCGCGGATCATGAACCCACTTAGGGTGAAAATGAGCTGACAGCCAAATCAGAAAAAGTAAACTGACGGTAAAATAGAAAGCCCCGGTGAGAGAGGTGGATTTATGGGAAGGTCAAAGCAATGTCATGGCACAGGAGATAACAATTTTTGCATTGTTCTCTTTGCTTTAATGTGACAAGTTGAGGAGATTTGTTTACACGAGTGAAGGTGTGACTGCTCGAACATGTCTGACATTTGTCCGTTCTGCCTCTCTCCGCAGAGTTTCAATGCTCCTCCACGTTCTAAGATGAAGTTATGGAAAAGTGCTACTTTTGCCTTCATGCTCTGTGGCGCAGCCCTGTCCATCCTCCTCGTTAGAAACATGGCCACTGTTGGACATTTCAAACCTAAGACAAAATATCCGTACGCAACCTCATCAAGACAGTCATCATCATCAGAATCAACATCCAAAACCTCAACACCATCACCCTCATCAGCAGCAGCAGCAGCAGCAGCAGAATCGACAGTGTTGTCCCGGCAGATGGGTGGTCCTCATCGGAGACCCCGCTCAGCAGACGACATGAACTCTCTCCTCTCAGAGTGTAAGATAAACTGTTATGTCTTCCTTCTTGTCTGGTGTGAGATAAGGTGTCGTGTGAAAGGGCGGCTGGGGCTCAGACAGGACACTTTAGCACCTGAGTCTATTGTTTATAGAGCAGGTTTTAATGTCTCTCAATGAGCCACAGTCAATTAGCACCTCATAGTTCACTGGCTCTCCATAGAGCCATCTGAACCTTCGGGGGAGGACGACACTTTCCTTTGGTTTCAGACGGCCTTATTGAGTGGCATTTGTCAACAGCACTTTGCCCACAAAATGAGCGAAATGTTTGTGAATCAGTCAGTCATACTGCGTTACTTTGAATTCATGAGGAAAACATTGTTTACCTCATATGCTTCCATGGCAAATGGCCAACAGATTCATTGATTGATTGGGGACAAAGTCAACAACAGCAAAACTACTGGCCAAATCACAATGATTGTTTACAATAACTTTTGTGCAGAAAGCCGCTGCGTCACATTCGTAAAATCAAACGGCGCTGAGCAAACTCTACCTTTACTGATTACTTTTAAAACCACTTTAAAAAGCCCCACCTAAAAAAAGAACATTTTAGTGTAAGTGTACACTATATTTAGAATATTCTCACGACTTTATTTTGCTGTAAGACGGCCCTTACCTGCTGGTACTTGAAGCTGTTATATCAAAAACATCAAACTCCATTAAGAAAATCCGTCATTTTACTCCAGTGAACAGTGGAGCTGTTGGTCTACGCTGCCTCCATCAGCTATTGTGTAAGGTAAAGTGGATCAAATACTCAAATATAGTGTACACTTAAAATGATATTGAATTTTTCGGTGCCTAAAATATATTTTTTTGTGGCCCCGTTAGTACATTTTTTAGCATCCCTGCAGTAAGACTTGTTCGATTAAAGATGTTAGCAAAGCAACACAGGTCATGAAATAAGCACAACAGAAATGTCAGATAAGTCCAACTTTTATGTTAGATACAATTAAAAATGACAACAGAAATAAACAAGTTTGCCAAATTGACATATCAATACAATTTAAAACAGTAGCCAGTTCGAAGGCTCATATAATCCAAGCCATATACTCCGTGCTTCAGTAACTCATAGGCCCACATTTCCGCCAAACCTTTACCACTTTTACCTGAACTGAAAGTGAAACTTATGCTCTCCTCAAAGCCAGACTCCAACACTATCATTTTTCAAACTCTCATGGCAGCACATTACAGCTTTACTCCTTCTGTTGTTTACTTTTCACATTAAAAGACCAACTTAAATTACTTAAACCAAATTTGCTAAGAAGCGACTCAACAAAATAGCTTACACAAGTTACAAACGCATACCTTCAGAATTTACCCGGTAATCCTATGGCTTCGCTCACTAATCTCAGAGCCCTCTCCATTTAAGATCTGGCTCCTCGTGGCCACAATGTTTGTTCTACACCTGCGAACATCAGGAAAATCTCAGCTAGATCTCAACACTGTTAGGCTCTCACAAAACAGCATCACGTGGATTTCTTGCTCAAGTTGAAACATTTTAACTCATGCACTTTATTAGCGTCCATTGCTTCACCCACTACAAACGTGCATCCATTCACACCTTTGTATGGACTTTGTAGGTAATCTCGCCACATTAAACACTCACGTCTTGTTCGGTGTGAAGACAGCATGTGGCTGTATGGTGAAAAATGCATGTTTTTGGGAGGTACTGAACATACGATGTATGTAAGTAGGACTTGGATTGTGACACGCAAGATGTGTGGGAGTTTGTAAATGGATGCTTGCTTACAAATTCAAAGTAACACGGCATGACAGATTTGCAAAAGGTCATTTTGTGGGCATTGCTTTAAATAGGTTTCAAGGAACTCTTTCTGTGATGGTGCTGATAAGATTTGTTCGTAGCTGTCATGATGTCAGATGACAAAAAACTTCTGTTCTTCTGTTTACATTTGACTTTTCATTATCCCTCCAACTACAGAATGCTATCTGTGTGAATCAGATCTGATTCTTTTGACAAAATCACAGAAATAGAATCACAGATAATCCCTCCAACACCTGTCTCAGACTTCATTTATCTCCTCTCTTCCAGTTTCCGTGATGTTTCAGAGCTTCACAGAGGGCGAGCTTCAGCATGTGGTCGGGACCTTGCTTGACAGGAAGAGAAGGAAGAGTCGGCGCCTTGGTGAGAACCAGGCCCGAAGGACTAAAAGAGCCCGGAGGCCTAAGCCCTGCTCTGTGAGGGAGCTGGAGCTCACCGTGAGTGAACTGGGTCTCGGCTATGAGAGCGACGAGACGGTGCTGCTGCGCTACTGCAGCGGCAAATGCACGGCCCACCGGCACAACTATGACATCACCATGGAGCACATGATGCAGACGGGCTTCAGGAAGAAGGGCCGCAAGGACAAGGTCAGCAAAGGGCCCTGCTGCCGGCCCATCGCTTTTGAAAAGGACTTTTCCTTCCTGGACAACAAGAGCCGCTATCACACAATACAAAATGTGTCGGCGAAGAACTGTGGGTGTGTATGACCCACAGAAATGGACCGCTCCATGCTGCTCTCAGCCACAGTTTGAAGAGCTGAACATGAATGCTGTTCAAAGACAAAATGTGGAATATAAACTCAAGGAAAAGAGGAAAGGACGGGGAAATGATTGTGGCTGCTACACTGCGGCCTTTTTGTGACAGGCAGACTTTTTTTTGGCCGTCTGTCAAAACGAATTGGAACCAAATCACATAAACAGCAAGCGCTGTGTTTGTGTGGCTTCCATATAAAGAGACAGAAAAAGACTGTTCACACCAAATGCATTTTTATTATCTTTTCTATCTGTGTAGTAACACTGTAAACTGTGGTGTAACAACAATGTAGCAGCGTTATGTTTGTGATATAACATTTGAGTCGTAGTACATGCGATAGATGAGCTGTGAGCCACCAGGGACTAGATTGTTGCTGTTACCACACTTCATATCCTCCAGTGGGCGTTCACTTCAGTAAGTCCAAATTTTGTAGTTTACATCATTATAATAGGTGACAGTAAATAATGTTTCAGGCAAAGAAAGTGCTCAAAAATCAATCCCAGAGCCATAAATGAAACAATATAACATATAATTCACCAATGTTTACTTTAAAGGTCTAGTGTGTAAGATCCCAGGCAAAGTTTGTATGTGGGGCCCATGTGGGCAGTAAATGGGCTGAAAAATGGGCAATGTGTGAGATTACCCATGGTTTCATGTCAGTGGCCATTATGGAAGATGTGGACGATCCCATATGGGGCCCATTTTTCAGCCCATTTGCTACCCACATGGGACCCTCATACAAACATTTTGGGTGTAATTTAGGGGGGTTTAGTAGCATCTACTGATGAGGATTGCAGATTGCAACCAGCTGAAACTTCTCCCGGTTGAAACTGATTCTTTTACGCTGTTAAGTATGCCCCAGATGGGCTGCTTGCTCAGCGCCTGCTATATGTGTTCACCTTATTTTTAATCCAGATGTTCAGGAGGTTTTCACCCTGAGCTGAATTATCTCCATAGGTCTCTTCCTCTCCATAGCAGTGATTTAAACTGGTAAAAACATGGATTAAAGCAGTTTCACGTTACAAATTTATGTTTCTCCTATGCTGTTTTGCATGTTGGAGACAGCTGCAAGCCCAGCACCTGCTAATGTGTGCTCACTTTTTTTCTCTGATAACTTAGATCCAGATGTTCCAGAGGTTTTTTACCAGGAGCCAAATTATCTGCAGAGGTCTCGTCTTTTCCAAAACAAATGTACCAGGTAAATTAAACCAGTAAAAACACTGCATAAGCAGTTCTACGTTACAAAACAGTGTTTCTCCTGTGCTGTTTGGCATGTAGGAGACAGCTGTTAGCCCAGCACCTGCTTATGTGCGCTCATTTTTATTGTCTGATAACTTCAGATCCTGATGTTCAAGAGAATTTCACCAGGAGCTGTATTACGTGTTCACAGAGGTCTCTTCCTCTTCAAAACAAACTGACCTGGTAATTTTAAACAATTGAAAACACTGAATAAATCAGTTTGACTTAACATTATGTTTTACAGACACTGCTCGTTGCAGAGGGGCCTCTAACTATGGTAGCTGAACCATAAAGGTGAAAATGTGAATGGCCCCATCTATAGCCAGTGTTTGGGGTGTCTATTCCAGGCTACTGTAGAAACATGGCGGTGAAAAATGGCAGACTCCGTGGACGACGACCTATGTAGAAATAAATGGCTCATTCTAAGGTAACAAAAACAAAATGATTTTAATTTTCAGGTGACTACACTAAAAAAACACATTTTATATAATTTTTCATTTCTGCTAATAAATCCCCCTAAATCCTACACACTGGACCTTTAAACCCTGTGCAGATGATTGGACCACTGACCTATAATGTAGTCCAATAATCAGCTGTCTCTAGAAGGTGCGTTGACTTAAAGGTGTGTTCAGTTGTTATCTGGGGTCATGGCTGTGACCTGTTCCCCTGCTTGTATGCATTGCTGTTATTGATTGCAGTGTTATTACACAGGTAAAAGTACAAGTGTTATTGATAAGAATTTGACGATGAAAGAAAATCCTTTTCTATAGCTCCAGTTTTGATACCCACCTCTAATAATTGTGTATATCAATTGTGTAGATCAACAACGAGGACCCGTTTCAAAACACACACGTACACTCTCACTATAACAACATGAAAATTGATCCCATCTGCTCTCTGTAGAATAACTCATCACACTCAAAGACATTGTCATTTCGGGTCTTTTTATACCTTTCCCAAGTAACCCATTATTGTAATTACCCATAATCCTCTGGAATTACGTTCCTCAAAGAATTGCCAAAACACACCAAGTCAATTCAACACGCATGACGAATCCAAAAACTTAGGTTCATAAACATCTCACGTCTCAAGTTCCAGGTGATATAACCTCTTTATTATCGTCTCTGGATGTAATTTGTGAACGTTTACACTTTTCGCTAATCTGAGGCTCAAGTGTGAAAGAGAGGAATGGTTTTAGTGATCAGTAGTGGCATGTTTTTTTTCTTCTTGCAGACAGAAAACTATGACGTAGAGTCAGGATCTGGAAATGTGTTTGCACCCATCCATGAGTCCCTATAACTATGATCCAAAGCCCACAGTTCAGCCTTCTATCGGCCCATCAAATGCCTCCTTGTTGTTTTGCCTGGTAGAGTTTTAAAGAAAAATAAGCTATTTAAATGAATTATGAAGCATTTTTTCACCTTCAACAATCTTTATTTGGTTTGAGCCCACTGCAGCTGTTTGTCTGAAGTACAATAAATTATGTTTTTTTGTTTTGTTTTGTTTTTTTCTGAGGAGGTGCGGTGTGGGGCACAGATGCGGTGCATCTTTATTGTAGTTTATATTGTATTTATTTGGGAAGTAAATTATGGTTTTCACATATTTATTTAGATTACCACACAGAAACGGGACAGCTTATTATCATTAAGCAACTGTGCCAAAAATGTTTTATCTCAACATTCTATATTGACCGCTGAATAAACATAATTTCAGGGGTATGGATGTTCATCATGTCTCCCAAATTGTCAATTTTTGGGTGTCAAATATTCTGTACTCAGATTGTATTTAAAATAAATAAATACATAAATAAAATAATAAAATTCTTATCATGCGAGATGCTGTTAATAATTAAATAAACGATGATATGAAGGAGATCCCTGTGGGGAAAGTTAACGATCAGATGACACTGAATAAACCATCTGGCAGATAAAAACACCTTTTGTCATGCTAATATCTAAATGTTTCTCGATAACACCGGTTCAGCCGGTGAGGTTTCCCCTCTGAAATCATCTATTATACAGCAGCTCAGCAGCACATGTGCAGAGCGGCAGTGATGACATAAGCTTATACAACAGGGCTTTTGACCAGACAGTCTGATCCCTCCAGCAAGCAGGAAATATCAACAGGGATGCAACACTTACTCATTTCACATGTGTATTAATCCGCAGCTGAAAAATAGTCCCCAACAAATGCATTGTTTACTCTTATTTGAGAATTTGCCAGAAACGAGAGTGCCCAACTGTTTGGGGAAATTAATGAAGCTTGGGCTTGGGTGTGAGGGGGAGTCAGGATGTAATCGAGAGAATAATTGGTTTGGGATTTGTTCAGAATAAAAAAAACATCAATAACACCAACCTTATCCTTTCAGTGCTATTACATAATTCAGCGGAGTGCACACTGTGTTTTGTAGATATTAAGAAGAGGACCTTTGGGGAGTATTTTTTGTACAATACATCACCTTTTTGGCCAGAACACTGTGTCTCTAAAATTTAAACTCCATCTTTAGAGGTGGGTCCATACATATTCAGAGTGATGACAATAATATCTTAAATTATGTAGAATGTTTTGATTGTGCAGGTTTGCTGATATGCCGATCAGACTAAAAGAGATCTCAAACCACGCCTGGATTAGAGATGGAAATTACAAAGTTGTTAAGAGTCATTGTTTAGTGGTAATATTTAAACATTATACAGATGAATTGTAAAAAATATACATTTTTGGACTAATGGTCAGATTAGCAGAGCAGGAGCCAATCTGAAATGACAGCTATATTATAGCTTCTGGAGCCAAAGGCCAATATTTCAAAGGTTCCAGTGCATCCAGCAGATATATTGGTCCAAGACTTCCTCCTTCATGGGCTAATCATTGTTTACAGTTCAATTAGCTACTTGAGAGGGTTCCAGACAACACTTCAGCTAATCTCTTTAACAGATCTCTGCATATGAATTCAGATAAATTAGAAAAAATCTAATACATGCTAAACCGTCGTCTAGACTGGTGGTTTCCAACTGGTCCGGCCACATGGTCCAGATTTTTCATTTGTCATTAACTGTAAAAATTGTAAACAATATGTGCACTTACAACACAGTGAAATCAAACATATAAGAATAAAGCACAATTACTTAACACTCGATGAACGAACAGCACTGCAGCAAAAAAACAAAAACAGATTAGCATTTTATTGCTTCAAGACCAGTGACATAAAAAGCTGACAAAGGAACAGCATGTTAATAAGCCGAATAATACCAAGGACAGGGCAATAAAATAGTTCCTGCACTGTCTGTATTTTTTTGGGGTTTTTTTAACACTCCAGTTAGAATGGAGCCACGGCCCACTTACGGACCACGATCCACCAGTTGGGAACCACTTTGAGGTTGCATTTTGGCCAATGTGTTCCGCCTCTTTTGCCCTCCGCTAAAATGTGATTGGTCAAAACTACTCACAACCCGGAAAGCGTCCAACACCCAAATCATGTCGTGAGCCTTCAGATCCTGCCTCAGTATGCAGACATCTTTTATAGTAATAAAGCAGAAGCTATCAAAGTATTTTTGAGAGTGGGACAGTGTGTGTGGGAGCCTGTTTGCCACTCAGGGAAAGCTCTTGACATGTCATTGCAGGTATCGCACAGGTGTAATTGTTATCATTAATTGGAGCTGCATTCCTGTCATGTGTCTGATCCAGGGCCCGAGTTCATGCTGACTCACTGTCACGGCGTACTACCTCTGTGGATCAAAGCCGTAATTAATATCTTGCCTTGAATTCCTGAAGTGTTTTGGATATTATGAAAAAGCATGCTTTTGGGAAGCAGTGAGCATATGAGTGGGTAAATGAGACTCGGATTATGGCGCACGGGTTGTGTGAGTGCCTGTAAGCGGATGTTTTGATTAGGATTGACTGCTGTTGCTACTGCGCGACCCCTTTTTCATGAAGAATATTTGCTGTTTTTGGATTTTTCGTCACCGTGGGTTCATGCTGGGAAACAAGCTTTCGTCACGGATTCAGCAGTACACTGGGTGAGTAATGTTGTGGGTAATGCATTCCTTTACATCTGTGATTTCCCTGCAAGGAAAAAAATCCAAATGTCTGTGATGCTGCTGTTACTGTTAAAGTTCACTGTAGGATATCACTCTCTGTGAGGAAGCGGGTTTAGGGGATGTGGTTTAATCAGAAAAACTAAAAACAACAGTTCATGACAACTTCTTCAGTAGACTGAAAATCACATTTGATATTTGAGTATCTGAGCAGCATCAAATTGAAGTCAGAGCAACAAAGCAGGGTCAGAGGGTTCTCACGTGATGGCAGAAATATAAACACTATATACTGCATTTGCATCTGTTATGGAAATAATCTTTTCATGTGGAGGTAATTCAAGAACAATATTTGTTTGAAGTGTATGCCCTCCATGCAGATGCCTATTCTGACTTGTAGTCAGTATAGAGTCAGTTTTAGTGAATGGTAATGGTGGTGCGTTGCTGTTTTTTGAAAGAAGGGTTTGCTTTGCGGCCCACCCATGCTAAAAACCTGGATTTTGGATTGCACTTTGGATTTAAGTTGTCCTAAATTTAATATGTCATCACCATATTTCACCTCCTCAGTATTAGTTATATTAGGCATCAACAGCTTTTCCTGAGTTATGTTTGCTTGAAGACTTGTTTTCCCCCAGAGACAAAAATCCCAGAAAAGGCTAGACAGCACAACTTACACAACTTCCTGCACCGTTCCAATGAGGCAACACCACCGTGTGGAGTTTATACTTTGGCTGCAGGCACTGAGAGGTAACAGAAGTCAGTTTAAGTTATCTGAGTTTGGAGCTGATCAGAGGCAGGTCACACAGAGTGATGGAGCTGATGGATGGTCTGAGGTGGCTGTTGTATTTTTGTGAGTGAAAAAATAATCTTTTTCCCTTTGGGTTTTATTTGGCTAAGCAGAGCACATGTTTCAGTTTGACTGTGACTTACTGTATTTACTACAGCTGTGGGGGAGAAATGACTTCAACAGTTAGTATTTTAAGCAATTTCATATTTTAGAGCCAACTACGGGGATAACGGAGAGCTATGTGACCGTAACATCAAACAGATCGGCTCCCAAACAGGGAAATCCAACAGTTACAACGTTTTCTACTGTTACAAGAGCAAAGATTTGGACCGCATTTCCCAGAATGTTGTTCAGTTTATTAACGTCATTTCTTGGTATTTTTGAATGCTCAGAACACCCAAAATATGCTTAAAATGTTTACAACAGCAATAAAAGTGGAACCACTTTACCTCTTTTATAAACACATATTTCCGCTACTTGCCACTGCAGTAAATGGCCTTAAACCGAAACATCTTACAGCACAGAGCTGCAGGACCAGAGGGAGAGACAGTTAATGAAAGCAACACTCTGAGAAAATCAAACTGCGTAATAATAACACATGGCATCCATTTTGAACACAAAGTATGATTAATCTGCAGGAATTCATACCACGCTTGGACTGTGGTTTGACATTTTCAAAGCAATAATGGTTACAGCTTTTAGTTTTTTTGTAATATTTTTCACAGGGTGATAATGGTGGGTTGGACTTTGGGCCAGTGGGAATTAATTATCTCAAAATTTTGCTGGGATTTAAACTGAACAGGAAATGTTTAGGAAGACTAAAGTATCTCTTTTTAGCTATTATCCTCTCCTTATGCATTTTTTCTGTAGGTTTCCTCCATAATCTACCACTATATTGTGCTTGGAATCCAAAATCAGCTGTTTTCCTGCTGGTACTTAAGTAAAGCTCAATTTAACAATTATATGTTTGTGGATTTAAAGGAAAAGCCCTCAACATTCATGTCAACATCGTGGCGTGTTGGAGGATAATAGTGTTGGTGTATACAAGACATCTGTTGTTGGTAACAGCCCTGACAAGATCTACAATAAACATGCCAAAGTTTTACAACCCCCTCCCATCTCCAGCTGCAGCATGTTGGTGCGTTCAGACATCTTTAGAGGAAGATAGCAGGACGGAGGATGCAGCGGTGACTCTGGAGGAACGGCCTGAACAACTGCTGCGCGCAGGTGTTTCTCCTCTTCCTGAAGCAACTCTAAACTCTCCAAAGATGAATTAACACGATCCGTTTTGGCTGTATTTTTTTTAAAGACATTGGGCGTTACATTTTTAATTGTATTTTAAGATTTATACAAAGTTAGTTTAAGGGGAGGGGGATATGAGGTCATGGATGCATCATTGTATAATAGAGATAGATGTACTTGTTGACTCCTTGTATTCATTCATAATTAATGTGCATTTTGCTATTCGCATCCATAAATATTTAAAAGCCTTAAACCTAAATAAGCATTAATAATTCACTGAATTTATATAACTGCTGACTGGAAAAGATGACATGGCGTGAACAGAATTTCAAAAGAACTACTCAGTGGCGGATTTTACTCATGATAAATGAGTGTCGTCTGTGACACATAAACAGTGTTTAAACATAGCGTGGAGAAGAGAAAGGTGGTCTTCTTGTGGTGCTGCAGCTCTGTGATTGGCCTGTTTGAATTTGAGCGGTTGACGCTGGAGGAGCGAAGGGTGCTTAATTTGGCAGCGTTGTCTCTAAATAGATCTTGGATGGCACCATCTCCGCTCTTGAAAAGAATGAGGTCCATTCTGCGAGCGGGCTGGCGTGAGTTTGGCCAAACAGAGAATCTTCTGTTTGCTGCGTTTGGACGTCTTGCAGTCTGACTCTCTGCAAACAGTCTCACTTGGCTCTTGTTGAGGTGAATGTGGTTGTGGAGATGCTGCAGATAGCTGTCTCTGTGAAGAGCTGTTTGGACATTTTGCAGATGGGTACGCTGTTCAACAATCAACATTAATGTTATTGATGGGATGCAGAGATAGGTCAGGTGTTTTTCTTTGTGGTGAAGTTGACAGTTATCTTTGCCTCAGGATACAACAGTGAGTAACACTCGCTGTTGTGCTGTTGTTTGTTGTTGTTTTTTGCTACTGTCTGATGGTGATTGTGGATCAGAATATACCCCACACCTTGAAACCTTTGACTTTCTCCCTTCTTACTGTTTTTCAGGGTTCCCATGGTCCCAAGTTTTTGAATTAGAAAAACATGTTTTTTATAACAGAAAGTGATTTTAAATAACGGAATGTTTTGGGGAAAAATATACACATTTTTTAAAAAAATGTTAATAAAAATATATATCTAAAGTAACATGAAATGTGTTCCTTGTGTCACTCATTTAAAATCTGGTTCCTGCTGCTTAACGATTGAAACATCAGTGGTATCATGTAATAAACATAGATCAAAACGCCCCAGAGAGTTCCTCAAGGATGATGTTTTTCTGTTGGCCGACGCAGAAATTAGCATTGCCCTGGTTCCCTTATCAAAAAGTCTATGGGGTTTTTCTATTAGATTATGGATTATGGCAGAAAATAAACTCTGTGGTGAACAAAGATTTATAATAATTACATGTTTTGTTCAGCAAGATAATTTTCAGAAATCATCACCACTCAGGATTTTTGAAGCCTAAATGCAGTCAGCAGAAGTAAAAAGCTAATGCTAAAAGGAACTACACTGTGGTTGCATCTCCACCGCCACGAGGCTGGAAAGCTGCGTTTGGCACGGTGTGGCATGTCTGTAGTCTCATTTAGTCTATTGTTAGCATCGCCTTTTTTAAGACACATAAAAGCTTCAAATTCATGAGTGGGGTATTTACTGATGAATTTTAAGTCATTAAACAAAACTCTTAAACTTGTTAACCACAGACCATATTTCAGGCTTCTAACCCAAAACCCCTGACTTTGAGATGAGGGAACTGCTGAAATACTAATTTATTTCCAGGTTTTAGGACTCATTACTGGGGTTCTCTATTTTGAGGGAAAGAAGAACTCTGTTAGTATGAAAGTGCAGAAGGCTTTCCACCAAAATCTGTAAGCTTAGTTTTATTTGAGACAATTAAATAAGTGAAATCTGACAGATTTGTTCCGTACTTGTAAATTTGTGATGTGCTTCCTCTGGAATATGTTCATGCGGTTTGGGGTTCAACAATGCAATCCCATTGTTGAAATGCCCCCCCCCCCTTTTTCAAAACAGACACAAATCAATTATTAAACACGTCCATCAAACAGCTGTTTGTTTCACAAGAAATAAATGCGTACAGACTTGTTAAAAATATATTTCAAACACATCAAATTGCATTGATATTTCTTTAGAAGATATTCAGTTTTCTATCTCCTAAAAAGGAACCGCGATGTTGGTGTTTTGGGAAGTATCTGTATGTGCCGCTCTGGTCTGTTGGCATACAGGCAGCCAGTTGGTACCTGAAATGTGTAACAAGTAAGTCAAGTTAGCAAATGCGGGCAGTTGGGTCTGCCTGGGAAATGCTTATTCAGTAATGTTTGGCTGTATCAGGCCTAAACCACCTAAATAAATTATAGAAATGGGGTAAAATCTTATGGAAAAGTTATGGAAATATTTTGAAAATTCATTGGTCAAAGTGTGTGGGAACCCTGGTTTTTGTTTTAAGTGCTCAGCAGACAAACACAAGCAGAAGGGTGCAATTTAAGTTCTGCAAAATGCTTTTGATTTGAGTCATATAAAAACCGTCTGTGCATGCCAGGATGTTTATTTTTCATTTTTGGTGGGTGTGTGAGTGTTTGCTGAATACATGAGTGTTTTATAGGGGCTATAGGGTGGGGTGAGGATTGGGAGTGGCAGGATTTGATGGAAAAGGAGGATTAGAGGGAGCACAGAGAGAAGTGGGGCAAGGTGTAGACCTGGGAGGCCGCAGGAAAGTGATGATTCCTGCAGATCAATTCACTCACCCAGCATGCAGCCTCTGCGCCCGTCTCCACCGCATGCACTTTATGTTGAATACTTGCATCGGTGCCTTCCTGTCTCCACATTTAATGGTGTTGACCTGATCCAGGAATTGCACGCACAGTATTTCCTTTGCTTGCATCCTGTGGTGAATTTCCATCAGTGTCACAAACAAATCATTTTAGATTGAGATTTTGTGTTAAATTTCAAATATAATCTGAAGAAATGCTTTATTCCATAGTGTAGATACATTTACTGCGGATGGACTCAGAAACAGTCAGAGGTGTAAGGGGCTGACTGATGAAATAGTTGTCCCCTCCTTTCTTTTTGTCCTGTGTGACAGTAGGTTTGTATAGGGACCCATTAGTACATTTTTTGCTGTCCACATATAGTAAAACATTAACAGAACAAAGAATATTGCCTACAGTTTTATCCTGTCATTATAATTAATAAAATCGACATGGGCACTGACGCCAGAGTTCCTTTAACTGTCTGTATCTGCAGGGTTTGACATTCCTGTTAAATGTGTTCAAAGCGCTCACAGGGTGGGACCTCTGCTGAGCTGTGATTTACACCTCTAATCAATTGGAAATCCATAAATTAACCCTTCAGTACTAGGAAATATTTAAAAGGCACATTTTTTTTTTTTTACACATGAGAGCTCCCCCATGTGGAATGACAGAAGAGTAACAATTAAGGAAAAAAATCAACCTAGGTTTACTGTAGGCCATATTCAAATTTTATGAATGGATGGATGACTGCATCTTCTAAAGAAAAAAGTTGTTCATTTTGAAAATGATATAACACTGAATAAATAAAAACAATAAAATAACAAAGAATAGTAGAAGAATAAAACAATCAATAACATTTTTGATATTTTATCACATTTTAGACACTTTTCTGGACTGACTGAGAGTTGTAAAACAATTATATGTCCGAATCTTTGACTTCAATTTAATTAATTTTTTATTTTGAAATTTCAAAATCACAAATCACACTTTGCCTCTGAGGGCATTAAAACATACAATGTCCCTCTGTTCTTGGACACTACCAAAGGACAAGAAAAAACTCCCTTTAATGGGGAAAAAACATTAGAGAAAATTGTAGAAACTGTTTACGACATTAACAATGTAAAAATAAAACAAGCTGCTCAAACACCTGCGTGTGAAATGTTACCTCAGTGCTTCAGTAGTTAAATACAGAAGTTAAATACAGAAGTATGAGCAGCAAATTGTACTGGCGCTTGCTGTCATTATTATTATAGATTAGAACATGTGTTTATTCTTACTGATGCATTATTGTATAAGCATCATTTTAATGTTGCAACCGGTCCAGGTTGGCTTGTTGGCTTGTTCTATGTTTCACATTTTATGAGCTCATGATGAGTTTACATGTAAATAATTGAGTTTACATGTAAATAATTTACTTAACTTTAACCATAGATTTTTTTTTTAAAAATTGGGGGGCTTTTTAATGTGGTGAAGTAGTTGCATGAGAGAGTCCCCGATCATTTCAGTTGATACTCTGATGTTGTAGTGATGCATAATCTCAAGTAAATTTATGGCACACACACACATGTGCTGTGCAGGATGTGTGTGTTTGTGTTTCTCAGAGGATGCTTATTATGTGTTGAGTATTTTCACTTTAATTTATTGGTACCTCATCGATGGTTGAATGGCCTTAGCTGTGTTGGGTCAGAAGTGTATCTACTAAAGATGGTGACTCATTGGTAAAAAATTTAAAGTCTGAGCAAGAGCATAGTGGCTCAAAATGTCACTTAGAATAAAATCCTTTAATGGGAGCTTCCTCGTGTGTAAATCTCTATCTCTTTACACTTCTTCATTTTGGATCCAGTGCCCACTAAGGGATGTGTGTGTCTTATTTTGAATTACTCTTATACATGCACACATATAGTATGGCAATGACAGGTGAAGACAGAAATTTGATGTCTGTGATGTTTTCATGAGAATGTGAATCTTTCGGGTCAGTTTTAGGAGTACCTATGATTTTGCGTGTTCGGCATTTTATTGTACGTGTGTCATGCAGTGTGACTCGCACTGGTCTGGTCTTAGTCAGTAATTGTCTCAGTTTAGGAAGTCTTGACTACATCCCTGATCATCAGGCATAGCTTCCAATAAGTGTGGAAAAAGACAGACTCCAGTGATAGTATGGAACCCTATCAATTATTGAGTAATTTATTTATTTCTTAGCTGGGTGAGGTTTGGACTTCTTACTAAACTCCACGTCATGCTTGCTCATTCAATCCTGTGAGTAATCTTTATTTATCTAATATCCCCATCCCGGAGGAGGATGTCTCATAGAAGAATTAGTCGTGTTGCAGTGATTCTTTTTCTCCCCGCCCTCTTATAAAAGTCTCGCCTCCTTGTAAGGAGATAAATGACACAAATAAAGAATTATATATATGTGAGATCATAAAAATGTTCCTTTTGGTTTTGATGATTCTTTTTTATGTGACACCCGCTGTTTACCCAAGGTGCCGAGAGGGAAGAATATAGTGCGACTTTGATAGATATTTACCTCTGTTCGCTGATATAAAAACACGACTCCCCCTTCTCCATCAGAGCATTCCATGAGTTCTTTTATCAGCTTCTTCCTCTGAACTTAATCCACTCTGACATGATTGTCCTTAAAGTGTTGCCAAAACTTCCCCTGTCGACTAGGGGTGCATGACTCATTTTGCAGATCTGCCGTTTGTAAATACGCTTCAGCTCACAGGTGATAACAGGTCTTGAAAATGTGCCGTCTGAGGCGGTAATTTGAATTTTGCACTCCCTTTTAGAGCTCACTGAGTTATAACACCAGAGCAGACTGTGTGAAGACGAGGAATGGGTTTAGTGTGAGCAGGTGTGATTTGTTCTCCGTGAGGAATTCTTAAAAGGAGCTGTTGGAGTAATGACATAAGAGGTTAATTCCTGGGCTGTTACTTTTTTTTTACAATGCATATTAGGTGCTTTTCATTCTGACATCATGACATGTATAGGCTTGAAAGTTGTCCAAGGAGACTGAAATTCAGGAGCTGCTGTAACTGAGGAGGATCATGTTACAACAGCTTCCACCTGGTCTGAAGTAATGCATTTCTAAGGTGCTTCATTTGCATTTACTGGACAGAAAAACACAGTCTGAGCACAGTCCTGTAGTCTGAGGAAATGCAATGTATTCATCGATCGGCAGTCATTTTCAACATTTTTTGACAGTTTGAAATATTGCAGGGAGTAAAAAAACAGTCAGCAACAGCTCAGCCCATACTGATGCTGGAGTTGTTAAATACCGCCACTTTGTCAGTGCTTTTGGCATAAGATACCAATACCAAAAGCTACCTTTTGCAGTAGTATGATATGCCACCAGTTGGTTGGATGGCACCTGGCACAGCCATATAAGGTGATGATATGGCTAAATGCTTGACATGCCGCTGCTGTTAACGACATAATATAAGGAGCATGAGGGTCCCAATATGGCAGGTGGAAGTGTTGGTGGATGGATCCAACAAATCCTGGACTTTGACCTCTGAGCCCAGTGTTTGCTTCTCATTTGAACCATGATGTTCTATCCTAAACCTAACCATATGCCTCTGTTGCCTAAACCTAACCAACCCTGCATTTGAAGCCTAATCCTAACCATTTGCTTTTGCTGACATCCTGGTGTTGGTTGTGGCATCCTGGAACGTCCATAACACTCAAAATGATACCTAGAGCGTAACATTTAGATGTGAAAGTCCACTGACAGCGACGATATGTGACAACTTTGGATGAGAACATGTTAAGTTGGCTGTGCACGTCCTTAAAAATGAACGTAATGAACGCGAGATGCAGTATTTATTTTAACAGCAGGAGCAGTGTAGAACGGTAGCAAACATGCAAAGTACTGATGGTGCTTTTCATCATCATTCTCTCACATTGGCAGCACAAGAGACTTGAACTCCCCACCGTCTCAATGGGCCTGATTTGGAGGCTGCTGCTGCCTTTTCTGCCTTTATCTTAGCATTAACATGATAGTAACCTCCTCGAGTGTCACCACGTCTATTTTTTACATTCCACACATCTGGCAGTTGCATATGTAATATAGAATGAAAATTTATGGTGTAGTATGTAGTCCAAAAAAGCATAAAAAAAATCATGGTATAGTATAGTATGGTGATATGATAGTATGTTGTCCAAACAAAGACAACAAAGTCACAATATATGTTAGGGTGTCTGGTGGCTGAGTGGATAAAGCAGATGCTGATGAATGATAGCAGTGTCTTTGACCACAGTGGTCTTGGGTTCAATTCCCACTCATGGCCCTTTGCTGCATGTCATTCCCTCTCTCTCCCCCTTTTACTCAATTGATCTGTCCTGTCTAATAAAGGCTAAAATGCCAAAAATTAATCTAAAAAAAGTCATAGTACATGTTGCCCAAAATAGCACAAAAAAGTTATAGAAGAGTGAGTCGTCCAAATTAACATCCCAAATTAACGTCCTAAAAAGCATATAAAAGTCAGTCTATAACCTGATGTCCAACATAACATAAAAATCAGAGCACATTATGCTGTCCAAAATCGCACAACAAAATCATACAATAGTATGTGAAACAGTTTAGCTCAAAGAAGTCATAGAATAAAATGTCATCAAAAATGGCATAAAAAGCAATGCTATCATGTGTCATCTGAAATATAACAAAAAATCATACGACAGTATGTCCAAAATAGCACAAGTCATAGTATAGTGTGTTGTCCAAATTAACATAAAAAAAGTCATAGTGTAGTATGTCATCCAAAATGGTGCAAAAATGTCCTATGTTGTGCAAAATGGCACAAGAAAATCAAAATACAGTATGTAATCCAAAAAAGCGCCAGAAAAAAAGAAAAGACAGAGGGTGGCTGTTTGTCCAAAATATTGCAAAAAAGTCAATATATTATGTCATCCAAAATGGCGCAAAAAAGTCAGATTATGTTATGCCGTCCACGATAGCACAAAAAATTCATACTGTAGTCTGTTGCCATAATGGTACGACAATGTCATGGCACATGGACAGTACTTTGTCCAAAATGGGGTGAAAAAAAGTCACACTATAGCATGTTGTCCAAAATAACACAAACAGTTATACTATAGTTTGTCATCTGAAAAAGCGCCAAAAAAAGCATATTATGGTATGTCTTCCAAAATAGTGCCAAAAGGTTATACTATAATATGTTGTCAGCAATGTCAAAAACATCATAGTATATTATGTCGATTCTTAGGTGCAGTATATATGGTGCTTGCAGTCGTTTTTTCGACATTCTATATTATGTTTTTGGTTGGGTTTTTTTCAAGTTTCTAAACTATGACGTGTCTTGACATGATATTTTACGTGGTTTTCAGCTTTATTTGGGACATGTGATGTTTTGACATTTTTCGACATACTATAGTATTGCATTTTCAGTAATTTTTTCGACATGCTTCACTATGATGTTTTTGTCGGTTTGTTCGACATTAAATACTACGATGTGTCTCGACATGCTATACTATGTGATTTTCAGAAGTTTTTAGGATTTAACATATTTTGACAGTTTTGCCATACTAAAGTATTGCATTTGGTCTTTTTTCGACATGCCATGTTATGGTGTTTTTGGCTGTTTTTGTAACATCCTATGCTGTGGTGTGTCTGCACGATATTTTAAGCGATTTTCAGCTGTTTTTGGGGCATTTTTTATTTTGACATTTTAAGTATGTCATTTTCTTGCATTTTTTCAATATTCCATGCTATGGTGTTTTGGGTCGTTTTTGCAACATTCTATGCTATGGCATGTCTTGGCATGCTATTTTATGTGGTTTTCAGCTGTTCTTGGGACTTGTCATATTTTGACTAATTTTTGCAATACTTTATTATTGCATTTTTGGTCATTTTTCAGCATGCCACATTGAGTGTTGTAGGCAATTTTTGCAACATTCTATGGCATGGCACGTCTACAAGCTATTCTAGGTGGTTTTCAGCCATACTAGGAGCGGCCAAAATTTGACTTTTTTCGCCATATACTATTGCCTTTTTGGCAATTTTTTTGACATACTAAATTATGAGGTTTTTGGCCTTTTTTGGCCTTTATTCCCACTTTGTATACTATAACATGTTTCTACAAGCTAGTCTAGGTGTTTTTTAGCCACTTTTAGGAGTGGTCAAAATTTGACTTTTTTCGGCATACAATACTATAGCCTTTGTGGCAATTTTTTTAACATGCTAAATTATGAGGTTTTTGGCCTTTTTTGGCCTTTATTCCCACTTTGTATACTATAACGCGTCTCTACAAGCTAGTCTAGGTGTTTTTTAGCCACTTTTAGGAGCGGTCAAAATTTGACTTTTTTCGACATACTATACTATAGCCTTTGTGGCCATTTTTTTGACATGTTAAATTATGAGTTTTCGGCCTTTTTTGGCCTTTATTCCCACTTTGTATACTATAACGCGTCTCTACAAGCTAGTCTAGGTGTTTTTTAGCCACTTTTAGGAGCGGTCAAAATTTGACTTTTTTCGACATACTATACTATAGCCTTTGTGGCCATTTTTTTGACATGTTAAATTATGAGTTTTTTGGCCTTTCTTTGTCTTTATTCCCACTTTGTATACTATAATGCATCTCTACAAGCTAGTCTACATGTTTATTAGCCATTTTTAGGAGTGGCCAAAATTTGACTTTTTTCAACATACAATACTATTGCCTTTGTGGCAATTTTTTTAACATGCTAAATTATGAGGTTTTTGACTTTTCTTTTCAATTATTCCCACTTTGTATACTATAACACGTCTCTACGAGCTAGTCTAGGTGTTTTTTTGCCATTTTTAGGAGCGGTCAAAATTTGACTTTTGTCAAGATACTATACTATTGCCTTTGAGGCCATTTTTTTGACATGTTAAATTATTAGTTTTTTGCCCTTTTTTGGCCTTTATTCCCACTTTGTATACTATAGCGTGTCTCTACAAGTTATTTTAGGTGTTTTTAGCCACTTTGAGGAGTGGTCAAAATTTGACTTTTTTCGACATACTATACTATAGCCTTTGTGGCCATTTTTTTTTCACATGTTAAATTATGAGTTTTTTGGCCTTTTTTGGCCTTTATTCCCACTTTGTATACTATAACGTCTCTCTACGAGTTATTTTAGGTATTTTTTAGCCACTTTGAGGAGCGGTCAAAATTTGACTTTTTTCGACATACTATACTATAGCCTTTGTGGCCATTTTTTTTTGACATGTTAAATTATTAGTTTTTTGCCCTTTTTTGGCCTTTATTCCCACTTTGTATACTATAACGCGTCTCTACAAGCTAGTCTAGGTTTTTATTAGCCATTTTTAGGAGCGGTCAAAATTTGACTTTTTTCGACATACTATACTATTGCCTTTGAGGCCATTTTTTTGACATGTTAAATTATGAGGTTTTTGTCCTTTTTTGGCCTTTATTCCCACTTTGTATGCTATAACGCGTCTCTACAAGCTAGTCTAGGTGTTTTTTAGCCACTTTTAGGAGTGGTCAAAATTTGACTTTTTTTGACATACTATACTATAGCCTTTGTGGCAATTTTTTGATGTGTTAAATTATGAGGTTTTTGGCCTTTCTTTGTCTTTATTCCCACTTTGTATACTATAATGCATCTCTACAAGCTAGTCTACGTGTTTATTAGCCATTTTTAGGAGCGGTCAAAATTTGACTTTTTTCGACATACTATACTATTGCCTTTGTGGCCATTTTTTTAAACATGTTAAATTATGAGGTTTTTGGCTTTTTTTGGCCTTTATTCCCACTTTGTATACTATAACGCGTCTCTACAAGCTAGTCTACATGTTTATTAGCCACTTTTAGGAGCGGTCAAAATTTGACTTTTTTTGACATACTATACTATAGCCTTTGAGTCCATTTTTTTTTTTTCATGTTAAATCATGAGGTTTTGGGCCTTTTTTGGCCTTTATTCCCACTTTGTATACTATAACGCGTCTCTACAAGCTATTCTAGGTTTTTTTTAGCCATTTTAGGAGTGGTCAAAATTTGACTTTTTTTGACATACTATACTATAGCCTTTGAGTCCATTTTTTTGACATGTTAAATGATTAGGTTTTTGGCCTTTTTTGGCCTTTATTCCCACTTTGTATACTATAACGTGTCTCTACAAGTTATTTTAGGTGTTTTTTAGCCACTTTTAGGAGTGGTCAAAATTTGACTTTTTTCGACATACTATACTATAGCCTTTGTGGCAATTTTTTGATGTGTTAAATTATGAGGTTTTTGGCCTTTCTTTGTCTTTATTCCCACTTTGTATACTATAATGCATCTCTACAAGCTAGTCTAGGTGTTTATTAGCCATTTTTAGGAGCGGTCAAAATTTGACTTTTTTCGACATACTATACTATAGCCTTTGTGGCCATTTTTTTAAACATGTTAAATTATGAGGTTTTAGGCCTTTTTTGGCCTTTATTTCCACTTTGTATACTATAACGTCTCTACAAGCTAGTCTAGGTGTTTTTAGCCATTTTTAGGAGTGGTCAAAATTTGACTTTTTTTGACATACTATACTATAGCCTTTGTGGCCATTTTTTTGACATGTTAAATTATGAGTTTTTTGGCCTTTCTTTGTCTTTATTCCCACTTTGTATACTATAATGCATCTCTACAAGCTAGTCTACATGTTTATTAGCCATTTTTAGGAGTGGCCAAAATTTGACTTTTTTCAACATACAATACTATTGCCTTTGTGGCAATTTTTTTAACATGCTAAATTATGAGGTTTTTGACTTTTCTTTTCAATTATTCCCACTTTGTATACTATAACACGTCTCTACGAGCTAGTCTAGGTGTTTTTTTGCCATTTTTAGGAGCGGTCAAAATTTGACTTTTGTCAAGATACTATACTATTGCCTTTGAGGCCATTTTTTTGACATGTTAAATGATTAGGTTTTTGGCCTTTTTTGGCCTTTATTCCCACTTTGTATACTATAACGTGTCTCTACAAGTTATTTTAGGTGTTTTTTAGCCACTTTGAGGAGCGGTCAAAATTTGACTTTTTTCGACATACTATACTACAGCCTTTGTGGCCATTTTTTTTTGACATGTTAAATTATGAGTTTTTTGGCCTTTTTTGGCCTTTATTCCCACTTTGTATACTATAACGTCTCTCTACGAGTTATTTTAGGTATTTTTTAGCCACGTTGAGGAGCGGTCAAAATTTGACTTTTTTCGACATACTATACTATAGCCTTTGTGGCCATTTTTTTTGACATGTTAAATTATTAGTTTTTTGCCCTTTTTTGGCCTTTATTCCCACTTTGTATACTATAACGCGTCTCTACAAGCTAGTCTAGGTTTTTATTAGCCATTTTTAGGGGCGGTCAAAATTTGACTTTTTTCGACATACTATACTATAGCCTTTGTGGCCATTTTTTTTGACATGTTAAATTATGAGTTTTTTTGGCCTTTTTTGGCCTTTATTCCCACTTTGTATGCTATAACGCGTCTCTACAAGCTAGTCTAGGTGTTTTTTAGCCACTTTTAGGAGTGGTCAAAATTTGACTTTTTTTGACATACTATACTATAGCCTTTGTGGCAATTTTTTGATGTGTTAAATTATGAGGTTTTTGGCCTTTCTTTGTCTTTATTCCCACTTTGTATACTATAATGCATCTCTACAAGCTAGTCTACGTGTTTATTAGCCATTTTTAGGAGCGGTCAAAATTTGACTTTTTTCGACATACTATACTATTGCCTTTGTGGCCATTTTTTTAAACATGTTAAATTATGAGGTTTTTGGCTTTTTTTGGCCTTTATTCCCACTTTGTATACTATAACGCGTCTCTACAAGCTAGTCTAGGTGTTTTTTAGCCACTTTTAGGAGCGGTCAAAATTTGACTTTTTTTGACATACTATACTATAGCCTTTGAGTCCATTTTTTTTTTTTCATGTTAAATCATGAGGTTTTGGGCCTTTTTTGGCCTTTATTCCCACTTTGTATACTATAACGCGTCTCTACAAGCTATTCTAGGTTTTTTTTAGCCATTTTAGGAGTGGTCAAAATTTGACTTTTTTTGACATACTATACTATAGCCTTTGAGTCCATTTTTTTGACATGTTAAATGATTAGGTTTTTGGCCTTTTTTGGCCTTTATTCCCACTTTGTATACTATAACGTGTCTCTACAAGTTATTTTAGGTGTTTTTTAGCCACTTTTAGGAGTGGTCAAAATTTGACTTTTTTCGACATACTATACTATAGCCTTTGTGGCAATTTTTTGATGTGTTAAATTATGAGGTTTTTGGCCTTTCTTTGTCTTTATTCCCACTTTGTATACTATAATGCATCTCTACAAGCTAGTCTAGGTGTTTATTAGCCATTTTTAGGAGCGGTCAAAATTTGACTTTTTTCGACATACTATACTATAGCCTTTGTGGCCATTTTTTTAAACATGTTAAATTATGAGGTTTTAGGCCTTTTTTGGCCTTTATTTCCACTTTGTATACTATAACGCGTCTCTACAAGCTAGTCTAGGTGTTTTTTAGCCACTTTTAGGAGTGGTCAAAATTTGACTTTTTTTGACATACTATACTATAGCCTTTGAGTCCATTTTTTTTCATGTTAAATCATGAGGTTTTTGGCCTTTTTTGGCCTTTATTCCCACTTTGTATACTGGAACGCGTTTCTACAAGTTATTTTAGATGTTTTTTAGTCACTTTGAGGAGTGGTCAAAATTTGAGTTTTTTCGACATACTATACTATAGCCTTTGTGGCCATTTTTTTTGACATGTTAAATTATGAGTTTTTTGCCCTTTTTTGGCCTTTATTCCCACTTTGTATACTATAACGTGTCTCTACAAGCTAGTCTAGGTGTTTTTTAGCCACTTTTAGGAGCGGTCAAAATTTGACTTTTTTCGACATACTATACTATAGCCTTTGTGGCCATTTTTTTTGACATGTTAAATTATGAGTGTTTTGGCCTTTTTTGGCCTTTATTCCCACTTTGTATACTATAACGCGTCTCTACAAGCTAGTCTAGGTGTTTTTTAGCCATTTTTAGGGGCGGTCAAAATTTGACTTTTTTCGACATACTATACTATAGCCTTTGTGGCCATTTTTTTTGACATGTTAAATTATGAGTTTTTTTGGCCTTTTTCCACCTTTATTCCCACTTTGTATACTATAACGCGTCTCTACAAGCTAGTCTAGGTGTTTATTAGCCATTTTTAGGAGTGGTCAAAATTTGACTTTTTTCGACATACTATACTATAGCCTTTGTGGCCATTTTTTTGACATGTTAAATTATGAGTTTTTTGGCCTTTTTTGGCCTTTATTCCCACTTTGTATACTATAACGCGTCTCTACAAGCTAGTCTAGGTGTTTATTAGCCATTTTTAGGAGCGGTCAAAATTTGACTTTTTTCGACATACTATACTATAGCCTTTGTGGCCATTTTTTTTTGACATGTTAAATTATTAGTTTTTTGGCCTTTTTTGACCTTTATTCCCACTTTGTATACTATAACGCTTCTCTACAAGCTATTCAAGGTGTTTTTTAGCCATTTTTAGGAGTGGTCAAAATTTGAGTTTTTTCGACATACTATACTATAGCCTTTGTGGCCATTTTTTTGACATGTTAAATTATGAGGTTTTTGGCCTTTTTCCGCCTTTATTCCCACTTTGTATACTATAACGCGTCTCTACAAGCTAGTCTAGGTGTTTTTTAGCCATTTTTAGGGGCGGTCAAAATTTGACTTTTTTCGACATACTATACTATAGCCTTTGTGGCCATTTTTTTGACATGTTAAATTATGAGGTTTTGGCCTTTTTTGGCCGTTATTCCCACTTTGTATACTATAACGCGTCTCTACAAGCTATTCTAGGTGTTTTTTAGCCACTTTTAGGAGCGGTCAAAATTTGACTTTTTTCGACATACTATACTATAGCCTTTGTGGCCATTTTTTTGACATGTTAAATTATGAGTTTTTTGTCCTTTTTTTGGCCTTTATTCCCACTTTGTATACTATAACGTGTCTCTACAAGCTAGTCTAGGTGTTTATTAGCCATTTTTAGGATCGGTCATAATTTGACTTTTTTCGACATACTATACTATAGCCTTTGTGGCCATTTTTTTTTGACATGTTAAATTATGAGGGTTTTGGCCTTTTTTGGCCTTCATTCCCACTTTGTATACTATAACGTGTCTCTACAAGCTATTCTAGGTTTTTTATAGCCACTTTTAGGAGCGGTCAAAATTTGACTTTTTTCGACATACTATACTATAGCCTTTGAGGCCATTTTTTTTGACATGTTAAATTATGAGTTTTTTTGGCCTTTTTCCGCCTTTATTCCCACTTTGTATACTATAACGTGTCTCTACAAGCTAGTCTAGGTGTTTATTAGCCATTTTTAGGAGCGGTCAAAATTTGACTTTTTTCGACATACTATACTATTGCCTTTGAGGCCATTTTTTTGACATGTTAAATTATGAGTTTTTTTGGCATTTTTCCGCCTTTGTTCCCACTTTGTATACTATAACGCGTCTCTACAAGCTGTTTTAGGTGTTTTTTAGCCATTTTTAGGAGTGGTCAAAATTTGACTTTTTTCGACATACTATACTATTGCCTTTGTGGCCATTTTTTTGACATGTTAAATTATGAGTTTTGGCCTTTTTGGCCTTTATTCCCACTTTGTATACTATAACGCGTCTTTACAAGCTATTTTAGGTGTTTTTTAGCCATTTTTGGGAGTGGTCAAAATTTGACTTTTTTCGACATACTATACTATTGCCTTTGAGGCCATTTTTGTGACATGTTAAATGATTAGGTTTTTGGCCTTTTTTGGCCTTTATTCCCACTTTGTATACTATAACGCGTCTCTACAAGCTAGTCAAGGTGTTTTTTAGCCATTTTTAGGAGTGGTCAAAATTTGAGTTTTTTCGACATACTATACTATAGCCTTTGTGGCCATTTTTTTGACATGTTAAATTATGAGTTTTTTGGCCTTTTTTGGCTTTTATTCCTACTTTGTATTCTATAACTCCTCTCTACTAGCTAGTCCAGGTGTTTATTAGCCATTTTTAGGGGCGGTCAAAATTTGACTTTTTTCGACATACTATACTATAGCCTTTGTGGCCATTTTTTTTGACATGTTAAATTATGAGTTTTTTGGCCTTTTTTGGCCTTTATTCCCACTTTGTATACTATAGCGTGTCTCTACAAGCTGTTTTAGGTGTTTTTTAGCCATTTTTAGGAGTGGTCAAAATTTGACTTTTTTCGACATACTATACTATTGCCTTTGAAGCCATTTTTTTGACATGTTAAACTATGAGGTTTTTGGCCTTTTTTGGCCTTTATTCCCACTTTATATACTATAACGCGTCTCTACAAACTAGTCAAGGTGTTTTTTAGCCATTTTTAGGAGTGGTCAAAATTTGAGTTTTTTCGACATACTATACTATAGCCTTTGTGGCCATTTTTTCACATGTTAAATTATGAGTTTTTGGCCTTTTTGGCCTTTATTCCCACTTTGTATACTATAACGCTTCTCTACAAGCTAGTCTAGGTGTTTTTTAGCCATTTTTAGGGGCGGTCAAAATTTGACTTTTTTCGACATACTATACTATAGCCTTTGTGGCCATTTTTTTGACATGTTAAATTATGAGTTTTTTTGGCCTTTTTCCACCTTTATTATTCCCACTTTGTATACTATAACGTCTCTACAAGCTAGTCTAGGTGTTTATTAGCCATTTTTAGGAGCGGTCAAAATTTGACTTTTTTCGACATACTATACTATAGCCTTTGTGGCCATTTTTTTTTTGACATGTTAAATTATTAGTTTTTTGGCCTTTTTTGGCCTTTATTCCCACTTTGTATACTATAACGCTTCTCTACAAGCTATTCAAGGTGTTTTTTAGCCATTTTTAGGAGTGGTCAAAATTTGACTTTTTTCGACATACTATACTATAGCCTTGATGGCCATTTTTTTGACATGTTAAATTATGAGTTTTTTTGGCCTTTTTCCGCCTTTATTCCCACTTTGTATACTATAACTCGTCTCTACAAGCTAGTCTAGGTGTTTTTTAGCCATTTTAGGGCGGTCAAAATTTGACTTTTTCGACATACTATACTATTGCCTTTGAGGCCATTTTTTTGACATGTTAAATTATGAGTTTTTTGGCCTTTTTTGGCCTTTATTCCCACTTTGTATACTATAACGCGTCTCTACAAGCTAGTCTAGGTGTTTTTTAGCCACTTTTAGGAGTGGTCAAAATTTGACTTTTTTCGACATACTATACTATAGCCTTTGTGGCCATTTTTTTTTGACATGTTAAATTATGAGTTTTTTTGGCCTTTTTCCGCCTTTATTCCCACTTTGTATACTATAACGCGCCTCTACAAGCTAGTCTAGGTGTTTTTTAGCCATTTTTAGGGGCGGTCAAAATTTGACTTTTTTCGACATACTATACTATAGCCTTTGTGGCCATTTTTTTTCACATGTTAAATTATGAGTTTTTTGGCCTTTTTTGGCCTTTATTCCCACTTTGTATACTATAACGCTTCTCTACAAGCTATTCTAGGTGTTTTTTAGCCATTTTTAGGGGCGGTCAAAATTTGACTTTTTTCGACATACTATACTATAGCCTTTGTGGCAATTTTTTTGACATGTTAAATTATGAGGTTTTTGGCCTTTTTTGGCCTTTATTCCCACTTTGTATACTATAACGCGTCTCTACAAGCTCATCCAGGTGTTTATTAGCCATTTTTAGGAGCGGTCAAAATTTGAGTTTTTTTCGACATACTATACTATAGCCTTTGTGGCCATTTTTTTTTCACATGTTAAATTATGAGTTTTTTGGCCTTTTTTGGCCTTTATTCCCACTTTGTATACTATAACGCGTCTCTACAAGCTAGTCTAGGTGTTTATTAGCCATTTTTAGGAGCGGTCAAAATTTGACTTTTTTCGACATACTATACTATAGCCTTTGTGGCCATTTTTTTTCACATGTTAAATTATGAGGTTTTTGGCCTTTTTTGGCCTTTATTCCCACTTTGTATACTATAACGCTTCTCTACAAGCTAATCTAGGTGTTTATTAGCCATTTCTAGGGACGGTCAAAATTTGACTTTTTTCGACATACTATACTATAGCCTTTGTGGCCATTTTTTTGACATGTTAAATTATGAGTTTTTTGGCCTTTTTTGGCCTTTATTCCCACTTTGTATACTATAACGCTTCTCTACAAGCTATTCTAGGTGTTTTTTAGCCATTTTTAGGAGTGGTCAAAATTTGACTTTTTTCGACATACTATACTATAGCCTTTGTGGCAATTTTTTTGACATGTTAAATTATGGGGTTTTTGGCCTTTTTTGGCCTTTATTCCCACTTTGTATACTATAACGCGTCTCTACAAGCTAGTCTAGGTGTTTTTAGCCATTTTTAGGAGCGGTCAAAATTTGACTTTTTTCGACATACTATACTATAGCCTTTGTGGCCATTTTTTTTTCACATGTTAAATTATGAGTTTTTTGGCCTTTTTTGGCCTTTATTCCCACTTTGTATACTATAACGCGTCTCTACAAGCTATTCTAGGTGTTCTTTAGCCATTTTTAGGAGCGATCGAAATTTGACTTTTTCGACATACTATACTATAGCCTTTGTGGCAATTTTTTTGACATGTTAAATTATGAGGTTTTTGGCCTTTTTTGGCCTTTATTCCCACTTTGTATACTATAACGCTTCTCTACAAGCTATTCTAGGTGTTTTTTAGCCATTTTTAGGGGCGGTCAAAATTTGACTTTTTTCGACATACTATACTATAGCCTTTGTGGCAATTTTTTTGACATGTTAAATTATGAGTTTTTTGGCCTTTTTTGGCCTTTATTCCCACTTTGTATACTATAACGCGTCTCTACAAGCTAGTCTAGGTGTTTATTAGCCATTTTTAGGAGCGGTCAAAATTTGACTTTTTTCGACATACTATACTATAGCCTTTGTGGCCATTTTTTTTTCACATGTTAAATTATGAGTTTTTTGGCCTTTTTTGGCCTTTATTCCCACTTTGTATACTATAACGCGTCTCTACAAGCTAGTCTAGGTGTTTATTAGCCATTTTTAGAGCGGTCAAAATTTGACTTTTTCGACATACTATACTATAGCCTTTGTGGCCATTTTTTTCACATGTTAAATTATGAGTGTTTTGGCCTTTTTTGGCCTTTATTCCCACTTTGTATACTATAACGCTTCTCTACAAGCTATTCTAGGTGTTTTTTAGCCATTTTTAGGAGCGGTCAAAATTTGACTTTTTTCGACATACTATACTATAGCCTTTGTGGCAATTTTTTTGACATGTTAAATTATGAGGTTTTTGGCCTTTTTTGGCCTTTAGTCCTACTTTGTATACCATAACACATCTCTACAAGCTAGTCTAGGTGTTTTTTAGCCACTTTTAGGAGTGGTCAAAATTTGACTTTTTTCGACATACTATACTATAGCCTTTGTGGCCATTTTTTTTTCACATGTTAAATTATGAGTTTTTTGGCCTTTTTTGGCCTTTATTCCCACTTTGTATACTATAACGCTTCTCTACAAGCTATTCTAGGTGTTTTTTAGCCATTTTTAGGGGCGGTCAAAATTTGACTTTTTTCGACATACTATACTATAGCCTTTGTGGCAATTTTTTTGACATGTTAAATTATGAGTTTTTTGGCCTTTTTGGCCTTTTATTCCCACTTTGTATACTATAACGCTTCTCTACAAGCTATTCTAGGTGTTTTTAGCCATTTTTAGGGCGGTCAAAATTTGACTTTTTCGACATACTATACTATAGCCTTTGTGGCAATTTTTTGACATGTTAAATTATGAGGTTTTTGGCCTTTTTGGCCTTTATTCCCACTTTGTATACTATAACGTCTCTACAAGCTAGTCTAGGTGTTTATTAGCCATTTTAGGAGCGGTCAAAATTTGACTTTTTTTCGACATACTATACTATAGCCTTTGTGGCCATTTTTTTCACATGTTAAATTATGAGTTTTTTGGCCTTTTTGGCCTTTATTCCCACTTTGTATACTATAACGCGTCTCTACAAGCTAGTCTAGGTGTTTATTAGCCATTTTTAGGAGCGGTCAAAATTTGACTTTTTTCGACATACTATACTATAGCCTTTGTGGCCATTTTTTTTTCACATGTTAAATTATGAGTTTTTTGGCCTTTTTTGGCCTTTATTCCCACTTTGTATACTATAACGCTTCTCTACAAGCTATTCTAGGTGTTTATTAGCCATTTTTAGGAGCGGTCAAAATTTGACTTTTTTCGACATACTATACTATAGCCTTTGTGGCCATTTTTTCACATGTTAAATTATGAGTTTTTTGGCCTTTTTTGGCCTTTATTCCCACTTTGTATACTATAACGCTTCTCTACAAGCTAATCTAGGTGTTTATTAGCCATTTCTAGGGACGGTCAAAATTTGACTTTTTTCGACATACTATACTATAGCCTTTGTGGCAATTTTTTGACATGTTAAATTATGAGTTTTTTGGCCTTTTTTGGCCTTTATTCCCACTTTGTATACTATAACGCGTCTCTACAAGCTAGTCTAGGTGTTTATTAGCAATTTTTAGGGGCGGTCAAAATTTGACTTTTTTCGACATACTATACTATAGCCTTTGTGGCAATTTTTTTCACATGTTAAATTATGGGGTTTTTGGCCTTTTTTGGCCTTTATTCCCACTTTGTATACTATAACGCGTCTCTACAAGCTATTCTAGGTCTTTTTTAGCCACTTTTAGGAGCGGTCAAAATTTGACTTTTTTCGACATACTATACTATAGCCTTTGTGGCCATTTATTTTTAACATGTTAAATTATGAGTTTTTTGGCCTTTTTTGGCCTTTATTCCCACTTTGTATACTATAACGCTTCTCTACAAGCTAGTCTAGGTGTTTTTTAGCCACTTTTAGGAGTGGTCAAAATTTGACTTTTTTCGACATACTATACTATAGCCTTTGTGGCCATTTTTTTGACATGTTAAATTATGAGTGTTTTGGCCTTTTTTGGCCTTTATTCCCACTTTGTATACTATAACGCGTCTCTACAAGCTAGTCTAGGTGTTTTTTAGCCATTTTTAGGGGCGGTCAAAATTTGACTTTTTTCGACATACTATACTATAGCCTTTGTGGCCATTTTTTTTGACATGTTAAATTATGAGGTTTTTGGCCTTTAATGGCTTAGTTGCAACTTAGATGTTATGCCAAGGGACAAAAGGGGGTCACACAGCACTTTGTTCGTAAATAGGTTGGACAGCCGTTTATTGTTTTGATGTTTATTCTAAACAGCAGCAGTTGGCAACATTTTAACAGAAAGAGATTGTGAAGGGTGACAGTAAACAATCTAACAAACAAATGAAAGCCATATAACCCCTATCCACTCCACAATAGACACACATCAGACCTAAGGTGCTATACAGAGTTTTGCTGTGGTTTGGTGCAACAACAGAGTATATAGGCTGGCTGTATACAATAAATACAAACATGAAAAAAACTTGTCTTGAGCCCAGCTCCTTTCGCAACTCGAGTGCTTCCTCTCGAACAGCACGCAGAACAGTCGAGTTAACCAATACAATCTACAACAAACTACAGTTACACAGAGCACACAGCACAGAGGCGGAGTGCTCAGATGAAATGACAGCCACGCTCTGGCAGAGGTAGGGCACACTTAAATAGACATCAGGAAAACACATGATCGGAGCATGCAGTCATTGAAAGGGAGGAAGGCTGGACAAATTGCACCACCCCATTAGTCAGCAGGAAGGCGTGCAGCAGGAGAAGGAGGAGGAAGACGTAGGCAGAGGAACACCCCAGTGAACAGGAGAAGGGACTCCCCGATGACGAACCTCCGATAACATCACCATTACAGGTCAAGCTGTGAGAATAATTAGAACGCCACAAGCCTCAAATACAAAACAATTAAGACAACGCCACTGCCTGTAACACTTTGCATTCTATGGCGCATTTCTACAAGCTGTTCTAGGTGGTTTTCAGCCATTTTTAGGGGCGGTCAAAATTTGACTTTTTTCGACATACTATACTATAGCCTTTGTGGCCATTTTTTTTCACATGTTAAATTATGAGATTTTTGGCCTTTTTTGGCCTTTATTCCCACTTTTTATGCTATAACGCGTCTCTACAAGCTAGTCTAGGTGTTTATTAGCCATTTTTAGGGGCGGTCAAAATTTGACTTTTTTCGACATACTATACTATAGCCTTTGTGGCCATTTTTTTTTCACATGTTAAATTATGAGTTTTTTGGCCTTTTTTGGCCTTTATTCCCACTTTGTATACTATAACGCGTCTCTACAAGCTAGTCTAGGTGTTTATTAGCCATTTTTAGGAGCGGTCAAAATTTGACTTTTTTCGACATACTATACTATAGCCTTTGTGGCCATTTTTTTTTCACATGTTAAATTATGAGTTTTTTGGCCTTTTTTGGCCTTTATTCCCACTTTGTATACTATAACGCGTCTCTACAAGCTATTCTAGGTGTTTTTTAGCCATTTTTAGGAGTGGTCAAAATTTGACTTTTTTTCGACATACTATACTATAGCCTTTGTGGCCATTTTTTTTCACATGTTAAATTATGAGGTTTTTGGCCTTTTTTGGCCTTTATTCCCACTTTGTATACTATAACGCTTCTCTACAAGCTAATCTAGGTGTTTATTAGCCATTTCTAGGGACGGTCAAAATTTGACTTTTTTCGACATACTATACTATAGCCTTTGTGGCAATTTTTTTGACATGTTAAATTATGAGGTTTTTGGCCTTTTTTGGCCTTTATTCCCACTTTGTATACTATAACGCGTCTCTACAAGCTAGTCTAGGTGTTTATTAGCCATTTTTAGGAGCGGTCAAAATTTGACTTTTTTCGACATACTATACTATAGCCTTTGAGTCCATTTTTTTTTCACATGTTAAATTATGAGTTTTTTGGCCTTTTTTGGCCTTTATTCCCACTTTGTATACTATAACGCGTCTCTACAAGCTATTCTAGGTGTTTTTTAGCCATTTTTAGGAGTGGTCAAAATTTGACTTTTTTTCGACATACTATACTATAGCCTTTGTGGCCATTTTTTTTCACATGTTAAATTATGAGGTTTTTGGCCTTTTTTGGCCTTTATTCCCACTTTGTATACTATAACGCTTCTCTACAAGCTAATCTAGGTGTTTATTAGCCATTTCTAGTGTCGGTCATAATTTGACTTTTTTCGACATACTATACTATAGCCTTTGTGGCAATTTTTTGACATGTTAAATTATGAGGTTTTTGGCCTTTTTGGCCTTTATTCCCACTTTGTATACTATAACGGCGTCTCTACAAGCTAGTCTAGGTGTTTATTAGCCATTTTAGGAGCGGTCAAAATTTGACTTTTTTTCGACATACTATACTATAGCCTTTGTGGCCATTTTTTTTCACATGTTAAATTATGAGTTTTTGGCCTTTTTGGCCTTTATTCCCACTTTGTATACTATAACGCGTCTCTACAAGCTATTCTAGGTTTTTTTTAGCCATTTTAGGAGTGGTCAAAATTTGACTTTTTTTCGACATACTATACTATAGCCTTTGTGGCCATTTTTTTTCACATGTAAATTATGAGGTTTTTGGCCTTTTTTGGCCTTTATTCCCACTTTGTATACTATAACGCTTCTCTACAAGCTAATGTAGGTGTTTATTAGCCATTTCTAGGGACGGTCAAAATTTGACTTTTTCGACATACTATACTATAGCCTTTGTGGCAATTTTTTGACATGTTAAATTATGAGGTTTTTGGCCTTTTTGGCCTTTATTCCCACTTTGTATACTATAACGCTGCCTCTACAAGCTAGTCTAGGTGTTTTTTAGCCATTTTTAGGAGCGGTCAAAATTTGACTTTTTTCGACATACTATACTATAGCCTTTGTGGCCATTTTTTTTTTCATTTGTTAAATTATGGGTTTTTTGCCTTTTTGGCCTTTATTCCAACTTCTTTTATACTATAACAGCGTCTCTACAAGCTAGTCTAGGTGATTTTTAGCCATTTTTAGGCGGTCAAAATTTGACTTTTTCGACATACTATACTATAGCCTTTGTGGCAATTTTTTGACATGTTAAATTATGAGGTTTTTGGCCTTTTTGGCCTTTATTCTCACTTTGTATACTATAACTGCGTCTCTACAAGCTAGTCTAGGTGTTTATTAGCCATTTTAGGAGCGGTCAAAATTTGACTTTTTTCGACATACTATACTATAGCCTTTGTGGCCATTTTTTCACATGTTAAATTATGAGTTTTTGGCCTTTTTGGCCTTTATTCCCACTTTGTATACTATAACGGCGTCTCTACAAGCTAGTCTAGGTGTTTATTAGCCATTTTAGGGGCGGTCAAAATTTGACTTTTTTCGACATACTATACTATAGCCTTTGAGTCCATTTTTTTTTACATGTTAAATTATGAGTTTTTTGGCCTTTTTTGGCCTTTATTCCCACTTTTTATACTAAAACGCGTCTCTACAAGCTAGTCTAGGTGTTTTTTAGCCATTTTTAGGGGCGGTCAAAATTCGACTTTTTTGACATACTATACTATAGCCTTTGTGGCCATTTTTTTGACATATTAAATTATTAGGTTTTTGGCCTTTCTTTGCCTTTATTCCCACTTTATATACTATAACGCGTCTATGCAAGCTAGTCTAGGTGTTTATTAGCCATTTCTAGGGGCGGTCAAAATTTGACTTTTTTCGACATACTATACTATAGCCTTTGTGGCCATTTTTTTTCACATGTTAAATTATGAGTTTTTTGGCCTTTTTTGGCCTTTATTCCCACTTTGTATACTATAACGCTTCTCTACAAGCTAGTCTAGGTGTTTATTAGCCACTTTTAGGAGTGGTCAAAATTTGACTTTTTTCGACATACTATACTATAGCCTTTGTGGCCATTTTTTTGACATGTTAAATTATGAGTGTTTTGGCCTTTTTGGCCTTTATTCCCACTTTGTATACTATAACGTCTCTACAAGCTAGTCTAGGTGTTTTTTAGCCATTTTTAGGGTCGGTCAAAATTTGACTTTTTTCGACATACTATACTATAGCCTTTGAGTCCATTTTTTTTTACATGTTAAATTATGAGGTTTTTGGCCTTTTGGCCTTTATTCCCACTTTGTATACTATAACGCGTCTCTACAAGCTATTCTAGGTGTTCTTTAGCCATTTTTAGGAGCGATCGAAATTTGACTTTTTTTGACATACTATACCACAGCCTTTGTGGCATTTTTTTTGACATGTTAAATTATGAGGTTTTTGGCCTTTTTTGGCCTTTAATCCCACTTTGTATACTATAACGCGTCTCTACAAGCTAGTCTAGGTGTTTATTAGCCATTTTTAGGAGCGGTCAAAATTTGACTTTTTTCGACATACTATACTATAGCCTTTGTGGCCATTTTTTTTCACATGTTAAATTATGAGTTTTTTGGCCTTTTTTGGCCTTTATTCCCACTTTGTATACTATAACGCTTCTCTACAAGCTATTCTAGGTGTTTTTTAGCCATTTTTAGGAGTGGTCAAAATTTGACTTTTTTCGACATACTATACTATAGCCTTTGTGGCCATTTTTTTTCCCTTGTTAAATTATGGGATTTTTGGCCTTTTTGGCCTTTATTCCCACTTTGTATGCTATAACGCGTCTATGCAAGCTAGTCTAGGTGTTTATTAGCCATTTCTAGGGGCGGTCAAAATTTGACTTTTTTCGACATACTATACTATTGCCTTTGCAGCCATTTTTTTGACATGCTTAATTATGAGTTTTTTGGCCTTTTTTGGCCTTTATTCCCACTTTGTATACGAAAACGCGTCTCTACAAGCTAGTCTAGGTGTTTTTTAGCCATTTTTGGTAGCGGTCAAAATTTGACTTTTTTCGACATACTATACTATAGCCTTTGTGGCCATTTTTTTCACATGTTAAATTATGAGTTTTTTGGCCTTTTTTGGCCTTTATTCCAACTTTTTATACTATAACGCGTCTCTACAAGCTAGTCTAGGTGTTTTTTAGCCATTTTTAGGGGCGGTCAAAATTTGACTTTTTTCGACATACTATACTATAGCCTTTGTGGCAATTTTTTTGACATGTTAAATTATGAGGTTTTTGGCCTTTTTTGGCCTTTATTCCCACTTTGTATACTATAACGCGTCTCTACAAGCTAGTCTAGGTGTTTATTAGCCATTTTTAGGATCGGTCAAAATTTGACTTTTTTCGACATACTATACTATAGCCTTTGTGGCCATTTTTTCACATGTTAAATTATGAGTTTTTGGCCTTTTTGGCCTTTATTCCCACTTTGTATACTATAACAGCGTCTCTACAAGCTAGTCTAGGTGTTTATTAGCCATTTTAGGAGCGGTCAAAATTTGACTTTTTTCGACATACTATACTATAGCCTTTGTGGCCATTTTTTTCACATGTTAAATTATGAGTTTTTGGCCTTTTTGGCCTTTTATTCCCACTTTTTATACTAAAACGCTGCCTCTACAAGCTAGTCTAGGTGTTTTTAGCCATTTTAGGGCGGTCAAAATTTGACTTTTTTCGACATACTATACTATAGCCTTTGTGGCCATTTTTTGACATGTTAAATTATGAGGTTTTTGGCCTTTTTGGCCTTTATTCCCACTTTGTATACTATAACGTCTCTACAAGCTAGTCTAGGTGTTTATTAGCCATTTTAGGAGCGGTCAAAATTTGACTTTTTCGACATACTATACTTTAGCCTTTGTGGCCATTTTTTTCACATGTTAAATTATGAGTTTTTTGGCCTTTTTTGGCCTTTATTCCCACTTTGTATACTATAACGCGTCTCTACAAGCTAGTCTAGGTGTTTACTAGCCATTTTTAGGAGTGGTCAAAATTTGACTTTTTTCGACATACTATACTATAGCCTTTGTGGCCATTTTTTTTCACATGTTAAATTATGAGTTTTTTGGCCTTTTTTGGCCTTTATTCCCACTTTGTATACTATAACGCGTCTCTACAAGCTAGTCTTGGTGTTTATTAGCCATTTTTAGGAGCGGTCAAAATTTGACTTTTTTCGACATACTATACTATAGCCTTTGTGGCCATTTTTTTTCACATGTTAAATTATGAGTTTTTGGCCTTTTTGGCCTTTATTCCCACTTTGTATACTATAACGCTTCTCTACAAGCTAATCTAGGTGTTTATTAGCCATTTCTAGGGACGGTCAAAATTTGACTTTTTTGACATACTATACTATAGCCTTTGTGGCCATTTTTTTGACATGTTAAATTATGAGTTTTTGGCCTTTTGGCCTTTTATTCCCACTTTGTATACTATAACGCATCTCTACAAGCTAGTCTAGGTGTTTATTAGCCATTTTTAGGAGCGGTCAAAATTTGACTTTTTTCGACATACTATACTATAGCCTTTGTGGCCATTTTTTTTCACATGTTAAATTATGAGTTTTTTGGCCTTTTTTGGCCTTTATTCCCACTTTTTATACTATAACGCGTCTCTACAAGCTAGTCTAGGTGTTTTTTAGCCATTTTTAGGGGCGGTCAAAATTTGACTTTTTTCGACATACTATACTATAGCCTTTGTGGCCATTTTTTTGACATGTTAAATTATGAGGTTTTTGGCCTTTTTTGGCCTTTATTCCCACTTTGTATACTATAATGCGTCTCTACAAGCTAGTCTAGGTGTTTTTTAGCCATTTTTAGGGGCCGTCAAAATTTGACTTTTTCGACATACTATACTATAGCCTTTGTGGCAATTTTTTGACATGTTAAATTATGAGTTTTTGGCCTTTTTGGCCTTTATTCCCACTTTGTATACTATAACAGCGTCTCTACAAGCTAGTCTAGGTGTTTATTAGCCATTTTTAGGAGCGGTCAAACTTTGACTTTTTCGACATACTATACTATAGCCTTTGTGGCCATTTTTTTTTCACATGTTAAATTATGAGTTTTTTGGCCTTTTTTGGCCTTTATTCCCACTTTGTATACTATAACGCGTCTCTACAAGCTAGTCTAGGTGTTTATTAGCCATTTTTAGGAGCGGTCAAAATTTGACTTTTTTCGACATACTATACTATAGCCTTTGTGGCAATTTTTTTGACATGTTAAATTATGAGGTTTTTGGCCTTTTTTGGCCTTTATTCCCACTTTGTATACTATAACGCGTCTCTACAAGCTAGTCTAGGTGTTTATTAGCCATTTTTAGGAGCGGTCAAAATTTGACTTTTTTCGACATACTATACTATAGCCTTTGTGGCCATTTTTTTTCACATGTTAAATTATGAGTTTTTGGCCTTTTTGGCCTTTATTCCCACTTTTTATACTATAACGTCTCTACAAGCTAGTCTAGGTGTTTTTTAGCCATTTTAGGGCGGTCAAAATTTGACTTTTTCGACATACTATACTATAGCCTTTGTGGCCATTTTTTGACATGTTAAATTATGAGGTTTTTGGCCTTTTTGGCCTTTATTCCCACTTTGTATACTATAATGCGTCTCTACAAGCTAGTCTAGGTGTTTTTTAGCCATTTTTAGGGGCCGTCAAAATTTGACTTTTTTCGACATACTATACTATAGCCTTTGTGGCAATTTTTTTGACATGTTAAATTATGAGGTTTTTGGCCTTTTTTGGCCTTTATTCCCACTTTGTATACTATAACGCGTCTCTACAAGCTAGTCTAGGTGTTTATTAGCCATTTTTAGGAGCGGTCAAAATTTGACTTTTTTCGACATACTATACTATAGCCTTTGAGTCCATTTTTTTGACATGTTAAATTATGAGGTTTTTGGCCTTTTTTGACCTTTATTCCCACTTTGTATACGAAAACGCGTCTCTACAAGCTAGTCTAGGTGTTCTTTAGCCATTTTTAGGAGCGATCGAAATTTGACTTTTTTTGACATACTATACTACAGCCTTTGTGGCATTTTTTTTGACATGTTAAATTATGAGGTTTTTGGCCTTTTTTGGCCTTTATTCCCACTTTGTATACTATAACGCGTCTCTACAAGCTAGTCTAGGTGTTTATTAGCCATTTTTAGGAGCGGTCAAAATTTGACTTTTTTCGACATACTATACTATAGAATTTGTGGCCATTTTTTTCACATGTTAAATTATGAGTTTTTGGCCTTTTTGGCCTTTATTCCCACTTTGTATACTATAACGCTTCTCTACAAGCTATTCTAGGTGTTTTTTAGCCATTTTTAGGAGTGGTCAAAATTTGACTTTTTTTCGACATACTATACTATAGCCTTTGTGGCCATTTTTGTCACATGTTAAATTATGAGATTTTTGGCCTTTTTGGCCTTTATTCCCACTTTTATGCTATAACGCGTCTCTACAAGCTAGTCTAGGTGTTTATTAGCCATTTTTAGGGGCGGTCAAAATTTGACTTTTTTCGACATACTATACTATAGCCTTTGTGGCCATTTTTTTTTCACATGTTAAATTATGAGTTTTTTGGCCTTTTTTGGCCTTTATTCCCACTTTATATACTATAACGCGTCTCTACAAGCTAGTCTAGGTGTTTATTAGCCATTTTTAGGAGCGGTCAAAATTTGACTTTTTTCGACATACTATACTATAGCCTTTGTGGCCATTTTTTTTTCACATGTTAAATTATGAGTTTTTTGGCCTTTTTTGGCCTTTATTCCAACTTTTTATACTATAACGCGTCTCTACAAGCTAGTCTAGGTGTTTTTTAGCCATTTTAGGAGCGGTCAAAATTTGACTTTTTCGACATACTATACTATAGCCTTTGTGGCAATTTTTTTGACATGTTAAATTATGAGGTTTTTGGCCTTTTTGGCCTTTATTCTCACTTTGTATACTATAACGCTGTCTCTACAAGCTAGTCTAGGTGTTTATTAGCCATTTTTAGGAGCGGTCAAAATTTGACTTTTTCGACATACTATACTATAGCCTTTGTGGCCATTTTTTTCACATGTTAAATTATGAGTTTTTGGCCTTTTTGGCCTTTATTCCCACTTTGTATACTATAACGTCTCTACAAGCTAGTCTAGGTGTTTATTAGCCATTTTAGGATCGGTCAAAATTTGACTTTTTGACATACTATACTATAGCCTTTGTGGCCATTTTTTCACATGTTAAATTATGAGTTTTTGGCCTTTTTGGCCTTTATTCCCACTTTGTATACTATAACAGCGTCTCTACAAGCTAGTCTAGGTGTTTATTAGCCATTTTAGGAGCGGTCAAAATTTGACTTTTTTCGACATACTATACTATAGCCTTTGTGGCCATTTTTTTCACATGTTAAATTATGAGTTTTTGGCCTTTTTGGCCTTTTATTCCCACTTTGTATACTATAACGCGTCTCTACAAGCTAGTCTAGGTGTTTATTAGCCATTTTTAGGAGCGGTCAAAATTTGACTTTTTTCGACATACTATACTATAGCCTTTGTGGCCATTTTTTTTTCACATGTTAAATTATGAGTTTTTTGGCCTTTTTTGGCCTTTATTCCAACTTTTTATACTATAACGCGTCTCTACAAGCTAGTCTAGGTGTTTTTTAGCCATTTTTAGGGGCGGTCAAAATTTGACTTTTTCGGCATACTATACTATAGCCTTTGTGGCAATTTTTTGACATGTTAAATTATGAGGTTTTTGGCCTTTTTTGGCCTTTATTCTCACTTTGTATACTATAACGCGTCTCTACAAGCTAGTCTAGGTGTTTATTAGCCATTTTTAGGAGCGGTCGAAATTTGACTTTTTTCGACATACTATACTATAGCCTTTGTGGCCATTTTTTTCACATGTTAAATTATGAGTTTTTGGCCTTTTTTGGCCTTTATTCCCACTTTGTATACTATAACGCGTCTCTACAAGCTAGTCTAGGTGTTTATTAGCCATTTTTAGGATCGGTCAATATTTGACTTTTTTCGACATACTATACTATAGCCTTTGTGGCCATTTTTTTTTCACATGTTAAATTATGAGTTTTTTGGCCTTTTTTGGCCTTTATTCCCACTTTGTATACTATAACGCGTCTCTACAAGCTAGTCTAGGTGTTTATTAGCCATTTTTAGGAGCGGTCAAAATTTGACTTTTTTCGACATACTATACTATAGCCTTTGTGGCAATTTTTTTGACATGTTAAATTATGAGTTTTTTGGCCTTTTTTGGCCTTTATTCCCACTTTTTATACTAAAACGCGTCTCTACAAGCTAGTCTAGGTGTTTTTTAGCCATTTTTAGGGGCGGTCAAAATTCGACTTTTTTTGACATACTATACTATAGCCTTTGTGGCAATTTTTTTGACATGTTAAATTATGAGGTTTTTGGCCTTTTTTGGCCTTTATTCCCACTTTGTATACTATAACGCTGCCTCTACAAGCTAGTCTAGGTGTTTATTAGCCATTTTAGGAGCGGTCAAAATTTGACTTTTTCGACATACTATACTATAGCCTTTGTGGCCATTTTTTTCACATGTTAAATTATGAGTTTTTTGGCCTTTTTGGCCTTTTATTCCCACTTTGTATACTATAACGTCTCTACAAGCTAGTCTAGGTGTTTATTAGCCATTTTTAGGAGCGGTCAAAATTTGACTTTTTTCGACATACTATACTATAGCCTTTGTGGCCATTTTTTTTTCACATGTTAAATTATGAGTTTTTTGGCCTTTTTTGGCCTTTATTCCCACTTTGTATACTATAACGCGTCTCTACAAGCTAGTCTAGGTGTTTATTAGCCATTTTTAGGAGCGGTCAAAATTTGACTTTTTTCGACATACTATACTATAGCCTTTGTGGCCATTTTTTTTCACATGTTAAATTATGAGTTTTTTGGCCTTTTTTGGCCTTTATTCCCACTTTGTATACTATAACGCTTCTCTACAAGCTAATCTAGGTGTTTATTAGCCATTTCTAGGGACGGTCAAAATTTGACTTTTTTCGACATACTATACTATAGCCTTTGTGGCCATTTTTTTGACATGTTAAATTATGAGGTTTTTGGCCTTTTTGGCCTTTATTCCCACTTTGTATACTATAACGCGCCTCTACAAGCTAGTCTAGGTGTTTATTAGCCATTTTAGGAGCGGTCAAAATTTGACTTTTTTTCGACATACTATACTATAGCCTTTGTGGCCATTTTTTTCACATGTTAAATTATGAGTTTTTTGGCCTTTTTGGCCTTTATTCCCACTTTTTATACTATAACGTCTCTACAAGCTAGTCTAGGTGTTTATTAGCCATTTTAGGAGCGGTCAAAATTTGACTTTTTTCGACATACTATACTATAGCCTTTGTGGCCATTTTTTGACATGTTAAATTATGAGGTTTTTGGCCTTTTTGGCCTTTATTCCCACTTTGTATACTATAATGCGTCTCTACAAGCTAGTCTAGGTGTTTATTAGCCACTTTTAGGAGCCGTCAAAATTTGACTTTTTTCGACATACTATACTATAGCCTTTGTGGCCATTTTTTTTCACATGTTAAATTATGAGTTTTTTGGCCTTTTTTGGCCTTTATTCCCACTTTTTATACTATAACGCGTCTCTACAAGCTAGTCTAGGTGTTTTTTAGCCATTTTTAGGGGCGGTCAAAATTTGACTTTTTTCGACATACTATACTATAGCCTTTGTGGCCATTTTTTTGACATGTTAAATTATGAGTTTTTGGCCTTTTTTTGGCCTTTTATTCCCACTTTGTATACTATAACGCGTCTCTACAAGCTAGTCTAGGTGTTTATTAGCCATTTTTAGGAGCGGTCAAAATTTGACTTTTTCGACATACTATACTATAGCCTTTGTGGCCATTTTTTTCACATGTTAAATTATGAGTTTTTGGCCTTTTCTGGCCTTTATTCCCACTTTGTATACTATAACGCTTCTCTACAAGCTAGTCTAGGTGTTTATTAGCCATTTTAGGAGCGGTCAAAATTTGACTTTTTTCGACATACTATACTATAGCCTTTGTGGCCATTTTTTTTCACATGTTAAATTATGAGTTTTTGGCCTTTTTGGCCTTTATTCCCACTTTGTATACTATAACGTCTCTACAAGCTAGTCTAGGTGTTTATTAGCCATTTTAGGAGCGGTCAAAATTTGACTTTTTTCGACATACTATACTATAGCCTTTGTGGCCATTTTTTTTTCACATGTTAAATTATGAGTTTTTTGGCCTTTTTTGGCCTTTATTCCCACTTTGTATACTATAACGCTTCTCTACAAGCTAGTCTAGGTGTTTATTAGCCATTTTTAGGAGCGGTCAAAATTTGACTTTTTTCGACATACTATACTATAGCCTTTGTGGCCATTTTTTTTACATGTTAAATTATGAGGTTTTTTGCTTTTTGGCCTTTATTCCCACTTTGTATACTATAACGCTTCTCTACAAGCTAGTCTAGGTGTTTTTTAGCCATTTTTAGGAGTGGTCAAAATTTGACTTTTTTCGACATACTATACTATAGCCTTTGTGGCCATTTTTTTCACATGTTAAATTATGAGGTTTTTGGCCTTTTTTGGCCTTTATTCCCACTTTGTATACTATAACGCTTCTCTACAAGCTATTCTAGGTGTTTTTTAGCCATTTTTAGGAGTGGTCAAAATTTGACTTTTTTTCGACATACTATACTATAGACTTTGTGGCCATTTTTTCACATGTTAAATTATGAGTTTTTTGGCCTTTTTGGCCTTTATTCCCACTTTGTATACTATAACGTCTCTACAAGCTAGTCTAGGTGTTTATTAGCCATTTTTTGGAGCGGTCAAAATTTGACTTTTTTCGACATACTATACTATAGCCTTTGTGGCCATTTTTTTTCACATGTTAAATTATGAGTTTTTTGGCCTTTTTTGGCCTTTATTCCCACTTTGTATACTATAACGCGTCTCTACAAGCTAGTCTAGGTGTTTTTTAGCCATTTTTAGGGCGGTCAAAATTTGACTTTTCGACATACTATACTATAGCCTTTGTGGCAATTTTTTGACATGTTAAATTATGAGTTTTTGGCCTTTTTGGCCTTTATTCCCACTTTGTATACTATAACGCGTCTCTACAAGCTAGTCTAGGTGTTTATTAGCCATTTTTAGGAGCGGTCAAAATTTGACTTTTTTCGACATACTATACTATAGCCTTTGTGGCCATTTTTTTTCACATGTTAAATTATGAGTTTTTTGGCCTTTTTTGGCCTTTATTCCCACTTTGTATACTATAACGCGTCTCTACAAGCTAGTCTAGGTGTTTATTAGCCATTTTAGGAGTGGTCAAAATTTGACTTTTTTCGACATACTATACTATAGCCTTTGTGGCCATTTTTTTCACATGTTAAATTATGAGTTTTTGGCCTTTTTGGCCTTTATTCCCACTTTGTATACTATAACGCGTCTCTACAAGCTAGTCTAGGTGTTTATTAGCCATTTTTAGGAGCGGTCAAAATTTGACTTTTTTCGACATACTATACTATAGCCTTTGTGGCCATTTTTTTTCACATGTTAAATTATGAGTTTTTTGGCCTTTTTTGGCCTTTATTCCCACTTTGTATACTATAACGCTTCTCTACAAGCTAATCTAGGTGTTTATTAGCCATTTCTAGGGACGGTCAAAATTTGACTTTTTTCGACATACTATACTATAGCCTTTGTGGCCATTTTTTTGACATGTTAAATTATGAGTTTTTTGGCCTTTTTTGGCCTTTATTCCCACTTTGTATACTATAACGCGTCTCTACAAGCTAGTCTAGGTGTTTATTAGCCATTTTTAGGAGCGGTCAAAATTTGACTTTTTTCGACATACTATACTATAGCCTTTGTGGCCATTTTTTTTTCACATGTTAAATTATGAGTTTTTTGGCCTTTTTTGGCCTTTATTCCCACTTTGTATACTATAACGCGTCTCTACAAGCTAGTCTAGGTGTTTATTAGCCATTTTTAGGAGCGGTCAAAATTTGACTTTTTCGACATACTATACTATAGCCTTTGTGGCCATTTTTTTGACATGTTAAATTATGAGGTTTTTGGCCTTTTTTGGCCTTTATTCCCACTTTGTATACTATAATGCGTCTCTACAAGCTAGTCTAGGTGTTTTTTAGCCATTTTTAGGGGCCGTCAAAATTTGACTTTTTTCGACATACTATACTATAGCCTTTGTGGCAATTTTTTTGACATGTTAAATTATGAGTTTTTTGGCCTTTTTTGGCCTTTATTCCCACTTTGTATACTATAACGCGTCTCTACAAGCTAGTCTAGGTGTTTATTAGCCATTTTTAGGAGCGGTCAAAATTTGACTTTTTTCGACATACTATACTATAGCCTTTGTGGCCATTTTTTTTCACATGTTAAATTATTAGGTTTTTGGCCTTTTTTGGCCTTTATTCCCACTTTGTATACTATAACGCTGCCTCTACAAGCTAGTCTAGGTGTTTATTAGCCATTTTAGGAGCGGTCAAAATTTGACTTTTTCGACATACTATACTATAGCCTTTGTGGCCATTTTTTTTCACATGTTAAATTATGAGTTTTTTGGCCTTTTTGGCCTTTTATTCCCACTTTGTATACTATAACGCTTCTCTACAAGCTAGTCTAGGTGTTTATTAGCCATTTTTAGGAGCGGTCAAAATTTGACTTTTTTCGACATACTATACTATAGCCTTTGTGGCCATTTTTTTTCACATGTTAAATTATGAGGTTTTTGGCCTTTTTTGGCCTTTATTCCCACTTTGTATACTATAACGCTTCTCTACAAGCTATTCTAGGTGTTTTTTAGCCATTTTTAGGAGTGGTCAAAATTTGACTTTTTTCGACATACTATACTATAGCCTTTGTGGCATTTTTTTTGACATGTTAAATTATGAGTTTTTTGGCCTTTTTTGGCCTTTATTCCCACTTTGTATACTATAACGCGTCTCTACAAGCTAATCTAGGTGTTTATTAGCCATTTCTAGGGACGGTCAAAATTTGACTTTTTTCGACATACTATACTATAGCCTTTGTGGCCATTTTTTGACATGTTAAATTATGAGTTTTTGGCCTTTTTGGCCTTTATTCCCACTTTGTATACTATAACGTCTGTACAAGCTAGTCTAGGTGTTTATTAGCCATTTTAGGAGCGGTCAAAATTTGACTTTTTTCGACATACTATACTATAGCCTTTGTGGCCATTTTTTTTCACATGTTAAATTATGAGTTTTTGGCCTTTTTTGGCCTTTATTCCCACTTTGTATACTATAACGCGTCTCTACAAGCTAGTCTAGGTGTTTATTAGCCATTTTTAGGAGCGGTCAAAATTTGACTTTTTTCGACATACTATACTATAGCCTTTGTGGCCATTTTTTTTTCACATGTTAAATTATGAGTTTTTGGCCTTTTTGGCCTTTTATTCCCACTTTTTATACTATAACGCGTCTCTACAAGCTAGTCTAGGTGTTTATTAGCCATTTTTAGGAGCGGTCAAAATTTGACTTTTTTCGACATACTATACTATAGCCTTTGTGGCCATTTTTTTTTCACATGTTAAATTATGAGTTTTTGGCCTTTTTGGCCTTTATTCCCACTTTGTATACTATAACGCGTCTCTACAAGCTAGTCTAGGTGTTTTTAGCCATTTTAGGAGCGGTCAAAATTTGACTTTTTTCGACATACTATACTATAGCCTTTGTGGCAATTTTTTGACATGTTAAATTATGAGTTTTTTGGCCTTTTTTGGCCTTTATTCCCACTTTGTATACTATAACGTGTCTCTACAAGCTAGTCTAGGTGTTTATTAGCCATTATTAGGAGCAGTCAAAATTTGACTTTTTTTGACATACTATACTATAGCCTTTGTGGCCATTTTTTTTCACATGTTAAATTATGAGTTTTTTGGCCTTTTTTGGCCTTTATTCCCACTTTGTATACTATAACGCGTCTCTACAAGCTAGTCTAGGTGTTTATTAGCCATTTTTAGGAGCGGTCAAAATTTGACTTTTTCGACATACTATACTATAGCCTTTGTGGCCATTTTTTTTCACATGTTAAATTATGAGTTTTTTGGCCTTTTTTGGCCTTTATTCCCACTTTGTATACTATAACGCGTCTCTACAAGCTAGTCTAGGTGTTTATTAGCCATTTTAGGAGCGGTCAAAATTTGACTTTTTTCGACATACTATACTATAGCCTTTGAGTCCATTTTTTTTCACATGTTAAATTATGAGTTTTTTGGCCTTTTTTGGCCTTTATTCCCACTTTGTATACTATAACGCTTTTCTACAAGCTATTCTAGGTGTTTTTTAGCCATTTTAGGAGCGGTCAAAATTTGACTTTTTTCGACATACTATACTATAGCCTTTGTGGCCATTTTTTTTTTCACATGTTAAATTATGAGTTTTTTGGCCTTTTTTGGCCTTTATTCCCACTTTGTATACTATAACAGCGTCTCTACAAGCTAGTCTAGGTGTTTATTAGCCATTTTAGGAGCGGTCAAAATTTGACTTTTCGACATACTATACTATAGCCTTTGTGGCCATTTTTTTTCACATGTTAAATTATGAGTTTTTTGGCCTTTTTTGGCCTTTATTCCCACTTTGTATACTATAACGCGTCTCTACAAGCTAGTCTAGGTGTTTATTAGCCATTTTTAGGAGCGGTCAAAATTTGACTTTTTTCGACATACTATACTATAGCCTTTGTGGCCATTTTTTTTCACATTTTAAATTTTGAGTTTTTGGCCTTTTTGGCCTTTATTCCCACTTTGTATACTATAACGCGTCTCTACAAGCTAGTCTAGGTGTTTATTAGCCATTTTTAGGAGCGGTCAAAATTTGACTTTTTTCGACATACTATACTATAGCCTTTGTGGCCATTTTTTTTTCCACTTGTTAAATTATGAGTTTCTTGGCCTTTTTTGGCCTTTATTCCCACTTTGTATACTATAACGCTGCCTCTACAAGCTAGTCTAGGTGTTTATTAGCCATTTTTAGGAGCGGTCAAAATTTGACTTTTTTCGACATACTATACTATAGCCTTTGTGGCAATTTTTTTGACATGTTAAATTATGAGGTTTTTGGCCTTTTTTGGCCTTTATTCCCACTTTGTATACTATAACGCGTCTCTACAAGCTAGTCTAGGTGTTTATTAGCCATTTTTAGGAGCGGTCAAAATTTGACTTTTTTCGACATACTATACTATAGCCTTTGTGGCCATTTTTTTTCACATGTTAAATTATGAGTTTTTTGGCCTTTTTTGGCCTTTATTCCCACTTTGTATACTATAACGCTTCTCTACAAGCTAATCTAGGTGTTTATTAGCCATTTTAGGAGCGGTCAAAATTTGACTTTTTCGACATACTATACTATAGCCTTTGTGGCCATTTTTTTTTCCACATGCTAAATTATGACTTTTCTGGCCTTTTTTGGCCTTTATTCCCACTTTGTATACTATAACGCTTCTCTACAAGCTAGTCTAGGTGTTTTTTAGCCATTTTTAGGAGCGGTCAAAATTTGACTTTTTTCGACATACTATACTATAACCTTTGTGGCCATTTTTTTTCACCTTTTAAATTTTGAGGTTTTTGGCCTTTTTGGCCTTTTATTCCCACTTTGTATACTATAACGCTTCTCTACAAGCTAATCTAGGTGTTTATTAGCCATTTCTAGGGACGGTCAAAATTTGACTTTTTTCGACATACTATACTATAGCCTTTGTGGCCATTTTTTTGACATGTTAAATTATGAGGTTTTTGGCCTTTTTTGGCCTTTATTCCCACTTTGTATACTATAATGCGTCTCTACAAGCTATTCTAGGTGTTTTTTAGCCATTTTAGGAGCGGTCAAAATTTGACTTTTTCGACATACTATACTATAGCCTTTGTGGCCATTTTTTTTTTCACATGTTAAATTTTGATTTTTTTGGCCTTTTTGGCCTTTATTCCCACTTTGTATACTATAACGCGTCTCTACAAGCTAGTCTAGGTGTTTATTAGCCATTTTTAGGAGCGGTCAAAATTTGACTTTTTTCGACATACTATACTATAGCCTTTGTGGCCATTTTTTTCTCATGCTTAATTATGAGGTTTTTTGGCCTTTTTGGCCTTTATTCCCACTTTGTATACTATAACGCGTCTCTACAAGCTAGTCTAGGTGTTTGTTAGCCATTTTAGGAGCGGTCAAAATTTGACTTTTTTCGACATACTATACTATAGCCTTTGTGGCCATTTTTTTCACATGTTAAATTATGAGTTTTTTGGCCTTTTCTGGCCTTTATTCCCACTTTGTATACTATAACGCGTCTCTACAAGCTAGTCTAGGTGTTTATTAGCCATTTTTAGGAGCGGTCAAAATTTGACTTTTTTCGACATACTATACTATAGCCTTTGTGGCCATTTTTTTTCACATGTTAAATTATGAGTTTTTTTGCCGTTTTTTGCCTTTATTCCCACTTTGTATACTATAACGCGTCTCTACAAGCTAGTCTAGGTGTTTATTAGCCATTTTTAGGAGCGGTCAAAATTTGACTTTTTTCGACATACTATACTATAGCCTTTGTGGCCATTTTTTTTTCACATGTTAAATTATGAGTTTTTTGGCCTTTTTTGGCCTTTATTCCCACTTTGTATACTATAACGCGTCTCTACAAGCTAGTCTAGGTGTTTATTAGCCATTTTTAGGAGCGGTCAAAATTTGACTTTTTTCGACATACTATACTATAGCCTTTGTGGCAATTTTTTTGACATGTTAAATTATGAGTTTTTGGGCCTTTTTTGGCCTTTATTCCCACTTTGTATACTATAACGCGTCTCTACAAGCTAGTCTAGGTGTTTCTTAGCCATTTTAGGAGTGGTCAAAATTTGACTTTTTTCGACATACTATACTATAGCCTTTGTGGCCATTTTTTTGACATGTTAAATTATGAGGTTTTTGGCCTTTTTTGGCCTTTATTCCCACTTTGTATACTATAACGCGTCTCTACAAGCTAGTCTAGGTGTTTATTAGCCATTTTTAGGAGCGGTCAAAATTTGACTTTTTTCGACATACTATACTATAGCCTTTGTGGCCATTTTTTTCACATGTTAAATTATGAGTTTTTGGCCTTTTTGGCCTTTATTCCCACTTTGTATACTATAACGCGTCTCTACAAGCTAGTCTAGGTGTTTATTAGCCATTTTTAGGAGCGGTCAAAATTTGACTTTTTTCGACATACTATACTATAGCCTTTGTGGCCATTTTTTTTTCACATGTTAAATTATGGGTTTTTTGGCCTTTTGTGGCCTTTATTCCCACTTTGTATACTATAACGTCTCTACAAGCTAGTCTAGGTGTTTATTAGCCATTTTAGGAGCGGTCAAAATTTGACTTTTTTCGACATACTATACTATAGCCTTTGTGGCCATTTTTTTTCACATGTTTAATTATGAGATTTTTGGCCTTTTTTGGCCTTTATTCCCACTTTGTTTACTATAACACGTCTCTACAAGCTAGTCTAGGTGTTTTTTAGCCACTTTTAGGAGCGGTCAAAATTTGACTTTTTTCGACATACTATACTATTGCCTTTGTGGCAATTTTTTTGACATGTTAAATTATGAGTTTTTTGGCCTTTTTTGGCCTTTATTCCCACTTTGTATACTATAACGTCTCTACAAGCTAGTCTAGGTGTTTATTAGCCATTTTTAGGAGCGGTCAAAATTTGACTTTTTTCGACATACTATACTATAGCCTTTGTGGCCATTTTTTTCACATGTTAAATTATGAGTTTTTTGGCCTTTTTTGGCCTTTATTCCCACTTTGTATACTATAACGCGTCTCTACAAGCTAGTCTAGGTGTTTATTAGCCATTTTTAGGAGCGGTCAAAATTTGACTTTTTTCGACATACTATACTATAGCCTTTGTGGCCATTTTTTTTCACATGTTAAATTATGAGTTTTTGGCCTTTTTTGGCCTTTATTCCCACTTTTTATACTATAACACGTCTCTACAAGCTAGTCTAGGTGTTTATTAGCCATTTTTAGGGGCGGTCAAAATTTGACTTTTTTCGACATACTATACTATAGCCTTTGTGGCCATTTTTTTGACATGTTAAATTATGAGTTTTTGGCCTTTTTGGCCTTTATTCCCACTTTGTATACTATAACGTCTCTACAAGCTAGTCTAGGTGTTTATTAGCCATTTTTAGGAGCGGTCAAAATTTGACTTTTTTTCGACATACTATACTATAGCCTTTGTGGCCATTTTTGTCACATGTTAAATTATGAGGTTTTTGGCCTTTTTTGGCCTTTATTCCCACTTTGTATACTATAACGCTTTTCTACAAGCTAATCTAGGTGTTTATTAGCCATTTCTAGGGACGGTCAAAATTTGACTTTTTTCGACATACTATACTATAGCCTTTGTGGCAATTTTTTTGACATGTTAAATTATGAGGTTTTTGGCCTTTTTTGGCCTTTATTCCCACTTTGTATACTATAACGCGTCTCTACAAGCTAGTCTAGGTGTTTATTAGCCATTTTAGGAGCGGTCAAAATTTGACTTTTTCGACATACTATACTATAGCCTTTGTGGCCATTTTTTTCACATGTTAAATTATGAGTTTTTGGCCTTTTTGGCCTTTATTCCCACTTTGTATACTATAACGCTTCTCTACAAGCTATTCTAGGTGTTTATTAGCCATTTTAGGAGCGGTCAAAATTTGACTTTTTTTCGACATACTATACTATAGCCTTTGTGGCCATTTTTTTTCACATGTTAAATTATGAGGTTTTTGGCCTTTTTTGGCCTTCATTCCCACTTTGTATACTATAACGCATCTCTACAAGCTAGTCTAGGTGTTTTTTAGCCATTTTTAGGGGCGGTCAAAATTTGACTTTTTTCGACATACTATACTATAGCCTTTGTGGCCATTTTTTTTCACATGTTAAATTATGAGTTTTTTGGCCTTTTTTGGCCTTTATTCCCACTTTGTATACTATAACGCGTCTCTACAAGCTAGTCTAGGTGTTTATTAGCCATTTTTAGGAGCGGTCAAAATTTGACTTTTTTCGACATACTATACTATAGCCTTTGTGGCCATTTTTTTTCACATGTTAAATTATGAGTTTTTTGGCCTTTTTTGGCCTTTATTCCCACTTTGTATACTATAACGTCTCTACAAGCTAGTCTAGGTGTTTATTAGCCATTTTAGGAGCGGTCAAAATTTGACTTTTTTGACATACTATACTATACCCTTTGTGGCAATTTTTTTGACATGTTAAATTATGAGGTTTTTGGCCTTTTTGGCCTTTATTCCCACTTTGTATACTATAACGTCTCTACAAGCTAGTCTAGGTGTTTTTTAGCCATTTTTGGTAGCGGTCAAAATTTGACTTTTTTCGACATACTATACTATAGCCTTTGAGTCCATTTTTTTGACATGTTAAATTATGAGGTTTTTGGCCTTTTTTGGCCTTTATTCCCACTTTGTATACTATAACGCATCTCTACAAGCTAGTCTAGGTGTTTTTTAGCCATTTTTAGGAGTGGTCAAAATTTGACTTTTTTCGACATACTATACTATAGCCTTTGTGGCCATTTTTTCACATGTTAAATTATGAGGTTTTTTGGCCTTTTTGGCCTTTATTCCCACTTTGTATACTATAACGTCTCTACAAGCTAGTCTAGGTGTTTATTAGCCATTTTAGGAGCGGTCAAAATTTGACTTTTTTCGACATACTATACTATAGCCTTTGTGGCCATTTTTTTGACATGTTAAATTATGAGTTTTTTGGCCTTTTTTGCCTTTATTCCCACTTTGTATACTATAACGTCTCTACAAGCTAGTCTAGGTGTTTATTAGCCATTTTAGGAGCGGTCAAAATTTGACTTTTTTGACATACTATACTATAGCCTTTGAGTCCATTTTTTTCACATGTTGAATTATGAGTTTTTGGCCTTTTTTGGCCTTTATTCCCACTTTGTATACTATAACGCTTCTCTACAAGCTATTCTAGGTGTTTTTTAGCCATTTTTAGGAGTGGTCAAAATTTGACTTTTTTCGACATACTATACTATAGCCTTTGTGGCCATTTTTTTTCACATGTTAAATTATGAGGTTTTTGGCCTTTTTTGGCCTTTATTCCCACTTTGTATACTATAACGCTTTTCTACAAGCTAGTCTAGGTGTTTATTAGCCATTTTAGGGACGGTCAAAATTTGACTTTTTTCGACATACTATACTATAGCCTTTGTGGCCATTTTTTTCACATGTTAAATTATGAGTTTTTGGCCTTTTTTGGCCTTTATTCCCACTTTGTATACTATAACGTCTCTACAAGCTAGTCTAGGTGTTTATTAGCCATTTTTAGGAGCGGTCAAAATTTGACTTTTTTCGACATACTATACTATAGCCTTTGTGGCCATTTTTTTTTCACATGTTAAATTATGAGTTTTTTGGCCTTTTTTGGCCTTTATTCCCACTTTGTATACTATAACACGTCTCTACAAGCTAGTCTAGGTGTTTATTAGCCATTTTTAGGGGCGGTCAAAATTTGACTTTTTTCGACATACTATACTATAGCCTTTGTGGCCATTTTTTTGACATATTAAATTATTAGGTTTTTGGCCTTTCTTTGCCTTTATTCCCACTTTATATACTATAACGCGTCTCTACAAGCTAGTCTAGGTGTTTTTTAGCCATTTTTAGGGGCTGTCAAAATTTGACTTTTTTCGACATACTATACTATAGCCTTTGTGGCCATTTTTTTCACATGTTTAATTATGAGGTTTTTTGGCCTTTTTGGCCTTTATTCCCACTTTGTATACTATAACACGTCTCTACAAGCTAGTCTAGGTGTTTTTAGCCATTTTTAGGAGTGGTCAAAATTAGACTTTTTTCGACATACTATACTATAGCCTTTGTGGCCATTTTTTTGACATGTTAAATTATGAGGTTTTTGGCCTTTTTTGGCCTTTATTCCCACTTTGTATACTATAACGCGTCTCTACAAGCTAGTCTAGGTGTTTATTAGCCATTTTTAGGAGCGGTCAAAATTTGACTTTTTTCGACATACTATACTATAGCCTTTGTGGCCATTTTTTTTTCACATGTTAAATTATGAGTTTTTTGGCCTTTTTTGGCCTTTATTCCCACTTTGTATACTATAACGCTTCTCTACAAGCTATTCTAGGTGTTTTTTAGCCATTTTTAGGAGTGGTCTAGATTTGACTTTTTTCGACATACTATACTATAGCCTTTGTGGCATTTTTTTTGACATGTTAAATTATGAGGTTTTTGGCCTTTTTTGGCCTTTATTCCCACTTTGTATACCATAACGCGTCTCTACAAGATATTCTAGGTGTTTTTTAGCCATTTTTAGGAGCGGTCATAATTTGACTTTTTTCGACATACTATACTATAGCCTTTGTGGCCATTTTTTTTTCACATGTTAAATTGTGAGTTTTTTGGCCTTTTTTGGCCGTTATTCCCACTTTGTATACTATAATGCGTCTCTACAAGCTATTCTAGGTGTTTTTTAGCCATTTTTAGGAGCGGTCAAAATTTGACTTTTTTCGACATACTATACTATTGCCTTTGTGGCCATTTTTTTCACATGTTAAATTATGAGTTTTTTGGCCTTTTTTGGCCTTTATTCCCACTTTGTATACCATAACGCGTCTCTACAAGATATTCTAGGTGTTTTTTAGCCATTTTTAGGAGGGGTCATAATTTGACTTTTTTCGACATACTATACTATAGCCTTTCTGGCCATTTTTTTGACATGTTAAATTATGAGGTTTTGGCCTTTTTTGGCCGTTATTCCCACTTTGTATACTATAACGCGTCTCTACAAGCTATTCTAGGTGTTTTTTAGCCATTTTTAGGAGCGGTCAAAATTTGACTTTTTTCGACATACTATACTATTGCCTTTGTGGCAATTTTTTTAACATGTTAAATTATGAGGTTTTTGGCCTTTTTTGGCCTTTTTTCCCACTTTGTATACCATAACGCGTCTCTACAAGATATTCTAGGTGTTTTTTAGCCATTTTTAGGAGCGGTCATAATTTGACTTTTTTCGACATACTATACTATAGCCTTTGAGGCCATTTTTTTGACATGTTAAATTATGAGGTTTTTGGCCTTTTTTAGCCGTTATTCCCACTTTGTATACTATAACGCGTCTCTACAAACTATTCTAGGTGTTTTTTAGCCATTTTTAGGAGCGGTCAAAATTTGACTTTTTTCGACATACTATACTATTGCCTTTGTTGTTTTTCAGCATGCTATATTATCTTCTTTGGTTGTTTTTTGCGACATTGTATGGTATGATGTATTTGAATATGTCATATTTTGTCATTTGCTGACATACTATGACGTTTTAGGTCAATTTTTCTCCATTCTATATTATGATGCTTTTGTATGTTTTTTGATATTCTATGCTATGACTTGTCTAGACATGCTATTTTATGTGTTATTCAGCTGGTTTTTGGCATGTCTTTTTTGACATTTTTCGATATACTACAGTATCACATTTTCAGGATTTTTTTCGACATGCTAAATTATGATTTGGCTAGACGTGGCGTGAGCAAGATTATGCCACGTCCTGCAGCAAGTTATTTTTGATTAAATTTTGGGGGCACAGTTGTTCTGTGATCCCTGTTCAATATCAAGATAAATGCAGTAAAGCACTTAGTATATAGGATTTAGCACAACACAGGGGATTAGCAAACTAAACTTGGGAATTAAATTTACTTAAATTTAGTAACACATGGTGCTATCTATCTACACGACGTGCAAGTAGGGTGGAAAAAAGGAGAAGTCATGTTTTCAAATGGCATCACACAATTGGGGTAGAACACATGCACAGTAAAATCTGTTATACAGTTTCCAGTAAATCAATCAATGAGGCCAGGCTTCTCCTTATGCTACCTTCCATTACAACGTACTGGACAAAATTTGACCTCACGATGGGTGAAAAGTTTAGGGATCATTTAAGTTTTGTTACATATTCTGAGTAAAATATAATGTTTGCACCAAATTTTGTTCCAATCGATTGCATAATTGTTGAGATATTTCAGTCTGGATCAAAGTGGTCACGTTGTTAGCATGGCTATAAAAGGCAACAATAAACAAACAAATTTTCCAATTTAGTGGGAGACTTCTTATGACATCATTTGGATACCCAAATTTTTCCTTTTGATAAAATGATAAATGTAACAATTATCCTATATCATATATACCAGTAATATTTACCATAAAGTGCTACTCAATACTTCTGACTTCACATGGTTATTATGCTGTTACTGTGATGATTATCATTCCTATACGACTGTTGCCTAAAGCATAAAATAAAACACAGGGCGTGATTAAGAACAACAGTTAGGTTACTTGGCAACAGGTAAGACCACCTCTGAATATTCAAAGAACTCCACTTCTCCTATTTTCCAGTGGATCAGTGTTTGTTTAGTTTGGCCGAGATCCTTACGTAACAGATTTTTGAGGAGAGAATGGCCCTTAGCTTCATAAATCAGCAAATACTACAAGAAGAGTCTTTTCTTTATCGTTTTCTCTCTCTCTCTCTCTCTTTCACTGCACGGGTAATTTGGCCCTACTCAGAGAGAAAAATCTCAATTTGATTCCAAAATAAGAGAGAGAAAGAAATTAGGAAACCAACCATCAAGTTTTAGTGATAACATTAGTTTAGGACAGAGGAGAAACCTTTGAAATAATGAAAAATAACCCAAATTGCAGTACAAATAATTTGCAGCATATCAAAAGGAAATGGGGGAGAGCATTGGACCTGGAGATGGGGGATAAGACAGATTGACACTATTACTTCAAGGTTATAATTCTGTCCAATATTTTGCAACTCAAAAACCAAAGTTTGTGGAAAAGGAAAAAAAAGACAGAACCCATCTTGGAGTATGTGGTTAAAAAATCTGAGCTGACTTTTGATTTCTGCTTCTCTTTTGATAATCGACTTATATTTTGAGTAACTTTCAGCAGAAATCATTAAACCTTGCTGGTAACATTTTCTCAATTAGTATTTTGTAACAAAATAGAAATTTGAAAAAATTACTTTGGCATCTGGAGCTGATGAGATGAGGAGGCTGCCGAGGATCTGGATGTGATGAGAAGAGAACTTTTCACACTGGCTTTGATGACTGGAGGTGAATCAGGTGAAGGAGGGTTTGATGATTTTGCCTGAAACGACAGCTGACAGCAGCAGAGGGGAGAACAGATGTGAAGTTTGACAAAAGTAACATGACTGGCTGATAGAGATCATCTCAAAATCTGATTGGTTTGCCTGGAAGAACGAACCCCCATAGTCAGTGAGGAACAGTGAGGAAAAAGTTTTCCTCCTGAATTTAACATAAAATGTGGTGAGTTATAGCTATATAAATAATAATAAAGGGAGTGAAGTATTCCTTAAAACTGGGACATGAGTAAAATGTAAAATACGGGGAAAAAATTAACATTGTACACATAAAAAATGTAATCCATCACATACTGTTAAATACAATAACAACAATAAGACAAAGATTGTGTTCCTGTACTGTTGGATGCATCTTCTGAAGATGCTGAAGATCCTTCAGACACATACCTGTGACTGCAGCTTTTGGCCAGGACATTATGTTGTCAGGTGGTGTCCAACGTTCCTTGGATGTTTCGACCCTGAACTGCAACTTCTTCCAGTTGGCGGGTCAGCAGTGATGGCCAGTCACTATCCATCTTCTCCTGGCTTCCAGCTGGACTCCTCCCTCCTGTTCCAGAGTCAACATGAGACTCTCTCTGCTGCTTCCTCCAACCTGCGAACAGCTGCCTTCCTCTCCTTCCCTGCTATTCCCAGAGCTGTGAGCATGTTCCACACAAACTGCACCAGAAAACCTCCGCAGCCAACTTCAGTGGGACATGGCCAGGCCTGCCACCTTTTATCCTTGCACTGTTGGACCAGCTGTTGGTATTTGGTGGCATTTGCATCGCGACCTTGTAGTGACACCTGCGCCGCTGAGTTTTGTGTCACAGGAGTCCTGGAACACAACACCCTACACTTTTCAACCTTGAACTCTTCCACCACTGATGACAGGGGTAGCTGTCACTGGCCAGACTGTATGTAAAGCCCTGCTGATGTGAAGTTTGGTGAAATGCCAAGCCATTTGCGGAGGTACTTGTTCACCCGCCTCTCAACTCCTTCCACTGATGCCATTAGTACTCCGGTAGGACACTATGCTGGAAGGGCCAAGCCTCAAACTTTCCTGGTAGACCAGATCCCTCGATCTTCCTCAGCCACTCATCTGCCCGCCTCTCCATCTGGGATACGTTGTTTCTGTCAGAGAGAGAGGGGTCGTACCACTTTCCAAGGCACTTTATTGGGCCTTCCTTGACAGATGGTATAGCCTCCCCTTTGGCTTGGAGCTGGAACCCACTGGTTACCTTCCCATTTCTTATGATCGTGCTCCTCGACTTTCTGAATTTGAATTTCAATCTTGCTCATGCCACGTCTTGCCACATCACCCAGTGCCCTCAGGATCCACCTTGCTTTCACATGAGATGTCGTTATGGTCAGGTCATCCATAAAGCCTTTTTTTGAAGGTTGGCGACTGCTGGAGTCCTCTATCAGCCCTCTGGATTCCTTCCCTGCTGCTGTTATGAGTAGATAAATTCTCATGAAGAACAAGATGGAGGAGATGGTGCAGCCCATCACAGTTCTCTTTTCCAGATCTTGCCACTGGATGGTGAAAAGGGCAGTGTTGAATTGTAACTTGAATCTTCTGAGGAAGCTGCTGATTATCCCTCTGATGCCTTTACTGTCTTTGGCCTCCCAGATCAGTTGGAGACAGAGAAGAGGATCTTGCTCTCAGCACTTTGGGGAGAGAAGGTTCGAAACTGGTCGATTTCAGAGTCTGTCACCTTTGGCACAGAGCACCCGTCTGCTCTTTTCCAGGATGACGGTATGGTGTCTTTTGTCCATACCATCTGCAAAAGTTTCCATTGCCTGCAGAGTAGCATAGTACACCTCTTGGATACTTTGTAAGGTACACCGCTTGGTCCTGGAGCAGATGCTGATCGGGCTTTCTGTACGATTTCTTGGATCTCTCTCCAGGTTAGCTTGCTGATGTCAAGCTCAGGAGGTTCAGTTCTGCTGATCCTTGGGTGTGCACTTAGCCTGGCCCCTAAGTGCATCAGTGTGGCTCTCTTTGAGAAACTCTTCCACAACGTCTTCAGGGCTGATCATCCAGATTGTGCTTCACCCAATGGATTTTTTTTTTCTGAACCTGTATGGGTTCTCGATGAACTGAGTTCACTTGGTCTCCTTCTCCTTTCTAAGCCTCCAGGACCTTCCTCTCAGTCTGCACGGTTTCCCTCAATAATTACTGTGTCATCTACAGCCGCTTCTCTTTCTCTTGATCAGGTTGGCTTATCAAGGTAAAGACTAACAATTAGGGATGCACAATATATCTGCACATCACCAGTGTCAACAGAAAAAGTCTCTAAAATGAAATATCAGTATCAGCCCAAAATGAACATTTCTGCCGGTAAGGCCAATAAGACAGCATGTTAATTATGTGACTTTAAATAGTCGCAATGGGTAAAATTTGCCCTAGTTGTGGCTATTGTCAGGATTTTCTCAAGGAGAACATCATCCAAGCCTGTTAAAGTGGAGTAAATTCCACAGTTTTAATTAAAATATGTTGCCTAGAATAAATGTTGCATGTCTTACACGTCACCTAAGTCGAAGTAGCTTCCTCGTTTTGCCAAATGAATTTGTACATTTTAGGGACGCACAATATCATTGGCATGTAATCAGTATCTGCAGAAATCTGCTTTAAAATTAAATGTTCTGATTTCTGCCAATATCACAAACCAGTATTTTTTTCAATGACAAAGTGAACATGTACAAAACACCAAACCTAAGGTGCAGTTTTTCATATTTTCCAAAATAAACGAATATTGCATACATCGAAAAGCATTGTATTTTATGTCTCCATCTGCTGGTGGGCCATCACGATAAGAGTATGCATAGTATACTGTTAATTCCACTACAGAAGAGACTTGATGATCATTAAAGTTAGGTGGGAAAATGATTATATCATTATTGGTAATGAACAAGTAAGTTCTATATTGGCACATCAGATATCTGCACAAAATCCAACATCATGCATCCATAGTACATTTTGAAAAGCAATGTATTTTACGTGCGCATCGGCCACTAGTGAGCCATCAAAATAAAAGTAGGCTTAATACAATGATATTCTCCACTACCAAAGAGACCTGATGTTCTTGCTTTTACGTAAAAAATAACCATGTGTCCATATCAGCATCAGCAATCAGCCAACGATATTGGCAAATCAGATATCAGCAAAAGCGAGTGGGATTTCTTCTCATACATACAGATTTGTTTTATACTGTATAAACATCCAAGGCAAGAATTTGTTTTTGTCACTTTCTCTGCACTGACAGCACTTAATGGAAGACACCGCAGAAAAATAAATCCCTACTGAGTCAACACAGGCAGGCAGATAAAGAGAAGAGGTTGAGAGCGGTTATGTTCCTATAGTTTGGATGTATACGATTGTGTTGGGGTGTTTTGCTCAGGTACAAGCATCAAATATTCATGACCTTGTGCATGATGCACACTGTATATGAGTAAGTTTTGGTCCTATTCCTGCTCAGTGCAGTCAGAGTACAGCATACATCAACCTGTAGGCCAGACGCTGCGCATGAATACAAAACAGATGAATTGCTCGCCTTTCTTTGGCTGTTTTGATTTAATACAGTGACAGAAAACAATCAATGTATAACTATTCCGCATTCTATTGATGTCCTACTCTGAATTTTCGATTTAAGTTTGGCTATTCATTAGGTTTTAGAAGGAAAAATCCCAGATGTCAGTCCAAAATGGTTTATTTTGTAAAGGGGGTAGTTGGAGGAGATGAGAAAACATGGTGCGCTACTAAATGATATATTCAAATGTACATGACATTCAAAGGGTATTACAGTTATCACTCAAATTTTCCACACATGAACTTAAGTCTTCATTCCAACATGTTTTCCAAATGAAAATGGATAAAAAGTTTGTATATCTTCAAAATAAAAATATGTATCAACACAGTAAACCCATGGGATGCTGATAAGAAAAAAAAAGAAACAGTTACATGCAGAATGTAGACTGAGTTAATTCCTTTGATTTGGAAAAAATAATCATTAAAAAACCCACAAGGTGAATGACTAACACATCTTATTAATTTAGAGAAAAATTTAGGTGAATCCTGCTGTTTTGTCCTCACATCATTAACTCACATTAGCAGAAACTGCATTGTTTCAGTCGTTTATTCTGTATAATATAGGTCAATAGGAAATGTAAGAAACTGCTATTAATGACAACTCGAGTGGTCTTGGCTAGCCATTACAAACAGCACATATGTGTTGAGATGCCTCATGAAAATGACGATCCAAAATAAATTACATATGCCAAAACCTAACGCACAGACTGGTTGGGATGGGTGGGTAGGATGAGGGTTGGGCTCAATGTAGGAACAACTGACTGATGACTAGTCAAATACACTGTGAATGAAGCTCCTCTGGATGTGTGGCGTCCAGAGGTACGGCTGTAGAGTGAGTAAAAAGGTCCCAAAGTAGAAACTGCAGTCTTAACATGTGCCATACTTTAAAATGTAGAGGAAAACACCCTTACACTCATCAATATGATGAGCAGAAAAGTCCCAAACCAAAGCTTTGAAGTCTTTATTTTTGCTATCGGGGAGAGGAAAAAATACTCGAAAACAAAAATAAAACACAAAACAGGAGAGGGAGGGAAGAAACGACTCCAGATATTACGCTGAATGCAGAGAAGATGAACTGCACGAGTTGGGTGAGACACTCCGGCACAAGGGGTTATTTCCTGGAGCTAGACTTCTAATATCCAAAAGTACTGGTCTGGAGGACCAATGTTGGTCAAGGGGTGTCCATGGAGATGCCTACAGCAAAATGCCTCAACGGCAGCATCTTAGCAGGCTGTCCAAGAAAGACGCTATGTGCTTCCTGCTGCCTGGCTCTCTCCTCCCTCTGAATTACCTGGAGGAAGGAAAAGTGACAGCAGGTTGACAGAGGTTTGCAGGCCAGAAGCATAAATTTATGCATCATAAAACAAACTGCTGCTGGGGTGCCAACAAGCAAATAGCAGTAAACAAACATGCCAAATTACGATGTCCATTTGGTTTAAAGGTAAAGTGCGTACAATTCAGGGGGATTTAGTGGTGTTAGTTATGAATAGCTAATTGCAACCAGCTAAAACTTCTCCTGGCTAGAATCCCTTAAGTGTCTCTTCTTCTCCTAATTAAACCAACCTGGAGACTTAAATCACTAAAAACACAGAATAAAGCAGTTTCACGTCATAAATCAGTCAGACATCTCACCCACCACGTGTTGTTGTGTGTTCATCCCTTTTCTGTGACAAGTTAATATGTGCTCACCTTTTTCTGATCCAGACGTTCAAGAGGTTTTTATCGTGAGTCAAATTATCCGCAGTGGACGCCTCCTCTCCAAAACAAATAGACCCGGCGATTTAAGCCAGTAAAAACCGAATAAATGGGCTTCTTCATACGGTGACGTGAAAACGCAAATGGCCCCATCTAGAGCCTGTGTTTGGCTTGTTCTGGGCTATTGTAGATACATGGCAGTACAACATGGTGATCTCAATAAATGAGGAACCGCTGCCTATGTAAATATAAACAGCTCATTCTAAAGTAAGGAGAACACAATAATTCTTATTTTCAGACGATTAGAAAATAAATAAATGTACTTATTATATAATATTCATATTTCTGCCACTATATCCCCTTAAATCCTACACACTGCACCGTTTAGAATAAGTAGTCTGCAAAGCCAGACCTATCTTGTATTGTGCCAGCACTTGAAAGGCGTGGCTGAACCATCCTAATTTCCATATTTCTTTAAACCAATCACAATTGTCTTAGATGGGGCTAAGCACAGGATTCAGAGACTGCGCCCTTGCAAAATAGAGTCAAGGAACTGGAATATTTTCATTTGTGCTTCATAGTGATGTTCATTAACATGCTGTGTTACTTTTAAATAAACCTGAAATAATTAAACAGCACTAACACTAAGATAGTTATGGCTATGCAAGACTAGTTTCAATGCAACTTTGAAAATGGTAACACTCAGGAGTCGTCTTAAATGGACGCGCAGAGACAGGCTCCGTACTATAAGAAGACATCCTGTGAGCAACCCAAACAATAAAAACCACTAACTTGTAGCAGGAGTGGAGGCTGAAGCTGAGGCGGAGGCATTGTCTTCCTCGTCGCTGTCGTCCTCGTTGGACTGCGGTACCTCGGCCTCAGGGATGGTTGTTGTTGGGGTCTCCGGCTCCTGCTCCGCCCTGCTCTTCAGGGCTAAGATGCGGTGATGTAACGCTGCAGCCAGCTGACCTATGTCCTTAGAGCTACCCTGAAGAGTCAAGACACAGAGGAGAACAATCAGCACATTAAAGGAAATTAAAAATCAGTGTGATCAGTGCAGCTCTGGAGTCAACTCAACGCTCCATGTAGCTGTTTCACATTAAGAGCTTTCCTGAAAACAGAGATGATGCCATGTGAGCCAGTGAAAGACTTTTGATGTGAACCATCTGCAGCAAGTTTTTAATTTTAGTAACAGTAGCTTTGCACCAACTGACATTAATAACTGAATGTAGGCAGTGCTTCTGTAAAAAATAGACAAAACAAAGGATTGAGTTTCGCATGACTGCTGTTGAACGAATGGAATTGCTGCTGTGGAAATGTACATTATCTTAAATACATCAGGACAAATGGTTGCTTTAACCAAAACACAATCAAGCTAACAAAACAGGAGCAGATCAATAAACTGTGATGTTTCTTATTAAGATATACACGATAAAATTGAAAAAACAGGCGCCTGTCTTTCATATGAAACCATCGAAAAGTAGGTCCTGATCCTCTACGCAGAAAAAATAAATACATCTATAAATAAATAAAGCTATTTGGATAAATTACAGTAAAATGTCAACCTGAGAGATGTACAAAAATGAGTATGTTTAATTTTGATTTTATTATCATTATTATTTGTTACTAAATACAACTGCCTGTCATGAACGGAGTTATTGCGTGCTGCAGGGATGAGGTTTTGTTATAGGCTGACACAGAAGGTGGTGCCACTCTGGTTCCCACAAAAAGTCAGATTTTTCCCCCATTCTCATTTCCAGCCCCATTTTAATTCTTATTTCAGGCAACTAAACAAAAACCCATTCCAGAAACCCATCCACTGAGATGATGGAGTGCTAAAATGCTAACTCATTATTAGGTTTGGGACTTATTCCTGCACCACTCTATAACAACAAGCAGAAAAAGGTAACTTGCACTAAAAAAGCAAAGACAGCTGGCTATTTTAGCCGGTGAATCGAAACAATCCCATAAACTGTGCTGTAAATAGGTACAGTAAATGCGTTCTGGCTCTGGCTGTCTTGCAGTGAATCTAAAACGTTTTCAAGAGCGATCCACTGAAAAAAAAGGCTTGTTGATGCAGGGTCACCTTATCTAAGTTTTTTAGCTCTGTCACTTCCCATGGCCGAGTAGTTTACTATCCAGCTGTGTGCAGATATCAGGCTTATGATGTTAGGAAGCGCTAACTGTGTCAGCAGGTGAGTTAAGCAAAAGTTTACAGTTTCTCCCATTTGTGCTAAAATGGAGATATCACAGCAGATGTCCCCACTTTGGTCTTCTAGCATGTGTAGGAAAAAAATTTTTTTGCCAAAATTACACAACCCTAGTATAATGTTTAGCAACACATACCGATATTAGAAAGACCTTGACCCCCTGGTCCTCTGTGTCCATGGCAGTGATTCGTACACTCTTCTCGCTGGCCTTGTCCACCTGCATCTGGGGCCAAAGTTTAGTGTTGAGGATCAACCTGAGGCTGCCCTGGGTCCTCATCACTGAAAGGGTTCAAACACAAACACACAGGCAATAAAAGTATACGCAAAAGCAGCCACTACAGGAATTTTTGGGTCTCATTTTCACTACCTGACTCTACGTAGTGCTGTAGGTTTTTGACATAAAACATAAAAACAGAAACATTTAGCAGTAGTAATAACTACAGGCCTATAGCCACAGCAAGAGTCCTTTCAAGGAGGATATTTACCGAGATGTTATCGTGCTAGTTTTATGTTTATCAGCATCAATTACAAGGCCAGAAATGTTATCTATTATAAACCTACAATCTGAAAAACTGTTATAATGTAAAATTACAACAGTAAAATAAAAAGAAAAACAAATTGCATTTCAGTAAAAAGAAAAAAAAAATCGCTTTGTCTTTGATTCTTGTAATTGTTCCACCCTCACAAATACAGTGTATTTCACAGCATGTTTTATCATAAGAACGGGCTCCCCCTTGTGTCCAATGTCAGGAATTGGAATAATTATGGTGATGAAAACCACAAATAAGACCCATCTGGGTTTTTTCAACAGCGTGTTATCTCTCAATCATCCTGAATCTATCTGGCACAAACATTCAACTCACAAACAAACATGATCATTCAAGTTTTCAATCAAACCATCCCCTGACCATGAATCATAAAAAAACAAACTTAAACTGTGCACATTTTTAACACTCAGGTTTTTGTTTACTTTCTTCACCCTCAAGAATTTTCTGCAGGTGTTTACCTAGACGGGACTGTAGCGTGCCGTCTTCTGTTGATGCCATGTCGTTGAGCCTCAGCAAACCTCGACCTCTCTCTATCCACGACTGCGCAGTTTTCTCAAAAACATATAACTTGCACTGCATCTGAAGAAAAAGTGACAACAAAAACTGCTGATATATCTGCAACATATTTTTGCAGCATGTGTGAATCAAGAGAGTCCAGTCCGCCTTGTACCTGTAAAACATTGCTTTCTGATTCCTCTCCAGTTTTGACGTCGACTTTCTCTAAGATGCACTTCTTGGCTGTGGCTTTGGTGTAAGCTGCTGCAGACTCCTCCAAAGACTCTGACACGCTGTTCACTGGTGAGATAAAATACAGCAGTGAGAAATCTGCATCTCGCTAGAGATAACATTTGGTTTCTAAGATTATTATCAAAAACTGATGTCTTAGTTTGAGAGTTTCCTCTCACTCCCATATGGTTCTTCCAGTGACACAAAAACAACATTCTCTGCAAATTTTTTTGACTGTGCAATGCTGAAGAGTTATAATGAAAGACCCAGGCCGGCACTCTTAACACAAGAGCTGCACAGGCCGCTGCAGATCATCTGCAGAGAAGAGCCTCTTCAGCTCTGGGCTCGTGTTAATGAATGCCTGTGCACGTAGCAGCTATAAAATGCTGAATGCCTTTTCACTGTCATTGGACGGAGAGGACAGTCTCAGAAACATACTGTAAAAGCACAAAAACGCATGTAGAGTATTATCTCACTAAGAAAAGTAGCTTTTTATGTTTACCTCACAAAATAACTGGCTTCTATTTGTGTTACCATGTTGACCCTGGTTATAAAGTAGGAGTTCATGACTAAATTCAAATAAAATACATGCTATTCATGCTACAACAAAAGCCAAATCAGTATGTAGTCAAAGCTTTCATTGTTGTTAATATTTTCATCAAACCAGGTCATGCAGTATTGAGTCTTGTATTTTCCGTAAACAAGCAGATGATATTTTCAAGGGATCTGAGTTCATTACACTTCACTCTTAGCATGAAAAGAATTCTCAGCTGCACCTTTTTCCTGTTAAGCAGTTTATGCATTCACTGTGAGTAAACTTGCTAGAGAGTGTAACTAAACAACTGCTGTAATGTTTCAGGGAACAGGCGGGATTTACTGCTAGTGGTTTGAAAATTGGCATCTCAAATCAAAGATGTAGTATTTGTTAAACCCACAGCTCTTTATGGGGTGCTAATCAAATACTTGTTTCCAACTAAATCTGATGCAAATATCAAAGGACTTAACATGTAAGGCTTGGCAGAATGGACCAAAAATAATATTACTACTTTCAGGCTGATATGGAATATAGCTCTGTATTTTTTTACAAAGTGGGCAAAATATTCAGTTGTAATTCAAAGCCACATGTGAGATGCCTCATGCACTTCAATTCAAACAGACTGTGATCAAAACAAATCACAAAGCCAGGTTTCTTCCCCATTTGTAAATCCACAGCTACAAAACAACTAAAAAAAAGTTTTCTAAAATAAACAGCAGGGGTGGACATTTTCTGCGCATAGCACTGGTGCCGCAGAGGCTGACATTTTTTAGCAGTGGAGCTGCAATAATTAAGTAGTTGTCAACTATTAGATAAATCGGCAATTAATGTGACAATCAAATTAAGAGGTTTGAGAAAGGCCGTTTTTTCTACATGATACACTATGGCTTTTTTCGAAATTAAAAACACAACTTTTTCAAACGTTTACTTGTCATGCTATGTTATGATATTAAGAAAAATATAAGTTAATAATCTCTGATAGACATTTTTCTGTTTTTTGGACATTTAATGGACTAAACAGCTAATAGATTGAGTTGTATAAAAAGTATCAAGTAAATCCACTGTAGTTTGAGACTTTTCAAATTCTGTGTTGGACAGAGTTTAAAAAGTAATTTGACATGAGCTTTTCAATGAATATAGTACTGAAAAATGCAGACATCATTTTAAACATATGTACAGTATTTTTTGGAGAGAGAGTTTGTCCATTCTGTATATATTTTTATCAAAACAACTGTTCGCATCCAGTTGCCATCTGACTATCGCATGATAGACTACAACTCCCGCTATCGATTCACCTCGCACAGAAACTTTCATCTCACATAATCACACACACACTAAGCACAAAGCTGTATCACACATGTGCTACTGCGGTAATTTCATTCATCACAGGCCGATGTTTGCGTGCCACGTTGTTTTCATCAGAAACAGACAGACGAAAACAGTACAGGCACTGTGTCTCTCTGTGCAGACGAAGTTGTGAACAAGTTGGGTTGTGCAGAGTGTGAGAAAGATGCAAACTGGCAAAAACACCTCTTCAGACTACATTAATATAAACTGTATTGTCTCATCCTAGATCTGGTTTTAAAATAAAATTATACACCTTGAAATACCAATATGTTCAGTCCTAATAAAATGGCGATTATATAAAGACATATTTCAGCGATTATTTGTTTTTTTTATCATTTCAATATCACATTTCTGTCAAACTGCTTATTTGACCATTCCAGATCTTGCTTTTATAGTTTGTAGGTATCACTGGAGCGCAGCTAAGCATCTCTCTTAAATCCATCAGTAGACAAGCCAACCATCAAACACTTCTGCAATAACCAGTGGGAATGTGTTTTTACCCTTCTCTGGGGTGGCTTCCTGTGATGAGGGCTCTGAAGCAGGGGCAGCTGAAACTTCTTTATTTTCCTCATTCGAGGACTCGCCTTTCGGGGGACTCTGAAAACACAACAAAGCTGTTCACTGGAACTAGTTCAAAGCTTAATCATCAGGAGGTTTTTCAGTATGGCACACGGCAGAGTCACTACACACAGGTCGCATTAACTCACCAGCACTCGTTCAGACATGTTCTGCCCAAAAACAAATTTTGCCCCACTGTCTGTACTGTTTGTGGCATTTTTTGAACTGACACAGGAAAGAAAAAAAACTGTCAGTTGATGGAAGTTAATTATGAATGAAGATGAGTTGCTAAAAATACTCAAAGGAGGACACAATTTCATTACCTTGGGGTAGAGATGTACTGTAAGAAATAATTAGTGCCCTCTGATTGAGAGTCCGGTGGCACACCATCCTTTGACTTGCCTTCTGTACTGTTTTCTTCCAACTGGAGAAAAAAAGTGTTAAAATTAGAGTTCTGCTTAAAAAATGAACGAACATTAAAGCCCCTTTTATACAGCCTGTATATTGTGCTGCCTCACCGTTCTGCATACATAAGGTACAATTAGAAAATGGGGGGACAGAGTTGTCTTGCATTTAAACTGCCACAGGAGGAACTAACAGTGCCTAAGCGGTGTCTGTATGAACAGGACAGAGAGCAGAACGGAACCATGGACAGGAAGGGTTTGACATTTGATGACGTGTTATGTTTGTGACCCGCCATAGGAGATTTAATAAGCAGTTAATAGCGATTAGCGGCTAACTTAAAGAAGAAGAAAAGAGGCCATAAATGTCCGCAAATTGGGAAAACTATGAGATTCGGGAGCTGCTTACCCTCCAAGGAAAGGAGTTCAGTCGCCATATAATCGAGGAAGTTAAATGATTGTTATTGCCATGTTTATGCCATTTTTATAGCTAGAAAGGGATGCCAACATGAATGTTACATGTCACACTACAGGCAAACATTGTGTTAAACGTCACAACTGCCATGCCTTTTTAATCCATGACGCCAGCATGCTATTAAAAATCACACACTGGAGCAGCAGGATGCTGTCCTTGTTTGGTTCTGTGTAAAAATGCAAAGGAGGCATAAAGGGACTTAGCAGCTCTATAGCTCAATCTTTCTGTAAAAGGGCTCATAAAACACCTAAAAACCTTTAGAAATCAACATCAATAAAATTCCTGACTCACGTGTAGCATAGGAAATGAGTTACCATTTCCAAAATCTCGTCAAAACATTCCTGCCACAATAGATCCAGACTGACCACAAAATTATCAAGGAAAATATCCGACACTACAAAGTAACACAGGAAATGCACCTCTTATCAGGAACTGGAGTCACAAAACACTACAGGAAATTCTTTAGGAGAGGGAACTGAGACCCTTTACATAGTATCAGAATAAAAATGCTGAAAAGTCTGAACATAAAATGTAGACCTTACCACGGCAACTCATTATTGAGATCATCCTCTCAAACGCGTAAAAACCCTCCACTGTCAACCACATTCGACTGTGCGTATCTGTTTTTGCTGACACACATTCCCACCTCAAGTTTGCACGCTCGCTGTTCGTTAGAAAAAGACGAGGGAAAACAACTCACCTTTGCTCTGTCTTTGATATTCTGACCAAACACAAAAGATATTGCTACATCTGTCTCCTTCTTCTCTCTTTCGTCTCCGTCTTTGTTACCACTTGCTCCATCTTCCTCATTTTCATGTTTCTAAAATGGGAACCAAAAAAGCACCAGGGTCATCTTAACTATTGTCTTTAAAAACGAAAAAAAAAACACACACATACACAATGTGAGTTCTACAACAATGCTTTCAACAATGCTCTGAAAGCAACTTTACTTTTACTTGCAAAATAGTGAATCTTCTGATATATAACAATTGCGTAACTTTTTAAGAATATCAAACACACTTCCTCACTGCAGAGGAGCACGGAAATAATCACAAATCTTTAGCTCTTCTGTAAATGAACTTCCCACACTTTCTTTCATCAAACAGAGCCTGTGCAGAACTGACGGACATTGTTTATCAATACCATTAACCAGCTCCTCACCTGCGACTTTGCCAGGCTGGCTGAGTGCTCTGTGTTGTTCAGGAAGAGGGACTGGGTCGCAGATGCCCCATCTGATGACTTTTTCACACCGTTGGTTCCACAAGTGGAATCTAAAGGAACAAACAGAGAGGACAAAGATCATTTATAATGTTTTTACAGTCCAAAACAAAATTTAGGCTGTGAAAAACATGACGGCAACACACTATGCACATTGAATGAATTATGAGACAAAGATATTATATTTAAGGTATTTAAGATTTTTAAGGTAGAAGGCAGATTAAAGGGTTTTGCAGAGCAGGGGCGACGCGAATAAACGGCACAAAACTACGTTTAATTCAAAGGCGAATGTCTATTCATACGAGGGCTACGTGATTTTATAAATAAATTAATTTAAATTCTGAAAAACATTGCGCCGGGTAAATAAAAATGGACTCGACATCAAGTGATGATGACCCGGTGCTAACTAACGAGACAAAAACGAAATGTTCATCCAATTCTGGAAAAGAGAGGAGAACTTGGTGAGTTCCACAGTTTGGTTCAGGAGCTGAAACTGTACCACAGCCGCTTCAGGACCTACTTCAGGATGTCTGTCAGACAATTTGAAATACTGCTGCAGCAGCTGGCTCCAAGACTGAAGAGGCAGAGGAGCAATTTCAGAGAGGCGACTGACATACGACTGTTAGCCGTATGTTTGAGGTTAGGCCATACTTTGTTTTTAAATGTATCGTTTGAATAAAGTCTTGTTTGTTTGTCAACAGCTTCAGCGCGTTTGGTTCATTCATATTATTGGACAGGAGTTGGGTTGTCTGTTGCCAGTCTCGATCTTTTACACAATATCATATTAAAGACAAAAACCACTTAGCACAGGATACAGACCCTACATGTTGTCTTTATAATGTGTTTCCTTTTTATCCTACAAAACTGGGTTTTGTGAAATAGAAACGATCAACCGGTCCAACTTATTGAATGTTTTGAGTGTGACGTGGCAATAACTAGCATTTTGATTGGTCGAATGTGTGCCCGTCGGAAGTGAAACATTGGAAAAATTTACCTAGATTTCGCTCTGCAAAATTATGTTGCTGGTGTGAAAGTTGCATTGAGTGGCTTGCGTTTGAAAAAAAATTATTACGAACGTTTTAATCACACGAAAAAAAAACTAGTCTGTCTCTATTAAACTGTAGCTCATTTACAGAAGAGCGTAAGACTGTGAATGTGAATTTGTCAAAATTTGAGAATGATTTATCGACTGATGTGTGCAGGTGACTCCAAGCTGCACTTACTGGACTCTATATGTGATTTAGAGGGCGGCGCCTGGAGAACTGCAGGGCGGAGGACGCTGCGTTGCTGCTCCTTGGGTTTCTGACTTGGGACGCCTGCAACAGAGCCAACTTGTCTCATAGTTTTTGAACACAAAAAGATGTTCTGTGTCTACATGTTCCAAGTCTAGATGTATCATTTCCATTTCTAAGACTGCAAGTCCAGGTTCAAGTCTTTGTTCCATTTCAATCAAGTCAGTGTGAGAAAATATTTCACAGAGAGAGCTCACAACCTCAAACACCAACCTGAACTTGGTGCCTGTCCATGTATGAGAGTTGGTGGCTTTAAACGGAATCCGACAGGCTTCTCCTCTGGTGAGACAAGAGAAGGCAAACATTGAAAAAAGATCCAAAAGTCACACAGGAACTTATAAAGGGTACGTTCCTACAGTCTTTGCACCTTTCTGACCACAGACCCGTTACTACAGAAACCCTTGAAAAGCCTCAAGAGTTGTGTTGCAATCCAACTCCTGTGCAGTAATATGGAGAGCACTAGGGCCTTTGATCTATTTCTGCCTCTGACTCTCCTACTCAGTGGCTTTATTGGCCTGACATGACCCGGCCCTAATCAGAGCTAAAGCAGGAAGCAGTAAGTACTAAGGCATCCTCATTTATGAGAACATTTCTGTGTCTAGTCAACATTAATTTTTAACACAATTTCAAACTGGGCCTTTTTTCCTATTTTTCTAACCAGCATAATTTTTAGGACATGGATGCGCACTAGACACAGCTGTACAACTGGAAAAAAGCTACGACAACAAAATGTCCTGAACGGCACAGTGGACCTGCCACACTTACTGTAATTCTCTTGTAGTTTGCAGTTTTACAGCCAATCAGTGTTCGATTTCTAGTGTGTTCTTTGTTTTCACTTCCAAATAAGTGCTTCATGCAATATGCTCAAAGCACTGATTAATTATGCCCTGTTTGTTTACTCAAGTGGATGCTCCATCCTCTCTGTAAAGCTGTGTTAACTGGTGTAATTACTCCCGCCAACTCTATACAACTGAGCCTGTGGTTAGAATTCAAACAATCAAATCCAAAGCAAAAATTGAATTAGACATATTATCAAGGTTCCCACACATTTTCATGGATAAAATTTCAAAATTTTCCATGACTTTTCACTTTTTTTTCCACTTGCCTGCCATTTCTCAAACATATCAGATTCAAACTCTATTCAAACATAATTTCATCTAGCACACATGACACGTGAGACGGAGCACAGGAAGAAAATGAAGAAGCGTTCGTGATGGTAAACAAAATGTCACATCGACACCATGTTACAGCAACGTTACGTCGACAGCCACAGAAATTTAATTTGCCGTTATGTCGCATTTGGGGAAGGTTATTCAGGGAAGATTGCTATAACAATATTTTCTAATTCCATTACTTTTACAGGCCTGGAAAATGTGATTGTAAAAATTCCTTGACTTTTACAGGTTTTCCATGACTGTGGGAACTCTGCGTTAATATGTACACTTTAAAAGAAATAACAAAAACACACATACATTTATGTTTAAGTCCCACTGCAGTCATAATTTCAGTCACTGCATGGTTTCCATTTTCCAATACTCCCTCTAATAAAATGCACATGGTGAACTATAATATAAATATTCTGTCAGAGATGGTGAACAGCATGCTGCTACTGACTACTGTGATTTGACCAACAGAGGATCCCAAACCTTGGCAAATAGTCTGCACAAGTCGAACCCATTCTGTACATGCATGTTTTGGATCTAACTTAACCCAGCCTACCATCTTGTACTACCAAACTTGAGACTTAATCTGTTGTTATATTAAGTGAGAAAGAAAGGCTTTCTCTGACATAAAAAATAACTTATCTTGGGACAATCATTATATATGTAAAGTCTATACAGAATGAGGCACATTAGCCCACCTACACATAACACAACTGTCACATAATCCCTCATAAGCCATTCCTCTGACATGTTCAGAGAGTGACACTACACAAACAGCAGCCAACTACCAGCGCATGACACTCTGGGACCGCATAATAATAAACCCTCTGCTGTTACCAATATCAAGCTCAACTTTTTCCAATATTGCATCACAAATTTGATTGGTACTCGTTTCCAAACTCAACTTGGCATTTCACACAGTCATAATGCAGAACAGAACTACATTATGTACCAGCATGGTCACGGGTCTTACAAGGTCACAATGTTCCCACAATGAAGAAGCCTCCTCTGAGTTACTGGAGATTTAGCTAATTCATTTAATGCTGACAATTGTTCTACAAGACAAATGCAACAAAAAGACTCTACCTCTCTCTGCTGGGTATATTGCTTGTTCTTTTTGCCATATACAAAAAGAAAGGAGAACCAAATTCTTCCATAATAACCGCAACCAGAAGCTGAAAGCAACAAACCAGCCTGAACTGATCAGCTTGACTGCACTGATCAAGCACAGCAAGCTTCTTCTGTTTTAGTCGTTTTATTAGATTCACACTAGATATCAAAAAGGCAATTTAGAGTAAAATCCTTCATGTACATTCACTTATTTGAACCCATTCCTGAAAAAAAGTCCACTCATGCCTCTGGAATTTGGCTGTCTAAGGAGGTTGTGCTTAACATCCTATTACAGCACCTTTTCCTCAATCCATGAATAACATCTGACCTCCACGGCAGATACCTGAAGGGCTAGCTCAGAAGTAAAATTACCACATGCCAGTTAACTAGAGCTGGTCAGAGTGAATGGGGTGCATTTGTAGGCAGGGCATACACAAAATTTCAACATCTTATTTGCAACTACTGACAGCACAACATGAGAAAACATCAACACATGCTCAATTTTTGGTTTTTACATATAAAGTGTTTGGGCAAATGTTATTATTTGACAGTCAACTTACTGTATCTATTGCCTTACATTGTTAAAAAGTGACATGTCTGAAACTATAATTTGTACTGCAAGGGGCCTTTAAACTATGAGGAGAAACTAATTGTGGTCTAGATGCCTCACCTGGCTCAGAGTCAGAGTTCCCAGTTGGAGACTGGCAGAAACTTGAGGGCATGAATACATTGTTCTTGGGAACTGCAAAGTAGCGAACAGGCATTGCACTCAGCATACAAATCAATGTGTACACCACAAGCAAGAAACCAAGAAAAAACGAATGCTCTGCTTAGTCACCACGTGCCCTTACCAGAATGTGGGGGTGGGAACGATGAGGTCCTTTCCCTTTTCACAGGGGGGCAATAGCTTCCCTCGTCTTTATCTGAATCTGAAAAATGTAAAAGAAATATTAGTCGCATTCTAGTTCAACTAATATATGAAAAAGAAAATTTTAACAAAGAAAGGGGCCCGTTGTGAAATTAGATTTACCTTCTCCATCCTCTGCACTTGAGCCATCCGCAGATCGCTGCAAATGTTAGGAAAGATTAGAGCTCAATAACTCTTCTGTAATGTGTGCTTTTGTCCAGAATATCACTTTAAACGGTGTCTAAAAGACGTCTTCAGCCTCAATACATACAAAAAAACAAAGAGAAACTTACCTTCTGTGCTTTATCTTTTTGGAAAACAAACACAGGGGGCGCTATGGCAGGCTTGTCTGTTAAGAGAAGATGTGGGCTAGTCATCCAAGCACTAATTCATAAGTGTACAACAATCCTGTCTGTTTGATTCTTCTTTAAAGAAAACAAATGACTACTCACTCCCTTGGCTATGATTTTCCTCTTAAAAGTAGTGACAACAATATGAATGTGGATAATATGGATGCACGATATAGATTTTTTTTTTAGCCAATAATGATCATTGTCTGCTCCTCGTGGCCGACACTGATACAATAACCCATGATTTTCACATTTTTGAAGTTTGTAACTCGTAGTTAATGAAACAAATTTAACTGACATCACTAGTATTAACACAACACAAATAAAGATCTTTTATTTTGTAAAGTAGATCAAAAAGCTTACAAAAACATAATTTAGTTTTTTAAGAGCATTTTTGCCCAAGGTTTGAAATAAAAATACTTCAGTGTAATCTGTCCAAAAATACATGTCAACATGAAACAGAAATTAAAGTCCCTCCACCTCACCGCAGAGACAGTAGAAAACTTCTCCTGCAGATGTATGGGCTCTACGCAGGGTACAATTGGCGAGAGTCCACTTGCACATACACAAACAGTGACAGGGCTAACTGTAGCACCACACAGCTAGTGTTACCAAATGGTTATCAATAGGTTTAACAACAGAGCTGAGCCTTTTGGAGTGAGTTTGTTGGGACTGTTTACAGGTTCCATGTTGGGTGTGAGCTGCTGCTTTTGCTGCAGTGTTAGCTTGTTCTTATGCCCCAGAATCAGTCCTTAAGTGCTGTGTCTAACCGCTTACACCGAATTCACACTTGACATGGAAGTGCCCAGAAATGTTAACAGTGGTTCATATCAGATTATTAATGTGTTTTTCTGCCAGACACTCTCACAGCTCACAGAAAAAAATAGACCAGATGCCAAGATTACTGCTGCAGGTCATGAGCCTGCCACAGAGTTCGAGGCCATGCGGCATCCAGTGTGAACCACCCAATTGCTCAACACTGGCGCCAAAAGGAAGTGGTCAGTGCTCCAAAGAACACTGACCAACTTTACAGGTGTACCGCCACCTACTGTATCACAAGCAGTTTGGCTTCATATTATTGCCATTATTTTTTGGTTAAAATAACATTATCAAAATAATACACAATGATAAAATGTTCCTATGTATACATATCCTGCATCCCTTGTCGATAAAGCTAAAATGTCATTTCCATTACTAATCAGCATAATCATCTAGCAAAAAACAACAAATTTAAAAGCTCAGTGATACCACAGGCATTGGCATATGACTCCAAAATTCATCCAAAATATGTGGAAGTGCACTTAAACAAATTAGATTTCACAGATTTTATGGCAGACAAAAGTTATGGTTTGAAAACGTACATTGCCTGCCTTTAAATAAATACTTCTGGTGAAGCTTCCAGGCAGGCAAAACACAACTGTTTACAATGTATTCAAATGTCAGATTTAGCTATGTCAAAGAATAAATGTAAGAAAGTGTGAAAACAACCTGAAAAAATACATTCCTATAACGCTGAACAAGATTGAATTTCAGTCAATAGCAGCCAGTCAAAAGCAAAGGACTCAGTCATACTATACCTACTGTTAATCATGCAATCCTATTAGGACTACCACATTGTGTTGATTTGACCTAAATAATCCCAAATAATATTTATTAATGTCGATGTAAATATCAATGTATCACAGGGCCATCAAAGATCCAGTGATTCAACAGGGCCCGACAGCAACTATAACTACTTTTGCAACCTAAAAGGTAATTTTATTAAGATTACCATTTAAGATATTGTTGCTGCTGTAAGATATTGCCATACTGTAACCATGCATAACAACCGCCATGCAAGGTAATGATATTGATGTCACTTTAGGCCACTTAACGCATCTACCTTAACACTGTAACCTCTGTCAGATGTGTAATCCTATAACGTTAGCAGACAAAGGTTTTCCTCTGTCTGGATTGGGCCTGTAACACTGAGCAGGTGTAGCATCGTTTTGAGCCTTGCCGGGACGTAAATGCACGCGGTAATAACCAAAAAGCACAAACCACATTGCTGTGATTGTTTACTGGAGCAACATTCGCCGTCTCAAACACAACCTCTGATGGCTAATACTAGCTATTTATGCATTGAACGCGTTTAATGGCAGGAAACAAGAAAATATTGTGTGACCTATATTAACATCCAGCTTTGGATTTCTCTACAGCTTGCAATCAGCTATACTGACTAATGAGTGTACGAATTCCAGCATGCAGCACTGATATTCAATGCAGAAACCCAAGCAGCCCGAGATGCTCCCGGCTTATGTTAACCAGCTAGCATTTACACCATCTGACCCGTCCCAGGAAATAGTCGGCGCCGCCGGTTGTTCCCCAAAGCCCCGAACGTAGCCTAGCTTACAGGCTATAGTTAGCTTGCTAATGCGCTCCATCCCGCATGAGTCATCTCGCCTGACAAGCAACGATTCTCACCAATAGTCAACATATCAACACAGTAACGAGCAGATATAAGCAGAATAAACTGAGAACAAAACAGAAGCAGCGATAACACCAGAGCATTGTCTTGTAACTGGCGTTTTCTCTCTACGCGCCTAAATGAACAGCAACCCTGCAACTGAACGCTAACTCCATTAAACAAGGAGGATGTCGCGCTTTAAACGTTTCAAATCACCTACAGCATTATCCTGCTACCTTTATTACAAGCACTATTATTCATATTTAGCCTAGCAAGCTTTAGTTTACCTCAACGTTGGATCTTTAACACCCCACAAATGGCAAAACACACTGCCTATAAATAGCCGGGTGCTAGCGTTACGGGGTAAGCCAGCTAAAGGCAGGCAGCGTTCGAGGGCGTTCCGTGGCATTCCAGGTATTACCCGCAGCCCAGCCGTTAGCATTGTTAGCCTGCTTGCTAACGTTGTAGTCTTCTAAACGCCGCGAAGCTACAACTCACCCGAACTCGCCTTTAACACGCGGCCAGAGAGCGTCATTCCAGTTACAAAATATGCAGGCAATGTATAGGCACCGTTTATAACATCACAGTAGCTGTATTGTTTTTCTCATACTGCCACTTACTCACCTTCGTTTGCCAAGTCCGCCATTTTACTTCGACGCTCACACACCCACAACCCACCGCGCAGATAACACAGGCTGAGGCAGAGATGTTTTCAGTGGCAGGGAGCACATTGCCACCGTTTACTAATGCTGCGAGCGACCCCCCTGCCCTCCCCTGTGCCCGTCAGTCACACATAAAAACAGTCGGCCCATAGCTGTCACTTTGTTTATGTTTTCAAAGCAACACATGTTTCAATCAGACCCAAAGAACAACTTTAAAGTTGGCTTGGATGGTCTAAACCACTATTACAGCAACTCCTCAGGCCTCTGTAGAAATAGGGACAAAAATAAGGTTTTACATTTTGGGTTGTTTAACCGCGAGCAAACCTCTCTTTCCTTGTGTTGCTTCAGACACCTTTGACGAGAAAAACTTGGTAATAAACGTTTCGCAATTTGCAAGAAATAAGTAGTATTTCCTTTTAAAAAAAAAAGCTAGGGGAGAATTTATAGGGGAAAAAAGCAAGGGAAAATATATTCATAGGCTAATTATCACGATTACAAGTTATGTAACAAATTTATTATAATTTTAAACACATTTTTCATTTTTTTGTGGGGGAGTTTTAACTCTTTTTTTCCTATTTTTAAAATTAAATTTCCACTTGGCCCATGTTTTATTTTTTTTAAATTTCCCGAAATTTTTTAGTTATTTCTTCTTTTGTTGCTCATTGCCTCCTTCCCATGTTTTTGAAAGCCAAATTGGAATAATCATGATTGTTTCATGTAAAGCACTGGACAATCACTTTTATTAGTTTAAGACATAGACTGTAAATAACTATTATTTATTATTATATTATATTTTACATAATATTGTTATTTATTTT